>NC_050521.1:20262878-20272479 GCF_002922805.2 Oryzias melastigma
AAACTCTCTGATAGGGGTTCAACGAAACAAGTTTAAAACCAAATAATAAAACCAAAACAAAAATGTCAGGGAGAGCCAGAAGAAGTTTTGAAATTATTATGAGACGGCCAAAGGACCTTGGCGGCCATTTTGTGGCAAAGTGTGGATTTTCCCATTTTCCAACAATATGGGAAAACAAAAAACAAATGAAAACATTGAGCGATCTTCATGAAATATCACCGAATATAACCAAAGATCTGTTGACCTTTGGGGAGTGAGGTCACAGCTCCTCGGCCAGCGACTGTGGGTCAAAATGGGGTGGCAAGGGCAAGTACTGCTTGCAGGTCATACAACGGGACTTGCAGCTTTAATTTTCTTTTTTTAACTACACATATATTGTTAGTGGGAATTTTGTGGTTACTACCAGCGGATAGTAATGAATTTATTAATTTAAGTCAAAGTTTGGCACAATCTGGCCATTCTGAGTCAGACAGAATTAGAAAAATGCAGCACATTGCGAGTATATTAAAGGATTGTGGTCTTATTAGCTCATCAAAGATCATACAACTATTATTTTATTCTATAATTATTGCAGTATTGCTCCAGGATCACAACAGCCTAAATATGGCACTTTCACAAAAAGTTTTGAATGTCTTCTATTTTACAGCGAAATGCAGTCACTAAGCTACAACCGAACAATTAGTTAGTGCTCTGTCTAAATCTGCAGAAAAAGACTGATAAATCACTACAGGGAGAATAAATTGCCTTTGAGTCTATTTATTTCTCATTCCACTAATCTGTGCATCCAAGTGATTTTATTTCAGATCAATTAAGTTTTATTTCTATAAGCGAGATTCGTAGCATAAAGTAATCTCAGGTCTCTTTAAACATACCGTTGAGAAAGCACTTACCAAGACAGTTGGACAGAAGTCAAAAAAAAAAAGCTCCTTTCTAACAGGATAAATCTCCAGCAGGACCAGACTCGGGGAGGTTGACAATCTTTCTTTACCTGTTGGGACAGCGGGAGGGGATGAAATATAATAACAAGAAACAACGCTGCACAAATTGGTTAAAGCAGCATCCTTGGAGTGGGGAAATAAATAAATAAAAAGCCTCAGAGGCAGCTAAACCTGCTGAGGAAACAAAACAAGTAAAAGCCCAGATGACAAGAGACATAGTTGTAATAATGTTTGACGGCCATGCTTTATTAGCATGAAAGTTTTAACCTTTGGTTTGAAATTGGAAAGCATGTCTTTCATCTTTTTAAAACTTAACTGGATAGCTGGTTCAACAAAGGTACCATACAGCCGAAGTCTTTAGGGATTTATTTTAAATTTTATTTTATAACAATGTGTTATGCGATGTACACACTGGACATGTGTGGCACATTCAAGAACACACTCAATGTGGGTTTTTTATATGCATATGATCAGATAGGTTTGTTGATAGGTTTGTTGTCTGATACTAGCACATGTTCCAAAGACTGTAAATTAAGATAGACAGAGTGAGTGCGACGTCACCCATAAAAAAAAAAAGTCTTACCTCCGTCTCCAGCCAAATGAAGCCACTTCAGTCGCCATTTTTCAAAATTACAGGAGCCACCATATTGGAACCTGACTACAGTGGTCGGTCCGAGTATCTGAGTCTCGTGTCTAAGGTACCTACTGTTGTCAGTCATGACAAGCTAGTTCGAATTTCGCAACCCTTTCACTTTTTTTAAGTTTTTGTCTGTTCTTTGACAAAAGTAATGGCATTCCTCATTTTAACCTATGGTTTTATCAAATTTGTTGGTTTGAGGGATATGATGCTATAGGGGCTTCTGTACCTGTCCTTTTGTAAAGATGTAAAGGAAGTAGAGCTGCTGTAATATAAAGAGAAACACAAGCAACATTTACACATTTTCTTTTCCCTTAGGTGGTCTTGAGAAATGTGGAGTTCATCGAAAATAAAAGGGAAGAAGCTTAGAATCTTGACATAGACATATAAAGTAATAACTGCAAGAGTATATAGCTCAGTCAAATAACAAACAAACTGTCACATAAGGTTTTACTGCTTTAATCAACAAACTGGACCTATGAAAAAATGGACTCCTCAACAGACAGTCAAATAGAATTATTATAGAAAATGTCCTATACAAGAGGGAGTTGTGAGTTTGCAGCTAACATGCTCCAGTGCCAAAGTCTGAATGGGAAATGGCACTAAGAGTGGCAGGCATGCTCAATCACAGATCGAGGCAGGAATCCTTAAGGGAAGACAGAAGCCAACTGGCGCATTGGCATTTCAGTGAGACGACTGAACGATCTGGCGGCGAGAATAAAAATGATTCTTGCACAAGCACAGAAACAATGTAATTGACTACAGGTGCTCCAGTTGCTGGCCAATGGAGAGGAGGAACCAACCTAAAACAGCTTCACAATTTCACAAACTCACAACGTATGCAAATCAAGGGGAGATAGATTATCCTATCTCAATAAACACCATCACTCCTGTACATTGAGTTGCCTACTCGCTACCCAACAGTGTTGTTGATGAGATGAGTATGAAACTCTTGACTTATTACAAAGATATTGCTACAATGGTAAAATGAAATCTTTAAAATAAACAAAAACAAATATGAAACAAAAAAAAGTCATGGCTCACTGCTAGATTAAATTTAAATGTAGGTTGCACATTGTAGCATTATCTCTGCAAATAAAAGCGTTAAGTCTTTTCTAAAAAATGTGCGTTTTATAATCTGGAGTGCCTTATATATGGATTATTTCTGGTTGATCAGACGAAATTTTTAGGGGTACAAAGCGCTCTGTCAAAATGTTTGTTTCAGTGTTATTGCAAATACCTTAATGTGGACAATGTGTGGCAGTGTCCATCCATCCATCCATCTACTTTAGCTCATCTGGGAGTGGGTCATGGGGGAAGCAGACTAAGCAAAGATGCTCAGACTTCCCCCTCTCTGGCCACTTCCTACAGCTCCTTTGAGGGGTTCCCTAGGTGATCCCAGGCCACCTGAGAGACGTAGGCTCTCCAGGATGTCCTGGATCTTCCTTGGGGCCTCCGTCCAGTGGGACATGCACGTAATACTTCCCCAGGAAGTCATCCATGGGTTATCTGGACCAGATGTCCCTGCCACCTCAACTGGCTCATCTCAATGTGGAGGATCAATGGACCTACTCTGAGGTCTCACCAGATGAGTGAGCTTCTCACTCTATCTCTAAGGGAGCGTCCAGCCGCCATCTAGAGGAAGCTCATTTTGGCTGCTTGTACCTGGAATCTCGACCTTTTGGTCATGACCCAGAACCCCTGACCATAGAGGAGTGCTGGAATAAAGATCAATCAGTAAATTGAAAGCTTTGCCTTTCAATTCAGCTCTCTCTTCACCGCAACAGACCAGTATAGCAACCACAGTATAGACGCCACCCAATCCACCTGTCGATCTCACACTCCAATCTTCCTTCACTTGTGAACAAGATCCTATAACCTCGTTTCCACTAAGCAGTCTGGAACAGGAGGAATAGTATGGGAAGGACCAGTTAATTCTTGTGAGGGTTTCCACTTAGTTAAGCCTTGCTTCCACTGAGCGGTTTGTTTTCACAGGACATGCGTGATATAGACCACTAGCGTGTCATTGCATCATTGTAATGCGAAGACTAGTAAAGCAAATAACAACAATCACGTCATCCTGCAGCTCGTCTTTTTCTTGCTTTACTTTT
The DNA here is from genome assembly GCF_002922805.2 of Oryzias melastigma. NCBI lineage: Eukaryota > Metazoa > Chordata > Actinopteri > Beloniformes > Adrianichthyidae > Oryzias > Oryzias melastigma. The sequence goes on from NC_050521.1 coordinate 20,266,565, forward strand.
GGTACATCGTGTCTAACTGGAATTGAATTTTGATTGCGGGCAGCTAAGATTACCGCTGTGCAGAGGAAAATGGGATCGCTAGCTTAGCACTATACTGGTGTCATCACCTTCTGCCAATCAGCGGGTGGCAACAGCGACTCTGCTCCAACTGTCCTGTTCTATTTTTTTATGGACCTACAACAAATGGGGACCCTGAAGAGGTTCAGGTTTGGTACTGTTTAATGGATCCCCATTTAATAATGGAAACGCTCAAAATATCAGATCGAACAGGTAGGCTGCAAGGGTAGAATACAAAGTAACGCAGCTAACAATTCTAACTTGGTAGTAGTGGGTTACATAGAAGTTCTAGAGTTACTGTGAACATAGTTAATAGAGTGTGACTGTCAGACTTGACTCTGTCTTCCTCAATGTGCTTTATAATCTGGTGCCCATTTTGTACATAATTTCGAAAATTGATCACTCATTGATGTTGTGCCTTAAAACTGTACTCTAAGACAGAAAACACAGTAAAGGTACAACATGAAGCAGATATTTAATTGCTTATGAATACAACATAAAAAACTAATTATGTTCAAAAATGTCTTTGATAGACATATTATATTTAGAACAACACAGAGAAAAAAAAAATCTAATCCAAAAAGAAATTTTGGCTAGTTGTCTGCTTCAATTGACCTAACTCATAAAAAGCAAAAGTAATTTACTGACAAATAAATTGAATGAAAACTATAATTGACCCAAATGCAACTAGTTCTGTATTAGCTGAATTTTAGGAGAACCCTGAATCCTCATTTCATGCTTCAGTAAAAGCTGAAAAAGATACTTTTAATGTGGATACAAGACTTCCCTTTCTCTGAAGAGAGACTCAACATGACAAAATCCACAGCAGAAAAGCATAAAACACCGCCCATCCCCATCGAAACAATGCACCGGGGATGCCCATATAACAAAAAGAAAATGCCAAGTGAAATCACACCATACTTCTCATTTCAGAAAGAACAGAGCTGTCAAGAGAGAAGAGTGTTCGGGGTTTTGTTAGTCTTGATGAACTGAGGAAAAAGATCACTCACCGTTCATACTGCTCCCATCATGGTGTGGAGACATGCTTGTGTTCCTATAGAAGGCTGCAGACTGTGTCTACTGGTGAGGGATGAATGTACAAATCAAGACTTATGAAGCCAACTGTGGTTTAAATCCAGAGAGATTCCCCGATATTCCACTGGAGATCTTTGCAGGGCTAAAGTTATTCAGCGTGTCATGTTGAGGAAAAAGGAGAAAAGAGGAAAACCGCATGGCAATCCAGAAGCACAAACTGCACTAAATGTATAGCACTTCTTTAAAATATTTTTGCATTTCTATTTTGATAAGACCTTGAATGTGAATCAAACTTTGGTCTCTCGTTATATTAGATCAATAGTCTTTAAAAGACAAATATGATGGAAAAATAGGTTGAAAATGCTTGAATAGCTTCAATAAGAGATTTTTGAAAATAAGTAGTACTTGACTATAGTCAAGTACTACTTGGTATACCTATAAATGCTTACAAGATGTTTTTTTACCAAAGATTTACAACTAAAAAAAAAAAAAAAAAAAAACAGAAATAAGACTGAGTAGCATCGTCTTAATCCTTTATAGCTTCAATGCATAGCATAGAGAGTAGCTAGCAGCTTAAGCCACTATTGTCTAGACTATTTTAAAAACAATGCTACTCATCTGTCAAAACTGGATTGCCATGAACTGTATTTTTTTGATGATATTAAAGAAATAAATCTATGTGTACTCCACTATGTGGACAACTGTATTGTAAATGGCATTTGCCTGAAGGTCTTAGATAGAAAACAGTGTAGTCATACATTGTATTTTTTAAATTAAATTTCAAGCAGAAAAAACAGCAAGAAAAAAAAAAAAATACAACTCATGTTTTCAAAAGAGAAAGAGGTATTCTTGGCAAATAACAAAAACTACAAAAAAATATGAAAGGGGTTTTGTATCATTTGTGACCACAAATTGATGAAATTTACTAGTGCTCTATCAAACTGGTGTGTTTTGGTAAACTTTTGGAAAAAGGTCTCCTTGTTTCTTGTCTTAACCATTGAATGTTGTTATTGATAGAAACACATTAGCTCTTCTGTTGATTCTAGATATAAAGGAAAACATTAGAATTATTCAGACTTTGTCAGCACAATGAAAGGGTTGGAGTCGAGGAATGGCAGCACCAGAAAAGTGTCACATTGACTGGTGATTAACTTACTGCCAGCTGCAGCATCCTCTTCAAGCTTTGCTCTCAGGAGTCAATCTTGAATTGAGTTGTTGCCCGCAGAATGTAATTGAATGGAATTGTGAGATACCTTAAGACTCACAACCCTTTTAGGAGGCACAAAAAACCCTGCGAATACAGCTAACTGCTCAATTGGGATACTATGGTTCCATGAAGTCTTCAAGATATGATGGATTTTGGTCATTAAGGGCTTTGTATGTGAGGGAAAGGATTTTAAATTTTGGATTTGACAGGAAGCCAGAGAAGAGAAGCCAAGACCGCAGGCATATAATTTCTCTTGCTTGTTTCTGTCAGAGCTCTTGCTACATTATTTCAGACCAGCATTATAAATGGAACTCATTGTCAAAGACATCCAAATACACCCATGGGATATCACTGGGGGAATAAAAAAACATAGATTCCCACTCAAGGTTTAAATAAACAGATATCACATTAATTTGTCTATTTTTTTCTCATTTTTAATTTTAGAAATGATAAACTTTTAACAAATTTGAACAAATAACCACTTTCAATGAAAAGCCGGTGTGCAAACAATACTGAATTCATGCAAACGGACGCCCAGACTGCTCCCGCCCTTAACCGGTGAGCTCTAAAAGAACAATCCACTCTGACTAGTCCTTGACCCTCACCTTCATCCAGGGGTTCCCTGTCTTAGGCGGAGGAGGAGGGACTAAAGTTATAGCACTTGGAATGAATAAATTATCATCCTGTTGTCTTCAACATATGCCAAAACGACACATGTCAAAATGATTTAGTCCGATTAAAACATTTGTTATGGTCTGACACATTTTTCTGGGGCCCATGAACACAATTCAGTTCATTTTGCACTTTTAAACACAGCTACTAATTACTTTGTGTAATAAAATGTGGTTTCCAAATCATTTCATACTTTTATTCTTTAGCTCTGACTTCATTGACTTATGTTTTTTTTTTTTTTTAAGCAAGACATTTAGTACCAAAAATAGTATTCTGGTAAAATGTCATATTCATTTTCAACCCTTTTATCACTGTCTTTATTTCCAACAACAAAATAAAAAATAAACTATTTTATGATTTTTTTTATTATTATTTATTTCAATGTGATGCTGCATTAAATGGAGTCCTAGATGAAATGGTATGTTGTGAATTATCAATGTACAGTGTGAAGTGGTCAAACTCCATGATAATAAGGACATTTTCGGTCTCATGTTTGGCCACTGCTGAAGTGGACAGATTATGCAACCAAGCTCCCATCAATCAGGAAACATAGTTTTTATCAGTTATTATTTAATTTTTGGATTATATTTTTAGCAAAGATAATAAGGAATATTTCAGCGTCAGATGACACAAACCGTGTTTTACAACTAACTGTTTCACCCAAAAAAACTTGTGAAATTCCCATCAGTTCCAGTATTAATTATGAAATGCCTATAAGAGATTAAAGTAAAATAGTATTTATTATTCCCTTTCCTTATACACAAATATTTTTTAGGTATAGTTTAAAATATTGCTACATTTTTGGAGTGTTTTGATTATTGTGAAAATGATTACATTTACCATAGTACATGACATCATGTGCCCCTTCTATAGCACTTTCACATCTCAGCATTAATCCTTTTGTACACATAACCTTTTGTGCTAACCCTGAAGTGTATGCACACGTGAATGGTGTAAATGTGTGTGTGTTTATTGCAGTAGTGCTGATGCTGCCTCTAACCCAAAATCCATCACTAAGTCCAGCCATGCGATTACAACCTGCCATGGGAAACGCTGACTACTGCTGCTACTCTATTAGGCAAAGTGCTTGTGTGTGTATGTGTGTGTTGGTAAGTGAGACGGTAAGAGAAAAGAGAGAGAATGGGTATTATCCCAGGTGCTAAGAGCTTTTCACCTTTTTGGTCCAGGAACATTTTCTTACAAGCCACACCTCCATCCTTCATCACTCCGGTGTTGTGCATCCGTCCTGCAAGCCGATCAGTGAGATTACTGTGTGCTGCATAGATGTTTTCTCTTCTTATGCATGCGTACTTTTCTTCTAGCTCTGTAAACAACTCCTATTGATCAGGAGAAAAATAAAATTATCTAAGAAAAAGCATCACTTTCTACAGCTACGTGGAAATTATTATTTTTTTTTTTTATATAATGCATATCACACGTGTGTACGCTGATGTGTGCGTCAGTGTAGGAGGTTAGGCGGGCTGTGAAATAGGGATTGATGTGTCCATTTGGAAACAGGTGTTTAGAAGTGACTGAGGGCTGCGGCAGCATCACTCTGTCTCGGTCTGCTACCTCCGTCCGGGCGGCTCTACCACTGGCCTTGATTACTTGTTGTTATTGGAGTGTGAAATCTGAATATGCTTTTTCATCACTCAAAGTTTGGCGTCAGTCGGTGCAAGGAGGTGCAGCAGCGAAGCGTCTGGAGGAATGTTGTGTACGTGGATTAGATTCGTGTTCTTAGTTTCTGACTTTGGAGCTGAGGCGGACATCTTTGTTAGTCATATAAAAGATGTCTAGTGCAAATTAATAAAAAAAAATACACATTTATTTGAATAATACCTTGTTTTCACAGTAAGACAAACAATAAGGTTGACATTTGAAGCACAATGAGAGTACCAAATAACTGCTTAGGTAAAAATTAGTCAACACAATCTAAGTGTCAGCAACTCTAGCATAATTTTACATGTGACATATATAAAGGACAATTTACTAACTTTGTTCCGAAAAAAAAAAAAGTAAATAAATTACATAATTTGTGCTTTCTGCATCATCCACAGTAGGTAGAAAGTTATTAAATTAACCTGGAGCACATAGTCGGAAAAATACTGAACAATTTCTTGTTATAAATAACTTGTTTTTGTTTGTTTTGAGTGTAAATATGTATGAATAAGTGGGCTATTGATAAATGGGTGTTGGGAAGTTGGATAAATCTATTTTTGAACGTGAATGTGCAGAACTTTAGGAGCCTGAAACATAACAGACCCTACAAAGCCAGCAGATAGAGCCACGTTGGAGTGGGTGAGTGTTGGTTTTGTTTCAATGAATGCCATTGCGATAAGAAAAGAAGTCCGGTTATTTTCTGTGCTGTTTCAAGAGCTTTAATGCACCATGTAGCACATTGTGCATGGACACAAATGAAAAAGGCAACAAAACAATTTATGATCTCCAGTTGTTTTAGACAGAAAAAGTCTCTTAGAGTCCTGGAGTGCGACCTAAAATCTGAACTAAAGTATTGTGCCAAACTATGACATCCAGAGAGGCATACCAGATTCTTAAAGACCTACTCTTATGAAATAGTGTTTTTTGGGTGTATTTTTCTCATGATAAAGGACATATTTGAAGAAATTTAAACTTAAACTTCAATGTCTGAGTATTTCTATATTCAAATTGTTGTGAATCAGGAGCAGACCCTAAGATACCCTTTGAAAAAAGCTGTATTTGTTACGTAGAAAATGCCCACAAGCTCACTGCTCCACTGCATTAAAATACATTCACTTGTAGACCACCAAATCCTGGTACTTTTTAGTTTTTCTCACCTGAACTGGAATCTGTCTCGAAACTGTACAGCTGGATAGCCTTGTAGCAGTCCACCCTTGGAAAACAACTGTGATAACCTGTGCTGACCATTTGGTCATGTGGAATGCCTTTTTCAAGATTAAAGGCT
>NC_050521.1:20273500-20275044 GCF_002922805.2 Oryzias melastigma
ATTGATGAGTAATATTTTTCCTTCATTACGAAGGTGGTGCCCCGAGGATAATTTTATTAAATTTTCGTTTAATAAAGTTTATATTGTTTAACCAACTTTGGGATTGAATACTTCATATTCACCCCTTTCACGCTAAAGCCTCAATATTGCATGCTATTTTTGCTAAACTGGTAATGTTAGGTTAATGTTACAAGAAGATGTAAGCTAGCGGGAAGACGCATAAACAGGTTTTAGTTATGGGTGACAGGAAGGGAGGTGGGGTTGCTCCATAACAACAGTCCTGCCCATAACTCAGAGGCAAATTTCTAATGCCACTCTGCAGCAACTATGTCCTAGAAAATGATATTTTCTTTGATTTTGGCAAAAAAAATCAGCAAAATCATACTCCAAAGACCATTGGGAATATTTCTAAAATAAATCGAAAGATGATCAGAGTGGCTCAAACACAAAAAACACTGTTTTATGACCCTATAAGGAGAATTTTTTTGTTTTATTGTTTTACTAAGTCAAAATTGACTTAATCTTAAGGATTGAATGTCAACACAAACTATCCTGACAAGCGTGGAGGTAAAGTGGTTTCAATCTTCTCCAAACTACAACAAAAGAAAGACACTCGCCCTTGGTGGACATGAGAGACTGCTTTTGACAGAAGCTAATATTCATCTGGGGGCCGCAGAGCCACGACTTTCCCTGCTGTTCATAAACACCACTTTTGTATCCGGAGGAAGGTAACAGTTATCATTCTTGTTTCCAGGAAGCCACAGGCTAAAGATTTCAGGCCTGGGGCACTAACTTCTTTTCTTTTATGATTCTGAGAGTTTACAACTGTGGTGGAGGGTGGTTTAGATCCCTGTTTGCTTTCATAAAAAAAGTAACAAGAGTGCTATCCAAACAAGTACTTCAAGAGTGGAGTTTTCTTGTGTCTCTGGCGTGGTAAAGGGAAATACAGCTCTGCATTCTCCATATATCTACTTATATTTTATTTATTTATTTATTTAAAAACATGCCTGAAGGGTAAACATCAATATGTTTGGTTGAATGTTGCAGATTTCCATTTTTGCTACAATCATGTTTCTGTCTGTATAAGTAAAAAGCAAAAAAATAAACCTGCAAACATGGTCAAGCCACTTTCTATGATTATCAGTGTGTTGTCCAAACTTAACTGTGTGATCTCTATAGTCAAAAGCTAAAAGAATCCATGATATGACCTTTCACAACCCGTGAATACTTTTTTTCACCTCCTTTTTAAGAAGCTTTTACTCTTGCAAGAGGAATATATAAAGAGCTTCATTCATGCCCACTGCAAAATCTATTTTGAATAGGACTAAACGGAGTATTGACTTTCTCTTCCTCTCTTTTTTGTTTAGTATTGACAAGTCTTTGTTCAGTCAATTTGCCTCGGTTTGTGGACTCTTGTCTTTGTTTGAGTTCTTCTGGGTTTGTTAGAGTAGCCTTGATATTTTGTATTCCTTGCTCTTATTTTTGTGCTCAGTATTCAGATCAGTTGTACATTCTGTACTTTTTTCTCCTGTTGTTTAGCTTGT
>NC_050521.1:20275101-20291677 GCF_002922805.2 Oryzias melastigma
TGCAGCACTCCTACATTGGATCTGTCATCACTTCCCACAGCTTATTTCTGCAAGGCTTTCTAAAAAAAAACTTTATTGAACAGAAGTCTTAAATTTTTTTTTCTTATTTATTTTACATTCTTTAATTTAGCTTAAATACTAACCTCACAGATTTTGTTTCTTTTGTGTTACTTGAACTTGTAGGTAAAACAAATAAATAAAAATTAAAAGCACATGTTAATTTCTATCAGACAAAATAGAAAGAATATCTATCAGTAAAAAAAAAGAAAAAAAAGAAAAAAAAACATTTGAGGAATAAAAATATTCGCTACCTGCAACAGAGTATTAGGACCACCGTAAAAATGGCATATGTACATATATAGTACTTTACTACCTAAATTGCTTTACAATCATAGTCCAATTCACCCATTTACACAATGGCGGCTCAACTTCTGAACCCTGGCACTAACCTCTATCCACCAGGAGCCATTGAGGTTCAGTGGAATCTGAACTTGCAATCTTCTGATCTTTAACTAAAATAAAGAAGGACAATTATGAAAAAAAAGTTATTTAATTAATGAGAATGAAGATGTAAGTTTGTGCTTCAAAACACAGCAATTTTACAAGGTAAATAGTAATGTTTTCTCAAAAATAAAATGCTACATTTAGCTTTTAAAATTAGAAAATCAAATGGTACATGTTTACTTTATGTTGCAAACAATTCAGATAAATCCCTCTACTAAGAAAACCTCACTGAATTATCTTTACTTTTTTTGTAAATGTATAACTTTATTCAAAAGTACAACTGCATCGTTAAAGTGCATACATTTTTCCTTGGTAAATTACAACTTTGTACAATTTTATTTTTGTAAAATGTTTCTTTTTTCAAATAATACAACTCTATACTCATGAAATTTAGATTTTTACTCAAATATTTATGACTTTGTTCTCATATATTTGTTTATTTTTCTTCTTTAATGGTGACCCTAACATAAGTTGTCAATTTCTTTGCTCACAAAAGCCCAGATGTCATGATTCAATTTTTTTGTCAATTTTTTTCCCCACTTTTTTTTTACATATGTCAGATTGTATTTGGTATAATTCTGTGCCAGCACACCTATGGTTTAAGATGCTTTCCTCTAAATGACCTCATGCTGTAAGCTGACAGCCAGACAGCTGAGCGTTTAAATAGCTGGAGTGTGTTATAAAAAGACAGAGAGCACCTGGTAAAAGTCCATTAATCTTCAGGTGCTTGGAGGAGACATTCGTTATCAGGGCTTGGGAATTAAACATGAGCATGAATTCTTCAGGGGCACAATATAAAAGAGTTGGATAATTTTAGAAGGGATCACTTCACCTGTAATTTTAGCTCCTCTCCAAGGCCTCTCCGTCTCTGCCGTTTAGAACTAATCCCTTTTGGAATTTGGAAGCTGTGTTCTCCAATCTGTATTCACAAAGTGGATTAAAGAGACTCAAAAGTTCTGCTTTTGTTTTTTTCCTGTCATTAAGTGAGCGATGGGATTGACGAAAGAGGAGGAGAGAGTAAAACAAGTAAACAGTCGCAGCGATCAGGTAAGGAGATGTTTTGACTGCATAAAAACACACTAGGAAAAGTAAAACATTGTTTATCACTTTTTACAATGCAGGTGTTTGTACTGTGCAAATCACACTAACAAATCACTCAATTCAAAAAACACACACACACAAAATCCCAATAATAATTAAAAAGCAAAACACATGAAGCAAATAAAAAGGTTTCAGAAAACAAAAGTAATTTCCTGAAAATTAAAGTAAAAAGTTAAAAAGCAAAACGCAACAAGAAACTGGAAAAGGTAGGTACTATGTGACATCGCTGATTAGATTTTTTGTTGTTTGAGTTTTGAATTAATAATAAGATTCAAGATAAGTAAGGAACAGTCAGTGTCGCTGTAACATTTAATTGAAATGATTGACAAACTTCACTATTCAATCAGTGGAATACCATAGTACCGACCTATCCTGTTTTTTTATCGTGTTACATTTTTAACATCTTATTTTTTTTTTTTTTTACCAAAATCGTGAAGGTAGGCACCATGCGCCATCCATGGTGGGATTATGACGTTTTTCCATCATCAACCAATCAATGACGTCCCATAGTACCTTTTTGTTATTTCACATTTCCAATTGATTTCTGGAAATTGTTTTTATTTCCTGAAACATTTCATTTTTCTTTTGTTTTTTTTGTTTTTTTTTATAATTGTGTTTTTGGTTTGTGGATTTTTTTTCTTTATTTATTTATTTCTAAAATGTATTTCTATCTTTGTGATCTTTAATATGTTTTTGCTTTGAGTGATTTGTTGGCCCTTCGGGGCCACCGTATGTTTGTCAAAACCAAGTCATCCACAAACACATTTTTACGAAGTCATGTTAAGTTTGTGGTACATCAGAACTGTCAATCAAAGCCACTTCTTTAGGAGTATAAGCATAAAGGCTGTTTGCAGAAGTGGCGTTTCATTGGAACGTTTACAGCCTTATTAAGGCATCTGCAATATTGTATTAGACAATGACTGATTGCTGCAACGATGACATTCACTGCGTTAGCCTTCAACCTTAAAAGAGGCAGGTCACATCAGCTGCTAAGTACAAAAGAGATGTTCATAATTTACTGTCCCATTACTTCAGCCCTGTCGTAGGGGACTTCTGGGAAGGAGCGAGGGCAAGATAAAGGGAGGGGCAAAGGAAAAAAAAAGCAAAAACAAGCAAATGTGGAAAAATCGGGATCAATCAAGCACACAATGGAGAGAAAAGCAGCTGAGGAACACAGAGACGCATGAGTGCAAATTGTATCATTTCCTGATGTTTATTTTATCTGAGGTGGCAGGTGTGTCAGATCCACAACCTTGTAGAGCTTCTCTGGCCCGTTCTCAATGGCTGTGTGGGTCGACTACAGATAAGACAGTAATGAAGCCGAATGGGAATAACACAGACCACCAAAGGAAGCCTCTGGCCAGATAACCAGGCATGAATGTTGCTACAATCCCTGCTTCCTTTGCTACCCTTTGTCTCACAACATAAATATCCTCCTTCATCCCTGTCCTGCTGGCTCTGTTTGTTTTGGGACTGTCGATGAAGGAAAATAAATTGTGCTGATTCCCAGTGGGTAGTCGAGACACTGGAAGCTCCGTGTTTATCTTATCACACGAGAGCGCCTTATGCAGGGGAGGTTTAAAGCTAAATGTGGAATGTGGGAGCTAACGGATCATGTCAGACATTCATTAGTGGTATATCACATCAGGCAGAGGCCATGAGGCATCGCTGGATCTTATTCACTTTGTGGGGATCAGACAGTTCAGCACAAGGATATCATTAGCAAATACACGTTTTAGTTAGGAGAGACACCGGATCCTTTCATTCCATACATCCTAATGACTCCATTGCTCAACTAAAAAGAATAATAATAAATGGATTGCAGTGTTTAAATAATTGACCAAATGATAAAGGACATAGTGGAACACTTCCACTTCGACTTAAAAACAGTTTGTCATAAAAAAAAATGAAAATTGATCATAAAATTACAAATGTATCCAATCAGAGGGTTAAGAAAATATATATTTAAAGAAACATATTTAGTACCAGTGTCAAAAATAATTAATACATCCAATATGAATGACAACTTAGCAAGATAAATGGTCATTAAGGCTGTATCATGTCTTTAAGCTTCTAAAAAGTGACATATGAGCATGTAAATTAATATCTAATAATTCCTGATGATATTAATCTGTTGAATAACTCCAACCTGACCAATAAAAAGCAGTAGAAAATTACCAGTTGTCAAATTTACTGAAAACATGTAATTTATGGATCCGGTTACTATCAGAACAGCCTTAATGTCCCATTGAGACTCGGCATTGAGAGCCCAGCACTCGAAAACATGCCATCAAAGTAGTCAAACCTTTTATGCTCCCCCCAAAGGTATTCATGTATTTGTGGCGTGATGTGTGAGCAAGTGGAGCAAGTACAGAATTACTGACAGCACTGTGGGTAAAAACAAGCCCACGTGGTCTATGTGTGTGTGTGTGTCTAAAACACTATTTCACAAAAATAAGAAAAGCATATTTTGCCGTTTTATACAAAAAAGGTCGAAACATGTGAAATTACTCAATTTCTTACGCTCCAAATCTTTTGTTCCACATGAAAACTTAACTTTATATGTCAGTCTGATGCACGGGTCTGTAACCTTCAACACTTCAGGTCATTTGGGTGGATTTTTTAGAGCCCACAACCCAAAAGAAGCTTTAAAGTCTAAGTCCACCCTTTAGAAAATAAAACTTTGTATTTATGTTATTGTTACTATACAATCAATATCAATAGGTGTTTTTGGAATGCATAAAACCTTGATAGAAAATAACTTTAAAAAAAGTTCAAATTAATCACCTGTGTGACATAGGATCATCTCACTGCAGAAAATGTAGTAGGTAGTGCCATGTAAGCAATTATTGAGAAAAAACCAAATAAATAAAAAATATGCACACACACTCAGTGCATAATATGCATTGTTGATGGATGTAAACCATAAATTTAGAAACGTAATTGACAAAAATTACATCAGGACTAATTGAATCACTAATTAAGTGACCCTTACCCTATTTTGTGTACTTTTTTCCTTTTCAAAATTAGAAAATCATCTCTATGATCCAATTTATGGATCCTGGTTGTGCTTACTGACCTGAAATTTGAGGGGGAAAAAAAAAACGTTATTGATTTTGAATCTGTCAAGTTTTTTCTTTTTTCTTTTCTGATTTTGGTCAACTACAAAGCTGTCTGGCTTGGTGGAATGTTGGGACATAACAGCTACTTTGGTGAAGAACCTTACAAAGTAGGCTAATACGCTTCAACTGTTTGTGAATGAGCATCTTCTGCTTGGTTTGCCTTGTAATCAAAAAATACATTAGAATTAAACAATATTTTTCTTCCAACTAGAGAAACACAATAGAGGGGTTCAAGAGCCACATGTGGCTCCGGAGCTTCTGTTCTGATGGATTTAAGTGGAATTATTATTATTTTTCTTTTTTACTTAAAAATAATATTACTGGGTGAGTATTTTTTCCACCACTTTGTATGATATTTTGCTCACATAATGAACCTCTCTCTGCTTTTATTTTGAAAATCTTTCAGACTAATGGCATTTTTTGCCAGGTCATTCAAACTTTTCCCTTTTTCTCCAAGTTTTATCATATATATAGGACATTTTAAAGCCCACAGGTTGGAATTACATCATGCAAGAACCAAACCAACAGCAAATCACAGAATTCTCATCTCGGTTTGAGTATTGTTACTCTACAACATTTTTGACATGGGCTGGTGTTTTGGAGTGCGTGTGCTTTTAGGGAGAATGAGTTTTGCTGTTGCACTCTTGTTGCCTCCTCTTCCCCTCCTTCTCCTGTCCCTCCATCCAACACCCTCTCCCTTCTTATTATTCTCATTCTGCACTAGAGGGCCGTCAGTGAACCCTGAATGCATTATGCTGTCTGCTCCATTGTTTGTGCTGTTTCTCTGTTCCTACGCCCCACTCTCTCCCAATATTTGTTTTCATTAATCACAATGGGTGCCGGCTGCGGGTGTCTTGATGGCTGTTTTTGCTCGTCTTTTGTTCCACGCGCGCAAGCTTTTGTCTTTGGACGCGGGCTTTCTGTATTTTCTGTGTGCACTGCTGTATTTGTGTTGGCATGCGTGCGTTCAAGTATTTGAACACGTGCATGAATTGCGACATGCAAGCACACGGATGAAGACAGAGGAGGGGAGGAACGGGCCACTCGGCATGTGGTAATTTATCCCTCCTTGTTTTGTTTTGCCTTTGATCTGGGCTCATTACAACTGTTTTTAGAGAAACGAGTGGGTAAGCTGAGGACAGTTTGAAGTAAATGATGTCAAAAAAAGGAGGAAATTCACTCTCAGAGTTTTGGCTTTCTCTATGACTAGTGATGGATCTCTTTACTGTTGCAATATTTCCCAATAATGTGGCTTTTATGGCCATCGTAGTCAAACTATTAAATCTTCAGCAACAGCTCAAAGAATGAGGAAAAAACTACTTGTGATCATTTGGCCGTGCAAGCCTGTGTCGGAGTATATCAATCAAATAAAAATGTTTAAAGAGACTTGTACCAAAACTTTGTTTGGTTAAACTGATTTTTTTTTTTGTTGGATATCTTTCTAAAGGATCAAACCTCCAAAATAAATTAAATAAAATTTGAGAAAAAAAATAAAAACTTTATTAGTATTCATAGGAGGTTTTCATTACTGGAGAACCTTCGCCGCTCTCATTGCCACCTGCTGCCATCATATGGTCTTCATTATTGTTTTCTTCCAGGTGTTTATTTAGTTTGTTATTTTAATCACATCAGTTATGATGTGGCACTTTATGAATAAGATTAAATAGTTTTCTTTCCAATAACTTGGCTATAATTTTCCGTTTCCTTGCTTAATTTAAGGCATTTTTGTTTTTTTGTTTTTGTTGGTCTTAAAATTCCAGGTCAAAAATAACCCGTAGGCTAACTCTGGTTTATTTATGAAGTATGGATGCAAGTTCTCACTTAAAAAAAAAGCCAGAAATGTTTATATCAATGTCCATATGCTCCCCTGCTCTTCCTCCTGCCCTCTCACTGCTGGATCTTACATTATAACTTACAGTATTTACCCTCTGACTGGATTTTTCTCCCCTCAGATTCACTGCTGTTTGTTTCTGCTGTTAAAAGTGAGACTCTCACCTATTACATGGACTTGGTCACTTGTGAATTTTACGCTTTTTCTTAGAATATTAAAAAACAAATCTGTGTTTTTAACTTGTTCTGTCCAGTGGCTGAGCAGATTGGTGAGAGCTCCTCTTGTGTTGGACAGATTTCACTGTTACAATTACGACTATTCAGACATAGAAGGTGTATATTTGTGTAAACTGTGGAGTATTTTCCTAAACAATGGAAACAATCTAAGATCATACCTCTAATTAAGGATGAAAAGTCAGGGTTTACTGCTTCCAATTGCAGACCAGTTCATATTCTCCCTGTTTTGATTAGAGGTAGGACGAAATATTGGGTATGGCGAACAATGGCGATATTTTAACTCACAAACAATCCCTGATCCCCTCTTTCCTTTAATTGGTTTTTATAACGAAACCATAGAAGTTCACCAGGAGGCACATCTCACCAACAAGACAGGGAAATGTTTGGTAGTGGTGCCACATCATCATTTTTTACCGGATTGATATGTTTCAATTTATTCTTAAATAAGGTTTAGGGGAAAACAAAGACATACATTTGCTTACAAAATAATATTTGATGTTCTTTTTTTCACTGTCCATCTGTATGAGAAGAACCATGCTGTTTAAACCTTCTGTTGCATGGGATCAACTTTCTGAGATAAGGCTTATTAATAACAAATATCATCAAAAAGATTTTAAAAATAACATAAATGGACCACTTCCGATAACTAAAGATGTGTATGATTTGTTGTAAAGAAGTGTATGTGTTATTGGTTTGGTGGGCACAAAAAATAAATTGTTTGGAACTTATTAGAATGTGTTTTTAAATGTGAATCTGATTGATTAGTTTGTGAATTTGTGAAACCCTCTAAAATTTTTGTGAAACTTTGTGCATTTTATGCTTATGGACCCAAAAAAGACTAGCAGCAACCACTTTGTGGAAGCTAATGGGGTTCCAAATAAAACCCCTTTTGTATTTGAGGCTATAAACTTGATTTATGTTCATTATGTTTCCATACATTTCGTGTGGGACTGAAGAAGAAAAAAGAAGAGACCGGGGTGTTAGAAAAGGGGGAAAGGAGTACAAAAAATGGAGTTATAATAATAAATTCTTAACATTTTTATTTTAGAATTCAGCCCCAAAATCAAAGCTATTTAGGTCAGGCATCTGTCTCTTACAATGTTAATGAAATCTTGATGCTTCCAAAAATTGTTTTCCTGTTTCAGTCTAATCATTTGTTTCTCTCAGAATTTTAAATTTCAGCTAAGTGCCTCTTTCTTCTCCTTCTTTCCTTTCATCATTACACATCTTGTTGATTTGTTTGGCTCTAACAGGCAATGTTGCCATAAGGTGAATAAATAAATCATCTATAAAGAAATATTAAGACTTGTCTGGTGCAGTTTTTCCCCTCTTTCCTTCTGTTCAGCCTGTGATTCTCGGTTATTTCTGGTCTCATTCACATTTCATTTTGATAAAATTCATTTTCAGCACACTCTGTTTGTCTTTCTCCCTCCTGTGTGTGACACACATAGCTTTTTTTCATCTTTTTGCCAGCGTTTCTCAGAACACCATCCCTGATATATGGATTTCAACACTGTTAAAAATTTCACAAGCTCCATAGAATCAATTCCAATTAAATATCAAATAGTGCCTCCATTTTCGCCCCATCGCTGGGTGCTCTGCAGCTTCTCACCAGCATGTGGTCCTGAATGTATTTGCCTTTCTCTCCAGGGCTTTTGTGACTCTGATGTCCTTTTCTCTTTGTTTGTGCGGGAATATCTCAGTTTAAATCATAATTTTAACTTAAATGTGCAGATTTTTAGTATGGAAAGCAGAGTTTAAAGTGTGTTTAGGAAGTGATTCCAAACTAAGACCAAAAAAGAGAATACAGTTAGTAAATTGTAACTTTTCTGTTAAAAAATTTGATTTTAGTAGCAGTAATTAAAAAAAAAAAATAGAATATTCTGACAGTATCATGTGATTACAATTTTCTTTTTTTGGAACATATACACTACATTTCACATTATATAATTAAATCAATTTAGGTTCATCCATCAATTAATCCAGGGGTCTGGAACTTCCATTTTCCATTTTGGCTTCGAAGTGCTAACAGTTTACATTATGAGTTTAAACATTTTTGTGAATTTATTTTTGTTGTCATTTATGTTCAGATTTTTAACATGTTAGATAACTAAGCAAATTGATGCACATAATGTATATTCTTATCTTCTGCTGCACAACATAGTCTAGTTACTGTTCAGACACAAAGTTCTTAAAGTAAAAAAAATGCATAAGGATGATTCATTGCAAAAAGGATGAGAGTCCGGCAAAGTCCTAATGATAGAAAATGTCATGTTTGACTTGGCTTCATTGCAGTTTTAATTATGCAAGCTGTAAATCTAAATTTGTAAATCTGCTACAATAGATCTGTCTTATATAACACAGCATGCATTTTATTTTGAAAGCAATGCCAAAAGAGTAAACCAGTGTGGTTATCAGTGTAATGTGTTTCTTCTAATTTTAAAAAAGAAAGCATTATAAAATTGGCTTTTTCAAACTTAAAATGCATAAATTATGCCATATTTTGTCTTTTTTTTCTTTTTACTTTGCTATAATGTCAATGGTTACAGAGTGCCAAAGTGATAGGTTACTCCAAACTATTTATATTAAGTATATATAAAAATATAAGGTGTGCTGAAGTCCTTCAGCAACTTTAAGGTGATAAGATAAAGATTTAGGTTGATGACTTTCTTCATTTTTACATAGAAGACCTCATTTTTTGACCCAACTTGGGGTCTGGAATATAAAAGCAGAATTCCCTTCCTTATACTTTTACCTCTAAAGGTAGCAGTTTACTTTCAAAAATCTTTACACAGGAATTTTCTTGAAATATGCAGCTGTAGTGTCCTTTTTTTGACATGTTTTCTGAGCAACATTTGTTTTAATACTTTCAGCTTAAAATGACTAATTTTCCAGTTCATGTAAAAGATGAGGGGAAACATGAACTTCAACAGGAGTTTTAGATGTGAAATGTAGTACACCATGTAGGATACACTGACATTTACCTCAGGTTAACTGTATCATCCTAATACCGCGAGGAAGAAGCGAAGCTAAGAAGAAATCTGTTCCTATACACACTCATTCTTTGCTCACCGATTAATTAAGTGGACGACTGTAAGTCTCACTGATTTCCCTGATTAAAGGAATCCCTCCAAGCCTTAAAAAACAGTAAGACCGGAAGACAAGTGAGCTTCTTCATCTTTTCATGTTCTAATATGCCTCAGTGGACCGAGTTTTGACCTCCCGATCCTCATGACTTAAACCTCTTTTTCCTTTCAACACAGAACGAAGGAATTTAAAATTCTATCACACAGGCCAGACCCACTTCACATGAAAAATACTCAGGTCATTTCAATACATTAATATTTTCTGGATGCATAGTAATTGTTGATGCATTGACTGAATCTGTTTGAAATAGATGTGACACTTGCAGGAGCTTACAGTTCTGCTAATTAATCCAATCCAGAGACAGCAGTCAACAGTTCCCGTCTCTTCTATCCAGTACAGGGGTCTCCAACTCAAGGCCCACGAGCCAAGTATGACTGTTTTAGCCCCCTATTTTGGCTCATTAAGTTGATGAATAAGTTTAGATTTTTAATATGTCAGAAAAAAGAGCTAAATTATGCATATAAAGAAAATTCTGCTGCACAACTGTGCTTCTAAATGTTTTTAGAAAAAGAATAAAGGTGCATAATAGCCATAATGATAAAAATATATATAGAAAATGTGATGTTTTTAATTATTTAAATCTGAATCTGTAAATCTGCTACAGCAGGTTTGTTTCCTTTTTGACATGTAATGCATTTTATTTTGAAAGGAACTTGTGCTGCTGTCAAAAGTGAATGAAGTAAAAATTGTCAAATATAGAAACATACTCATCAGAATATTTGTAGGGCTATAATTTAAGTATTTGTAAATTTTAAAAAGCTACATTCCATAAGGGCTGCACGGTGGCGCAGTGGTTAGCGCTCTCGCCTCACAGCGATCCTCCCACCGTCCAAAAACATGCTTCATAGGTTAATTAGTGACTCTAAATTGCCCCTAGGTGTGAATGTGTGAGTGGATGTGTGTGTGATTGAGGCCCTGCGACATACTGGCGACCTGTCCAGGGTGTACCCCGCCTTCGCCCATCAGTAGCCGGGATAGGCTCCAGCACCCCCGCGACCCCGAAAGGGACAAAGCGGTCAAGAGAATGGATGGATGGGTACATTCCATAAATGGAAAGTTTATTTGGACACAAAAATATAAATTGCATGTTTTTAGTCAATAAGAAACTTGCTCGAATGGCTCTTATATGGTTAGGGATTGCAGACAACCACTTTACAATTTAAAATGATAAATTGTCACTATGCATGGAATTTGAAGCGATAAATGCCAATAACTTTTGGCCCAAAGAAACAGAAAAGCAAACTTTTAAATAGACTAAGGGGTTCTAAACAACAAAGTCCTTACAGCTGAGGTTTATTTTCAACAGCAACAAAAAAAGGAAAAAAGAAGTAACAACTCAAGAACCAGCAAAGCTTTCCACCCATAAAGATGTATCTAAAATATATTCTAAACAACATAAAATGCTACAGTTTTTCTCTACTTTTACAGTGAGAAGTTTCAGTGGCTCACCTGTAGAAAGCATAACATCATTTGAGTTTAGGGTAACAAAAATGGAGTTCTGGCAGGCCGCGGCGTCAGGCTCAGCTCTACTGCCAGCAGCTGCCTGTCCCAATGCCAACTCACATCAGTTTAGCTGATCCCCTTTCAAGCATTTAACTGGCAGATCACAAACAGAGAGCCCACTCTAAGCTGCATAAACTTCTGCTACTTCTTCTGCGAGCTGCTAGCCACCTCTCTGGAAACTCTCAGTAATCCAGCTTTCCCCAGGTCTTTCCTTCATGCTGGATGTGAAGTAATCGATATGTCAGTCAAATTGATGCTTGCTCTGTTCTCTACAAGGGATCTTTGCTGCTAGTCTTGTTAGCATTCTACATAGCACATGGAGGGCTGGGCGGCGTGCTTCTTTCCCCATCTTTCCATGGTGGCGTACAAGAGGAAAAAGATACAGATCCATGCTGTCAAAAACCAATAATACTGACTGAAACTAAAGTTTGGATCAGTAAACCAACACACGCTTAGAAATATGAGCCATTTAGTTAATAAAAGAAAGGCGTTTGTTACAAAAGGGGTCAATCTGAGGACTTTAAGAAATCTCAGTGACACTGAGTGCCACGTTTTTCCACTAAGCTCACTGGAGTGTAACTAGAGAAAATAGGGTTATAAGATAAGGTGAAAATATCTAATTAGTGCTGTTGGAGGAAGTAAAGCACTTTGCAGAATTTCAAACAAGCTCAAAAGGTGCTTCAATAAAGGAAACTACAAACCAATTATCCTTTTGGTGAAAGCAAAAGAGGAATTATGTCATTTGCTCAAACCACTATCCATTAAAACTGTTTTAATTTATATTTTGCTATCAAATAAATCTAGCTGTCCAATCTAAAAAAAAAAATCTGTAATTTCTGCTGTTTTGCTTTAAACTAGGAAAGAAGGGTTTTGCTCCTGTAAATGCTACAAGTCCTGTCAGTGCCACCTATGCTTTTAGTCACATGATCCCATACATGAGTGGACCTGTCCGCATGCTGCTGGTTTATTGGTTGTCCAAACCTGTGGAGGGTCACAAGCTGATGTGGTGACATCTTATTGAAGGAAGCACATGTGCAGTTCTCTTGAGGCTTTTGTGGCCACCTTAAGGGCTGATTTAAACTTTCAAGCGATTTGTAGTCGCTCATGTTGCAGTGGTCGCATGGCCATCGGAGCGGTATCGCCCCAGTCGCTCTAGAATGCGACACCAGCTGGTGATGTCTTCCACGACTCTTGCTTACGAATCACGTAATGTAACTTGAATTTTTTTTAGCAATTACACCTGGTTCACCACACCGGGCGTCATTCCACGCTGCAAAGTCCCACCGAATGGAGACTGCTTCCATTTTCTGCCCTTGTTAACTTATGGTGTAGTTCACACCAGACGTGAAGCACCGCGGTCCGTGCAGCGATCGTTTCGGTCTATTTTTTGTACAAGCCACAAGTGATTCACATCAATTCTGACAGAAGACACATGAGAAAATCCGGTCAATTTTCAAAATATAACCAATTTTTCACAATAAAATACAGCAATTGACGAATGTGATCATATTTTGGTATCTAAAAAGATGAAAATTAACACACTAACACACAAAAACACACACAGACACTGAGACACACACAGATGAATGTGGTGGGAGTGTGTGGTTTTGGGTGTCTGATGGTTGCAAAAAAAAAATATATAAAAAAGCTCTAAATAACCACAGTTGAGCAGAAGCGACCAACACGGAAAAATACGAGTCTGGTGTGAACTGGAGGTGAAGCGGATACCGCGTCCGGTGTGAACCAGATGTTACAGTATGCAATGACAGAGGAAACTGTCCAGAAAAAACCCTGAAAATGATGAAAACTTAACTGAAGAAATTATACAAAATACGTAATTTTACACAGACATGCACAAATAGAGAGGACAACTAGATAAAAAAATAGAGCAAGTTACTTGAAAGATATGTCTTATAACTCATATCTTCAGCACTAGAAAATGCCCAATTTTATTTATTTTTTTGTTCTACTTTTGTATTCACTGCTTCTGTTTAGTGGATGAACACACCACTTCCTCCACTGTCTCATCCTTTACCTGCACGAATGCAGATTCCGCAAGTGTACGAGTAGGATGTTGCTCTGTTAAAAACAAACACTGGAGATGATTGGGTCGCTTGAAAAGTATAAACGCCCCCCAGAAATGTATCACAGTTATCGCGAACAGTTGCAACCAAAACAAGGCAACATTAGTATGAACCAGACCATGCAATTGTATATATGATTGATGCAAAGGCTGGTCACTGTAAAGTATCAGCTGACCTTAAGGGATGTCATGAAAATGGAATGTAAAAATGTAAGCTGCATACAGTTATGACGTACAGTTGATGCTGTCGTATGATGTCCTTAGGCCATACTCTAGTCATTAGTAAGCACTGGCTCCTTACTGACCGTGCACAAGTACTGCATACATGGTGTGTGCAGTTGGACACTCATAAGGTGTCCACACAAACTACTCTGTCAAACTTTCTAATTTTAACAGTCAGGCTGCAAGCACAGAACACACAATGGGCACACAAGGGTTGTCCTTGCGCAGTATGTAGGTTTAAGAAATAAAAATCCCGTACGACGTGCCTGTGCTTCACCTACTCTGCTGTTATGTGTTGTTCAAGTGTTTGTGATGACTCGACACAATTGATCTTATACATTTTGTGCAGGACATCATGCCTCCCTTACAGATTTGCCCATTTTTTGCCCCCAGATAGTCCATATGCACCATCAAAGGCAGTAGTGACAATTATATGAATAACCACACAACTTCTGAGCTGTGAAAGTGAAAGTTTTGTCAGCTTTTTGAACAAATATGCATTTATTTTTAAACCACAGACATTTTATTTGAGGCCAGGAGTCTGCTGAAAAAATAAACTGTCTATTTGTCAAAAAGTAATGTTGGAATAAAGATAAATACAACATAGATCAAAACATATGGAATTACTACAATTGTTGAATAAAGACAAACAAGTTCTGAGTCTTCTGTATCATGAATCTTACAACTTATCAAACTTATAAGACATTTGCAGAGCAGTTCATTAAAATTGTGTCAAAAGAATTTTTTGCTTGTTCTCACCCACTGCTTTTCTTTGTTACTCCTCCCCTATGATGTAAAAATCCATAATGTTGTAAACGAAGCCAAGGATCAATGCTGTAGGCAGGGTAACGCCAGAGCACTGCCACTAGTGTATTCCTACAATGATCTAATGGTTAAAAACACATTGACAAAACAAGAAGGGAAGATCTGAGACAGCCTCACGCCCACATCGCTCTCGCCAGAGACATCATGAAATTAAGCAGGAACCTATAACGGGTTTCTGCTCTGTGCCCCCGCTAGCACACAGCCACATTCACTCCAGCATACCCCCCCTTTTTTTTTATATTGACAGGATCTCCACTGGGGTAGAATCATAATAGCTATCATGACACATTTTTTTATGTTAAGAATGAAGGCCAATTAGTTTAACAAATAGGAGACAAATCTTGTTTGACAAAAACTGATAAAAGGGCATTTGAAACAGATCTGCTGGGAGAAATTTTCTAAGCATTTATTTTCAAAGCTGTCTGTGTTTGAGTCGCATCCGCCAGTATAAAGATAAATTCACACTTTTGGAATAAAGAGCTTTTAATGTTTCATCTCTGACAATAAACATAAAGGACACTATAAAAAACAATAGGTTGCTTGTAGATTTATTTATTTATTGAAAGCAGTTTTTGACACTTGTATAGAAGAGTTTACTTGAAGCACTCGGGTGTGTGATAAGTCAACGACAAGGACAAAAGGCATCAGCAGTGCAAAGTGATAAGTATTTGTTGCCCGTCTGGCTTGGAGGAATTATATGGTCATTTCCAAACAATTTGAAACACATCTATTTTTTGAAAGCAGTCGTCTCTGAAAGGATGTCAAAGTGTTCTCACATTGATTCAAGAAAGCTGAACTCCTTCCGATGGCTTGTGACAGTCATTAATTTAAATTTAGCGCCCTCAATTTCTTGTAGAAAACATAGTAACGAGTGGATGCTGCAACAAGTTCACCCCAATGCCAACCGTTGATGTGTCATGTTCAATTACACCAAAACACCTAAAACTACATCCCAGACTCTGCATGCCTGAGTTAGTATGTTAAATGTTTAAGTTCATGGCAGCACAATTACTGTCTAAGAGGACAAATGGGGGTTAAAAAAGATAAAGCAAGTGTGGCGTGTACTAAATGGGAAAAAGAAGAGCAGCTGCTTGGAATGGATTTACAAACCATGTTAGAATCATGTCAAACTGCAGCACATAAGTTGGGTTATAATACAGAATTTCCCATTCTATTCTAGCTAATAAAAGTTTTTGTAGTGATTGCAGTTTGTATCATAACTTTAAAATTAAAATAAAGCAGTTCATATCATTTTCGGACAATTGCTATTTAACAAAAAACGTTTGCCTCTTTCAATTTTTTTCTCTTTTTTTTGAGTTATCTGGTTTTATCTTATAATAATTGCGCATGGTGAGCTATTGTGGTACATATTTTCCTGCACTCCTTGTATGTGATGTATACAATTTACCAGTAAGCCTAACTTTGTTGGAATAACCTCGAGTCAGGATATACCTTTATTTTGGCGAGGCAAACTTTCCAGAGTAAAACTGAAACACACATAAACCACAGTAAAATATGTCTATTAAACTCTATATATAGAGGACAAAATCGGTAAGTTAAAGTAAAACTTACAGACAATGGAGTCGGTGATGCAAACAAGAGGAGGATGGAAGAGAATTTCAACAGGTGATGAGATCACGTGGACAAATGAATAACTAATATGGCTGACACAGACTTCCTGAAAAAAAAAAAAAATTCAAAATAAAAGGACCAACTAAATGTTGCTTCAATTCAGAGGAAGACAAACTGAACTAACACAGGGGCAGAACACATATTGTTGAAAAACATTCAGTCTCTTGATATTTATTTATTTATTTATTTTAAGGGAACTGCATAGAATTTTTAATTTTTAAATGCGGATTATAAAACAGAGCACGTTCCACTCATGCATGTAAGTCTCTACTGTTCATCATAAAATAAACTGTCAGCTCACAGATACTTACACCTTGTTTCTGATCAGGAGGCTCTGCCATGTTTTTTTTTTTTTTTTTTTTTTTTTTTT
>NC_050521.1:20291707-20314504 GCF_002922805.2 Oryzias melastigma
AAAAAATCTGCAATTTATTGAAGTTTGATGAATCTATCATTAAATCCAACATTTTATCGTGGAAGTCTTCAGTAACTTATCCTATCTAAAATGTTCCTCTAGTGGTCATTAGTGGAACTGCAACATTTGGTGCATCTTAGACTGAATCCGAATTCTTCCCCTACCCCTGTGTCTAGTATAGAATAATGTTTTCAATTTCAGATGACACTACCCCTACATCACATCATCGTTATTTGTCGTTCATCCATGTTAGCATGTAGATGTCAGCACTTGGTAAATAAGGAACATTACTTTTATAACTTTTAAACGTCACGCTGAAGCAAAGAGTCATTACTTACATTTAAAGGTAAACTCCTGGGCTTCAGAGCACACCTACATGAAGAAATGCATTTCTTCTCTGAGCCACAGTGCGATGCGGATCACCCTCGTGACGGAGGGACACAAAAGACTCAACGCATTACTCTTAAAAAAAAAAAAAAAGATTCAAACACCCCTACCTCCACTAATACCCCTACAATTGAAGAGGCAGGGAGAAGCTGTAGGGGAATAATTCGGATTCGGCCCTATGTTATGGAAACTTTGACAGGAGAAGGCAGGGGTCTGACTCAAATAATATTTATTGGATATTAAAAACTTGTTTTACAAAAAAAAAATCTCAGTATTTTTAAAATCATGATATAAAAAATTACATTTTTTTTCAGAAAGAGGTCTTTAAAGAGTTTAATCTAACAACTATTGAGAGATTGAGTGCCAACGTTACACCTAGAAGATTTCGCAACAATAAAGTCTGATGACCATAAATAAATGATCTTAATTTTTTGGTAACTTGATTGTTTTAACAAAACCTGAAATATAAACTCTTAGAATTAAATGTATCTCTTTTTTTCTCCATGATGTAGTGAAAGTGATCTATTGTCAGTTTTGTTTCACATTCAAAGATACATTTTTAAAAAGCAAGAACTTTGTATTCTGATCAGTCATATAAGTGCATTTGTAAAACAACATCACTGTAGCTGGTAGGAGAATCCTAAGTAAAAAAAAAAAAGAAAAGAAAACAAGCCCAAAAGTCTTTATGACTTTGAATTGTTTATGTTTCACCCCTCCTTCCTAGAAGATGACCTTTTCATTTCACCTCTTCGTATTTCTCATGGGATTAACCTCATTCCGACCTTTGCTTCCGTGTTGCCACAACAGTGCTCAGGATTACGGAAACTCCTTATCCCTTCAGCAAATAGTTTCTGGGCGCAGATGCTCAAACAACAGACAGATGAGCGCACTGTTGTCACCATTGCCTGGATTTTTTCTGCTCATTTGCATTTATAATTTTTACATACACTTTATTATGGGCAGATTTTTTTAATGAGCTGCCTTGCAGAAAGAAAGTTTCTGATTTGTTGTGTAGTTGACATGTTTTGTGTGAAGTTTTCTGTTTGTAGATGGGATGACTTCTTTATGTTTGAAATTAAGTCACTTTTCTTCGAGCTGTTTTATTGTGGATTTCCAAAATGTTTCTAATTCAACATAGTGATAGAAATGTGGTAAATCAAACAAATATTGGCCAATTAACTTATAAAAATGCAAGAGTACAAAGATTGTTTCACAGTATATAATAGCAATTTAACATGTAGATTATTTAAAAATTTAACATATAATTTAATGTGTTCTAAAATTTTGGAAAACTGTATTTTTAAAATCAACATTCCTTAAAGTCGTTTGTAATTACACAATAATTTTTATTTTTTCATTTACTTTTTTTATTTGGTTTTATAATGACCTTCTCTGGTTAAGTCACAGTGTCTGTCAATCCATGGAAGTGGGTGGGGCTTAAACATTCAATGCCACCAAACGTTTGAAAAATGGCGCCCAAATAGCTAAAAAAAAAGAGCATCTGCTAAAAACTTATTCAAATTGTCTAACATTGATTAGTTAAGGAAGGTACAGTAAAATTTAAAATAAAATGAAAAATGTTTTAGAATACTGAGGTCAATTATACAAAAAAAGTAATTAAAAAATATTTCCTTTTATAATAAGGTCAAAGGCTGCATAGTGGTTAGCATTCTTCCCAAATCCTGGCTATGATCTTTCTCTGTGGAGTTTTCATGTTCTCTGGAATGCCCCAATAAATCCACAAAAATACCAGAACCTCTGATTGTTGAACCATACTAGTAAGGGGAACAGATAAGATACAACTTTTGGTTCTAACCTCTTCTGTTCATGTGAAGCTCAGTTATGTTTTTGATCATTCTGTGCCCTTGTACTACCACTGAAAACTGACTATTCACCATTTGCACAATACCTTAAAATTAAGGCAATGCTGTCTGCTGGGGTCTGGAGAGGGCCACCCATGCTTCTATTTCCTCTTGTTTAGACCGTCAATAATTACATTTTATTTTTCCCATCAAACTCACTTTAAATTACCTCCAAATTGCAAATGTCAGATATGAGCATTGACTGTATAGAACTGGACAGAGCGGGTGTGACGTCATTTTTAGAAAATGTTTTGAAATTAAACCAATTCAGTCACCATTTTCCCGAGATACGGACGTCGCCATTTCGGATCGAGACGACAGTGATTAGTCTGATTCAACGTTTCTTGGGCAACTACTGTCACCAATCATTGCTTTAAAAACTATTTATTTCTCAATAGAAGTCTACAGGATTTTGGCTTCTTGAAGCCAGCAGGTACTTCCTGTTTGGAAGACAATGGAGAAAAGGTCACTCGGGATGTGCGACTTGAAACAGGATCTTTAGAGTTCACTTTAAATTTGTGTCCTCACTTATTGAGCCCTTTATGCACACCCCCTAAATACATCAGTGACCTGTCACTTCCCCTTCAGACATCTGAAGTCAACAGGTCAGCATTTGCAAGTGATATCCATGCTTTGCTTCACTGAGTTTGTGAAGCATTTTGGGATGTGTATCGACAAGAGCTGCTATACAGATATCATGTACTTTGTTATTTACTTTCTTCTTCTCCCACCATTAATGGATAAAATGACCGGAACATGTTAGAATAAAATCGGGATGAAAGGAGTGAAGATGTTCACCCCGTCTGTGTCCAGCTGAGCAGACAAGATCAGGTCTTCCTTGCCGGATCAACACAAATCAAACAAACACACATTCACCCGCCCAGAGTTTTCTTCCTTGCTCAACTGACAAGATGCAATCACAGACCCAAGTCATGTAGCCACCAAGAGAGAAACAAAGTTGTCTTCTTTTTAAACCATCATTATCATCACATCAGTTGTTTGTGAAGTTAAACAGCGGGTTCACCAGCGGGGGCTGAGACCTTATCAGCTCAAGTATCCCGTATGGTCTGCTAGCATACTGGGCATTATGAACACAAGACTTTTACTTCAGCCGTAGTCTGATCCTTGTCTCAAATCCGGCAAAAGTCAACAAGCGATGGAGGAGAAGATAGTCAACTATAGGGAGAGTCTGCAGGCAGCCTGCAGATAAAAGCTTTGTTTGTTTGCTGAGTCTGATCCCCTTTCTGTTCATCTGATCTTAGCTTGTCTTCCACACCAAATTGGGCCTTGGCCAGAGCACCACGGATTACCTCTTGTCGCAGATATTGCAGGTCAACTTCATCATCCGAGGGCTGCAATTTAAACATAACCTTCTCATCATTACATTCTAGCCGAATTGCAGCTTTACCTTATTCTGTGATTTTCTCTCCCCTCCTGTGGTTCACAGCAAAGCTGCTGATTAACATTTCTGACGCAAATCTACGCTGTTCCAACACATAAAATGGTAAGTAATTAGAATAAAGGATATTGATCATTCGGAGCCAGACAGTGGCAGAATAAATAATAGCTAGCATGAATAAGTGAAAGCAATTGGTGAGCTCTTGATGATTTATGTACAGAATCCTTTAGCCTGTGGCATAAATAATCAACAGCCACTTTTTTTTTTTTTTCATTTGAGTTATGAAGCCCTGGACTTGAAGCAGGATAATGGCAATGTCCACGTCCCATGTGCTTCTACTTAATCCACAAGGTAACAGCCATGCAATGACAGAGAACCCAAGAGTTATACACTTTGTTTTTGTTGCGGGATATATATATTTATGACTTTGCCTCTTTGTGCGTCACTGCACAAAGACACAGTGCTTGTCTTTGGGTCTTCACAGGCACAGAATAAAGTAAAAAGATGGATACAAATGTTTAATCAAAACGCTATTGAAATTTTTGTTGATTTTGCAGTAAAATAATCTCTTAATATGAAAAATATTTTCATTAAATATGCCAAATATGACAAATACGCTTATCAGTCTATTTAAGGATGTCTGCTGGTCTCATATTCCACATCTGTTCATGAGCAACGACTACAGCTGTGAGAGAAGAATCCTCAGAAATAGTCATACAACAAAGATACCTGGAAAAGCAAAAACGATTAAGCCAAAAGTAAGCTTTCTGGTGAAAAAGTAGAGTGTCGCAGTAATATAAGGTAATCTAGTCCAACACATCCATCATCTTCCCCTACTGGGAACCGGTTGCGGAGGGAGCAGTCTAAGCAAAAATACTCAGACTTCCCTCTCCCCGGCCACTTCCTCCAGCTCCTCTGGGGGACCCCGAGACGTTCCAAGACCAACTGAGAAATATAGTCTTTCCAGAGTATCCTGGGTCTTCCCCGTGGCCTCCGCCCATTGGGACATATCCGGAACTCCTCCTAGGGAGCCGTCCAGGAGGCATCCGGATTAGATGCCCGAGCCACCTCAACTGGCTCCTCTCGATGTGGAGGAGCAGCAGCTCTATTCCGAGGTCTATCAGAGGGAAAATATGAAGTTGTTTAACCCTAGAGCACTATCGCTGGGGGATTTTCACCCTAGCAAAAGTATTAACATGATTTTCAATATGTTGTATTTTTCTGAGTGTTATAAAGTCTCACATGTCGGAGGAATAGGTGAACCAAAGGCCAAGTCGGCAGTATCATTTGTAATATTTCAGTAATTGACAAGTATTTTTTGGGATCTTCCAATGTTTGTATTTTCTATGTTATTATATAAACCTTAGTTAAAGATAAAAGAAAACTACTCTAATTTATCATTTGTTGTCATATGTTCATCTATTTTTTTTTTATAAGAAATGCTTTTTATTGGATGTATAAGGTAAAAATTACCAAGCAAAAGTGGTGGTATAACTTTTTATGGCAAAAAGGTTATAGGGTAAAAAAAAAAGTATCACTCTTTTGTCATTTAAATCAAACAAAAATAGAAAATCCTTTTGGGAGCCTTTTTTAATCCTCTTGTTTACCTGATGATGCTGAGGTCACGTCTCTCATTTTGACCTTGAATAATTTTCATTCATTATGAGGGTGATGTTTACTAACTCGTGTCATCCAATCTATGGGTTCTTTTTTTACCTTTCACAAGACATACAACTCTACAGCCACATATTTTATTATTATTTTTTTGTGTTCTCAGCAGTCAAGAAATTCAGCTTTCAGTTGCTTATAGATTTCTGAAAAGTAACAATGACTATTTAGATACAGGTTACATTTGCATAAAAAAAATATACAGGTATGGAAAAAGAATCAGATAAACATATTAGCGTTGAAGCGATCAGATAAGAGTTTTCTTTAGTCCATCTAGGGTTGAGACACAGGAGCCAGTTTTCACCGGTAAAAGTAAGCTGGATAAGTTATTATTCTATCATGGGGTTCAAACACTGAAAAACATTTAACAGCATTTCAATCATACTGTTTTATCTAGATATTTCAGTACACATAAAAAAAAAAACAATGCCATTGCTTGGCTATTGACTATTTTAGTGGTCCAGTGTGCCTGTTCTGAGGCTGGAAACATGTGGACTAAAATCCACAGTTGGGTCATACCACAAACACAAAAAAATAATACCCACTCTTCTGCACTTAACTCTCAGCATCAAAGGTTGACTTGGGGGCTGAAAACACCAAATAGTTCTCAAGCACAGCTGTGAATGCGGCTTACTGCTTCCTCTGGGGATGGGTAAAACGGAGAACATATATGCACACTCAGGGAGCACTTTAACATGATGGCTGAGCAAAAAGAAAACAATGTTTTGGTCTGCCAAGAATAATGACACTGTTTTATTTTGACTCTTATTGTCATTACTGCCCTTTCAACAGAGCTACAATATGAAATTGTATGTAAGTTACAGAGGTTCCATCACCAGTAACATGCTTAATGTTGACACTATCTCACATTGTGGATGTGGGAGAAATGCTAATAGAACAGAAACATTAAATGAATAATGTCCTTTACCTTATGCTCTGACTCCCTTACTGACTGTTTATTAAAAAGATTTGTGTATCCCTAAATAGTTGATGCAAAGCCAACCCTTTATTAATAAATTAACCCTTAACAGTCCCACTTCAGCCATTTTTATATATATTATAAATTTGTTCCCAGCACTCTTGTAATTGTGTAGTTCTTGAAATTCAAAAATGCTGTGTTGTTCTTTTAAGACATATTTTCAGCAGAGCGGTAAGAGTTCGTCAGAATTTCACCTCTGACATTCCTTTGTTTACATCATTCTCTCCTGCTATCTTACTGCCCCTCACAACTCCAAGCTAACAATAGTATAAAAAAAAAGTGAGTAATAGTGGAGCTATCCAGCCATATAATTTTCAGCATAGTAGCATAGATGAAGAAAATGAAGATGTCAATGTATCTATTCCTTCGCGAGTGAATGTATCACGACTGGAGCAGAGCAGTGAGACTTTATCCGAATCTGAATTCTTCCCCTACATCCTCTCCCTATCCCTATATTTAGTCCTCCAAACGCAGAGTTATTGAAAAATAGACGTTAGACGTCAAATTAGATGTTACTCCCACTCGATGACGTCAGCGTTAGTGTGGAGCTGCTAGCATTTGGATATACATAAGAACATTGGTTTTATAACTTTAAAAATGGCCATGCTAAAACAAAAAGTAATTATTTACATTTAAATGTAAACTTCTGTACTTCAGAGCACACCCATGTGAAGTAAATGTGCTACTCCTTCGCGGCACTGCGCAACATGGAACACCCTCACAGTGGAGGGTTCTGTCTCTCTCTGGCGTGAGGGCTAGCTCTTAAAAATCTATTCGGACAACCCTAGCCCTCCGAATGCCCCTACAAATAGAGGGGTAGGGAGAAACCATAAGGGTAGAATTCAGATTAGGCCTATGTCTCAGCTATCACAATTGCTGTGTCAAAAAACTGAGCTTTTTCGAACCACTTTTTTTTTTTTATCTGCTCCTGATCAATCAAGATTTGAATAGAGATATACTCAGAAATGCAGTCTTAATCTTAGATTATTTATATATGTCCATCATCAGGCAAAAAAGGCTAGAAGAGCACGTTAAAAACACCATAAACAGGATTTTCATTGGAGTGGGTCTTTAACACCGGAGCTTTTAGTGGCGATACACGCTCTCTAATATATCATAACTCCTGGACTTTTTACTTGATCAATGTAAATCAGCTGATTCTTACATGACGTACAGTAGCTTTTTTTATTGGCTTTGCACTAATATGCAACCAATTACTAATTTAAAGTATTGCATAACAACTTTCTC
The DNA here is from genome assembly GCF_002922805.2 of Oryzias melastigma. Taxonomy (NCBI): domain Eukaryota; kingdom Metazoa; phylum Chordata; class Actinopteri; order Beloniformes; family Adrianichthyidae; genus Oryzias; species Oryzias melastigma. The sequence goes on from NC_050521.1 coordinate 20,299,251, forward strand.
TGCAAAATAATTTACTGATAAACTTTGATAGTGTGAGCACTACTGTTAGTGTAAGGCTGATTTTATCCGCCGAAAAATCCACTAGAGTTACATTAGTTGTGTAACATTTGAAGAGTTACGGTAGTTGAAAGGATGGCAATGCTGGAGCTAAAGCTCCAGTGTATTAGAGTTAAAAAAAGACAGGTCAAATGAAAAAAAAAATGGCTAAAAAAAATAAAATTAAAAAAAAAAAAAAAGCAAGTAACTGTGCATGTTTTGACGTTTTTCTAGAACCTTCTGGTTTTGTCATGTTTCACATGGAAACATTGCTGAAGGGCTGACAACTGATCCAGCCAAAACCATTATGACAAAAAAGTATTTATTTATTTTTTTTTAATAATTTGCGTGACTTTTAAAATCAGCAGAAACAAAAATGTATAAACTCAATGCTGTTATTAGCAATTCAAGCGTGGATTCAAGAAACAGAATATGTAAGAAAGCCAGCCGACACATTAACTACGCAGGCATCGTGGTGAAGAATCCACTAAATGGGCCGCTACCTCACCTCTAAAGCTTTAAATGACCATTACAATTGTCATTTCTCAGGACAGAAGCTTGTCTTTACCACTGGGAGGAATCTAGTTATAGCCCCTGCAGTTCCTGCTGCATCTTTCCCACTTCTCTTCTAAGTGGCACTAAGCTTGAGCAACAGGGGAGAGTTTTTAACAGGGCCCACAAACAGCCATTACCTTGAGTCTATTAAGATCTGCCTGTATGGTGCGCTGACAGATTAGTATCCTCTCTCTTCTTCTGCGTATCTGCCATCAGCAGGGAGAGCGAGATTTCATCCGACCTGATCAAGCATGGGGAGGAAAACAAACAGCTCTTCAAACAGCACACATTAAGCAAACATGTGCCACAACGGAGGTGCGCTCTTGGGCTTGTGTGCTTGCTTGTGTTTCCTGTTGTGGTGATGCTATCTGTCTTTAGTGTGAAGCATTCACTCTCTGTTTTTATTCCGGCTCTGCAGAGCAGGGCTGCTTAGGTCAGTGTTGAGTGCTCTCGTCTGTCTCACTTTCGCTCTGTGTTTCACAGAAAAATAGTGGTGCTCACAGGGCTGCCTCCCGCTCAGAACACCACACTCTGAAGATCTGCAGAGAAAACCTTTCATCAGACACACTCTAAGTGAAAATATTTCAGCCCGTGAAGAACAGGAACATGAACATCATGGGTGGAAGAAGTTGATCTTTATTTAGAATTTGGAATGAAGGGAAATAACAGAGCTTGAAACCTGTCCCTTTGCTTCTTTTTTTCTTTCATTTTAGAATATAAATGGCACATATTAACAGTTTTGACAAATAAATACACTATTTTCTGCACTATAGGGGACACTGGATTAAGGATCTATTTCCAGACGTATGTCAAATATAATGCTGTATTCACACCGACCACGGTGGTGTACGTGGTTTCATAAATATGCAGAGGAATGAAACTTGATGTGAATTATCAAAGCGGTGCAAATCTTGCTCCAGGCTTTTTCTTTTACAGCTCTGTGTACCTATAAATATTTGTCTTGGAGTCATCTGGTCGAGCACAAACCGCAATTATTAATTTCTCCTTCGCGATCATGTTTACAAGGGTTGGTACTTCTATGTTTTAAAGCCAATGCTACCCACACGTCACTACCAAATCCGAGTTCCCGATTGGTCACAGTGCTGCGTCGCCGCAATTCAGTTAAAAAAAGTGGAATCTGTTGAACATTCAGAGCGTGATTAATAAATGCCCAATTTGTACTGTACATAGAGCTGGCGACCAGACTTAATAACTGAAGTAGATCACCGGCATTCCAGCCGCGGTAGCCTGAAATTCTGGTCTATCCGCATTTACAGAGACTTTCTATGGTAAGTGGCCACACACAGTCAGTGGCCCGATCCGAATACTCCCCTTCTCCCTCCCCCTTAGCCCTCCCCCTTGATTAGTGTCAGTTGAAGTCAAAGTCCTGTCCAGAGTGATTATTCGCGAGAGTAAACCGCATTGCGCTAAAAATCTCTTTTCGTCACATGGATGTGCTCCTTACCACTTACGTTTACATTTAAATGTAAGTAATGACTTTATGATGTAGTGTGACCTTTTTAAAGTAATAAAACCGCAGTTGTTATGTTTATTCAAGCGCTGGAAGCTCTGTGCTAATGCTAGCGGACCGGCGATACTGATGATTTCATTGAACGAAAGTCACGTCCTATTTTTTCATCACTCTCCATTTGGAGCAAGCACGGAGGGATGAACGAAGGGGGAGGGCTAAGGGAGATACATTTCATAGATTACCAATGTAATATAATGATTATTGCAATCTTTGCTTCATTGGGATACTATCAGTATCGATTGTGAGCCATGTATTAGGAATCGCATCCTTAAACCATGTTTGTCTCAAGTCTTTCAGAGTAAATTATATCCATATATATGATCATATATTACCTTTGGAATACTTAATAACAAATTAATTTTGAAATTTTGAGGTTCAGAGAAATACTCAGAAATGAGTGAATGGATCAAAATACCATTTTGGGACTGTTTACAGTGAAGAATGAACATTATAATACACTTCAAAGTTCAAAAAGTTGATTTGGCATGGTTTAGGCTCTTAAAAACATTATTAAACCAATAATAATAAAACTAAAAATGAAATAAATCCTGAAAAGTACAGGGAGCCCATGCACTGATTTAAAAATGGTTGCGATGTGTTTCTGGCCCCTGGTCCTGGTCAGAGTTTGTGCCAATAAATTCTGTAATAATAGTAAGCTTACAAAATATTTTTTTGGGTAAACCAGAAAGCAGGGCATTACAATAATCTAAATGACTAAAAATACAAGCATGCATCAGTACCTCTGTGCTGGCAAAAGAGAAGAATGAGCGGACTCTGGCAATATATTTGAAATCCTGTCTTAATGAAATTTTTAATACAAGGGATAAAATTCAGCTCAGAGTCAAAAAGTACACACAAGTTTCTCAGGCATTGAGACAGTGTAAAACTCAAAAGGTCTGGTAAAATCATCTGTCTCTTGTTTTCAGGAAAGATGATTAAAACATTTGTTTTGTCCTGTTCGAGCGGGAACACATTCTATGCTATCCATGACTTTATGACTAAAATACAACTTAAAAGAGTTCTAAAAGGTCCAATGTCAACAGGACCTTTATTACTAACTCTGTTTGTAACACATAAGAAACCGACTGATCGAGTAAAAAAAAAACGGTACCATGACAATGTTAACTTTGTTAGTAACATGTTTAAAAAATAAAAAATAGACAGTGCTACACTTTAGCTGCATTAGTGTATTGACAAAAACACATTCTATTTGCAGCAGCACAACCTTAATTAATACACATATAAGGCACTCCAAATTGTATCCCACACTTAATAAAAGAAAAAAAAAAGTGTAGAAAATATTGTTAATATGGCTCTGACTTATTTGCAAAATAGACAGATAAACAGTTCTGATATACCTTTAACACCAGCTGATTTCATTGCACATAATAGTAATGATTTCTCTTTGAGTGTTGCCTTTTCAAACTAAAGTCTTGGAAGAAAATAACAGTTTGAGGCAGATGAAGCTTTTTGTCACACTTTACTAATCACTTCCTAAATGCTTTTTGCATCAAGGTCATTTATTTATGTACGATATAAAATTAATAACTTTATTTAGTCGCAATGGAAATAGCAGAAACATCAATTAAAAAGCTGCTCAAATAAAAACCTATAAAAGATAATTTAACAATCTAAAGTTACAAAAGTATACATTTCAAATTCAATTAGTATCAATATCAATCTGTTTAAGTATAGTTTATTTAATCTTATCTTTGTTTTCCACTCACAGTACTCCTCGAAGAATTGTAAAGTCAGATGACACAAAAGATGGTTTCATCACCTAGATTTTAATAAGAGACCACTAAAAGGAGCATAAAACACCCCCCAGAGCAGTCGAGTTGACAGCTGTTCATAGAATGGAGTCACCGAGTTAAACATCATTGAGTTAATCAAATGAATCATGATTTTTTGTGACAATCTTGTGTTATAATAAAATCAAAGTGACAAACAAAGCTCGGCACATCACCATTTCCACATTAACTATGACTGACGCCGATACCTCCACATTTAATTAAGAGGGGACAAAAAACTAAAAAGACTAAACAAGAACATTCATCTGAAAACAAATAAAGTGTCAGCTTGTGACATTTGTTGTTTGTTGGTTGTAGACAGTGAAATTTGAGGCAGAGATTGATAGTGTTTGCGTGTGAGCGCGTGCACAAAAGCTGTTTTTCCTCCACTGCGGTTTCTTAAGTAGACGCCTAACACGCCCCAGGTCCCTGACATTGAGTTTATAAGCAGACATTATTTTTAGCGATGCTGTCATGTTTCTCAGAGTGACAGATCCTAAAAGCCTGCGCGTGCAACCCACCTTCTTTATGCACTCTAAAGCCACGTCTGCTTTGCCGCAATGACTGGGCTATTATCTTACGAGATGAAAGATGACACGTTGCTACGTTTTTCATTTCTGCATAGGCCATCACTCTCTAGCTGGGCTTTTTGATGTTTGATTTGTCCTCTCATCTCTGCCCACCATGTGGCCACAGTCAATATTCTGCGATCATAATAATATCCGACTGTTGGATGTCAAGAGACTGTTTTTGCCCCATTTAAACCACACTTGCTTGTGAAAGGGATAGCATACCGAAAGGACAGAGGGAGGGGGGGAAAGGTCAGGGCAGCGTTTTAGAAAACCACTCCGGAGAAACGGGACACTCTCAGGCACTTTGTCACATCAATTAGGAATTCTATCTGGGCAATGGGATCGTGGCCCTCGGAGCAGTGGATAAGACAGCTATTATACATCTTGGTGCTGTGTGTGTTTGTGCGTGCGTCTGTGTGGTTTTGCACAAATGTGTAACGGTTGCAGAATGCGAGCGAGAGAGATTCCTCATTGAAGCTGTTCGCCGAGCTGACCCCTGGGAAAGCTAATTTTAGCCCATGTTTCACAATAGTTTTAATTGCTTCACATTGCTAATTTTCTCCCGACAGGAAGTGAACGGCGGCCGCTCTGTCCCGGGCTCTCTCTGCCTCGCTCTCTCTCGAACAGTCAGTCAGGCAGTCAGGCCTTGAGGCTGTCAGAGGGGGAACAAAGTGACTGGGTGATGAGCCAGACGCCTGTTGTCTGATCACATGGACTGATGCTGTGCCAGACACCGCAGCCACTGGCTCACTCAACAAGGTTCCTCTCACAAAAGACGAACGTACTCCTGACCTGTGCTCTTTATTCTTTTCCTGTTCTCCCCCCCCCGACTCCCTCAACCATGCCTCATTCCATCTTTTTCATCTTCCAGCTCCTTCTATCCTCCCATCTGCACTGTTTACCGGTTTCATTCCTTTGCTGTTTTGTGTTATTTTGCTAGAGAAATGTCTGCAATCACGTTTAGCTTTTTCTATTTCTCCTTCCTTTTCTCTCCTCCTCTCTTGATTGTTGAGTGACGTGGCCCCCTGCTATGTACAGAATTACTGCACCACACACAGACTGCAGAGGGCAAAAAAAGAGAAACAATAGGGGTGGAACGATTCATGTTAATGGCTCGATTCATTTTATAATTTGTGATTGACAATACTATTTGTAGTTGATATTGGTTCATTTTGAACAATCCAATTCGATCTGGCAAACGCACCGATAACTGCAAAGACTACTTAGGGTTAAGAACTGGCTCGTGACGCATCAGACATACAGTATCAGCACACATAATATGACCTTCTCCTATTGATCCAAGCCACTATAAATATCCATTGGTTAAAATCAAAGGTTTTATTAGTTTTGTTCAATTACATTTCTACTAAATTGATATCTATCTCTACTGTGTTTTGTTTGTGTTATATTCATTTATAAGAGGTGTAACGAATCATCTTAACAAATTTGATTCATATTATTATTTGTGGTTTACAATACGGTTCATAGTCAATATTGGTTCATTTTGAACAATCTGATTCAATCCAGTGCACTGATTTAAAAATAAGGCTGGGTTGATGAAATAGATTAATCATTTTTAATTGATTTTAGCTTAATAGATCAATAATTGATCCATGAAAATAGAGATCGATCTAGCACATGACGGTAAAGTTGGTTAGCTTGATGCTAACGTTTGATGGAATTTCTCATAGGATTATAACACTAGGTCGACGTAAACACACATAGCTGACTAAATAAACATGTTCATATACTCACAGGCATGAACTCTTCTAAGGTAACGTTTTTCAAAAGTGACAATTTGTGGTCTAAAGCACCCTTTTTTTAATCATTCTTTGCTTATTCGTCTTCGGCCACCTAGTGGCCAAACTGAAACGCCCTCCAGGAGAAGCTGAACAATGTTTATGTCAATGATCTGAACATTTTTTGTTAGAACTTCTCCTTTTGAGAAAACATGTAACACTGTATGATATTAACAATTTAATTATTTCACAAATACATGTTACAGTATGTGAACTGTATCAGATTAAAATAAATATATTCAAAACATATAGTAGATTATTAAAGTATTTCTAAACAAATGTGTGAACTCAAAATGTAACTGAATGGAATTAAATTGAGTGGATCGAAAGAATAAAAGAAAATCATGAATCAAATTGATCCAGTCTCTGGTGAAACGAATCGAATCGATTCTGGAAATGATTATCAATATAGCTCTACTTAAAATCCTTCCAGGACATATTTAGACAAATATCCAACCAGTGTGAGTCAGAGATAAATCCCTAAGTACCGAACAGTGGACGTGATTTTTTTTCAACATCCTTTGTATTTCTTGCAAGAGAATCAAGTGTAAATTAAATATCTTTAAAAACAAAGAAGTAAATAAGAATTATACCAAACATATCATTATTAGAGCATTATACTATACGAGTGTTTGCTAAATTCAAAGTGTTTTCACACATTGGACAGTAATGATGGCTTGATAATTTTTTGGTGCCATCACATTTTTATGTTATAGTAAAATAAATCCACCTCAATCCAAATGGTATTTTTAAATATCGATTATTGATGTATTTCATTTTGAAATTATTTTATAATGATGTAGGATTATTCAATTAACATCTTGCCTCAAAAACATCAATCTGGTAGGATCGCAACACCCCTAGTAAAATTGTGAATTCTATTTAAATAAACACAGCTTAACCCTTTCCTTTACTCGCATCCAGTAGCTGTTTGATGCAAGTCCCTGAACTAGGAGGACGCTCTGACCTGACGATGTTTTTTGGCACGTTGGTGTTAATGCAGTGCCCAGTTCCACACAGCCCTGACAGCCTTCATGTATACTGAATTCAATCCTCTGAGATGTATGTAAGAAGCAACTACATTTTTGTTCTATGAATAAGCTGACTTCCCCTCATATTTGTAGCTCCCAGCTGCAGTTGGCTATGTATAAATCAATGCCTCGGTGGGCTTGAGAGAGGGAGCAGTTATATTTACTCTGTTTCCTAGCTAGCAGCACTAGCTGTACTAGGGGGTAAAGGAATTCGATACACACCACTGGGAGGCGAAGGCTTTTTCACTCACATACAGGAATGGCAGTTCTGCTGATAGGCATAGACTAATGAAGGAATGCCAGCTCAGTCAAGCAAGAAAACACACTCTGCAACACATCAAAATAACATAACACACATTTTTGGTCATGCGCCACAGGAGGAGAAGTACGGAAAACCTGAATCGGGTACATGCAAGCTTGGATGCACACACTTGTACGAGTCACTGCTAGACTTATTTTTTGTCACCCGAAAGGCAGTAAAAATTTATCAGATAAATTTAATTTCATGCAATTTTAATCTACTGTAGCTTATTGATTCATATAAAACACTTGTGTGTTTCTACTCCTCATTTGCTGTCTGTGTCTTTAGCACTGAGCACTAGATTAAGGTTGATGGCAATGAATTATACATGCAGGGAAATGTAATTCTCTTCATTAGATGACAAATTTCTCGTTTGAATATTGCATACTGTGGTAATAATATTGCTTTTATCATTGGTTAACAGAGTTGCGGAGCAGAAAAAAATTGTCTTGTCATCGCTGTAATGCACCACTGCCAGTTCATTAATTCAACTACCAAATTAAAGTGAAATCAAATATAGATGTTGATACATGAAGAAACATGCAGCGTCTGCTTAACTCCAGTGAGGAATTGATTTAGGTGCCTGTTTGAGTTTTGAAGGTGGATGTCTGTACGGACCTTTTGTCTAGTTGTGATTGTGCGAATGTTTCTTCTGTTTTTGAGAAATGAGAGCTCCCCTCGGTTAATAATAGTGGCTGACAGGGTGTGTTAGCATAGCCCACTACATCACTCCTTTTACAGAAAGACATCTCCAGGGCTCCATGCGGCCGTGATGGAGTGTCGAGAGCGGAGCAGCCACAGAGTCAGTGATAGAAAGGGGACTGAAGGATGGACGCTGGAGAACAGATGTGATTCAGAAAGCTGGAAGGCAAGAGAGATATTTTGGTGGAGGGTTTGTTCTTTATGGCTTCATTAGTTTTATAAATATGAAGGTAATTTTCAAGCAATTTCCTGTCAAATGTTCCGGCTTAGGTGGATGTTTGGAGAGTAATGGACATTATATCAATGCCTGACTTTTACACAAAACTGTGAACTCAATTGCAGTAAAAATAAAAAATAAATAAAATTATATATATATATCTATATATATATAGATATATATATATAGATCTTTGGAATTACAGAGTTAACCACAAAAGAACTTGAAAACTTCTTTAAAAATTCAGAAATTAATCATTTCTTTGCTAGGTAAAAATTCCCCTTCTTGATCCATAAATAAAGAATACATTCACAAACAGCCATGGTGCTGAGGTAGAGCGTTAAACCTCTGATCACAGGTTTGATCCCCTCTCTTCTTGTCTGTGAGTTTCAAAGTGTCTAGGTGGCTCTGCCCCTATGGGTGTGTGAGTGCGTGATTGAAATTGGAGTGTGATTTGTAAAGGGCTTTGGTCCTTGATGAAGGTGTAAGAACACCAAAAACGTTCACTCTTTTATTGTACAGTCCACAATCTGAACTAAAAATAAAACAGAAAAAAAATTCTGAAAAGCCTCTAAATGCAAATATGAAGTAGCACAAATCAAGGAAATGTTGGAAAATGTCTGTCAGAGTGGTTCAACAAGTGGATGCAGCTGATAGCTAATATGGGGTTTAGTGGCTTCACATTTTTTCAGCTGAGGATTTTTAGTTCTACTTTTTTTTTCCTTTTAGCGGGCAAGAAGAGCGGCCTCTGATGCCCAGGGACCAGCAGCCTGGGCAGTAGACTTTGCTAGATCTGTCAGGTGCTTGGGCAGCAGTGACTACTTTTTAGCTCTGCTGGAGCCTGCAGAGTGGAGCTTACTAGCTCGCTAAGCTATCCACAGGGCTGCTGGCTAGCATAGACATCCATCCAGCTCAATGAGCTCTCTGACGGGCTTGCAATCTATGCAGGGTGTATCCCACCTTCGTCCAACTGTTACTGGGACAGTTTCCGGGAACATAGCGGTCCCCTTGGGTTGAGAAAATGGATGGAAGTTCAAGATGAAAATCCTTGCATCTAGTGGTCATCTCGAATGTTTATTTCTACTCTTTGATCTAGTCACTAAAAACGTCCCGTGCCCAAAGCTGAGTTCCTGATGGAACTCAAGTTCGCTGCACCACGCCTGCTCCCGAAATTGCGCTCCGTCACAGCAGATTGCATATTTACATTGACTTAACATTGAAACTTGACACCTCTGCAGCGCCGGCCGCATTTGGTGTGAATGCACCGTTAGGATTCTAAGGTGTCAAAAGATTCAATTAGTTTGGATCAGTCCTTCATGACCCAACATCCCATTCTCATTCCCAAGTCATCACTTTTTGATGGTTAATTACCCTCTGCGTCAAAAATTGACATTTTGGGTGTCCCTAACTTTTTTGATGTGCTGGCTGTTAAAATTATATCAAAGCCACCCAGCCGCGAACCGGTACCGCACCGGTATTCTAACTCCAACCATGACCCCAGTATCAAACAAGGATCTATATCGGACGGGAATTGGTACTGGATGCAGATCGATTCTTGTACCGACTCTGGACATGCTTCTCGTTGCGGACCATCAAAAGAAAACAAAAAAAGGTCAGCAGAAAACCCAATTGAAGATAAATTAGTAATAGAGTAAACAAGTTTCACAACTAAATGAAACGAAAATCAATCTGGAACTTGGAACCATATTTTTTTTTTTAAGTTATTTTTTACTTGTGTTTTTAAACTTTGACCTAAAACAGTCAGCTCTGGACATGACCAGACATGGACCAGGATAGGTTTAGGGTACCGGGTAATGGTGCCGGTATTGGCCGCGTCCCGAGGTTCAGTCCGCATCCAACAACACAACCTGATCTAATTGGAACAGCCAGAATGTCAAAAAAGGATGAATTGTGGACACCCAAAACTTAAAAAAAAAGTGATGCAGAAGGTCCTTAACTATGCGTCAATATGTGACGACATGGGAATGAAATTGTGTTGGACCAAAGTACATCAATACATCTGGCAAAACAAAAAAAAAAATTTCCACCCTTTGTATTATTCAATTTATAAATCTTAGAAAAAGTTTTTTTAAAGACCCACTATGATGAAAATTGTATTTTTAACATGTTCTTCTGCCATTTTTTCTCATGATGGGGCTTGAAGGTAGCAGGAGAGTGCATAGACATGTAACGATGAGAGGAAGGGGAGCGGGGTTGCTCTGCACCAGTGGTCCCACCCAGAACTCACAGGTGAATTTCCAATGAACTACTGCTACTCTACAGAAACCATTAAAAAAACAGCTTTTTATTTTATGTTGGCTAAAAATGTCATAATCATAATTAAAAGATACTGGAGCGCTTTTACAATAGATCAAAAGATGATCGGAGTGGGACTTTAAAGGTAACACTTCCTTGCTGCAGCTGTGCACTGTGGAAAACAAGCTGATTAAAAAGCAACAGATGGAGCTTTTAGGATTGTAGGAGTTACACAAAAATACCCAGGTACACACAAAAAAATCAAACTGCTTACAAGTTTGTGTCTAAAAAACAAGCCCTTCAGTTTAATTGATTTTCTTTTCCATCTCTGCCCACCTCAGTCGTATCGACACAACCCTGCAGATTATTCTTGATGCAGCCGATTGCTGGATGCCACTGTCATCACAAAGGCATGAGGTTTGATTTTTTTTTTTTTTTTTTTTNNTTCTTTTTTTGTTTTGATTTATTCATTCGTACCTACCGTTCTGTTTTTATCAGTTGCCTGTGAAAATGGAGATTTAAATGAGTTCCAAATCTGGCAGAGTGGGAGGGTGCAGTAGGAGTGTCCTGTAAAGGATGAATGCTACACAGCAGAGACAGAGAGCAAGGCCAAGCACAGAAATTTAACAGAGCAAACACTGAATAGAATATTGTGCCGGAGAGAATGAACACATTTGTATGGATGAGACTGAATGGGGGGAATTATGTGAGGTTTTGAATAGATTTCTGCACTGGGGGTGAGTTGAAATTGACTTTTATTTCCCCCTTTTTGACACTGACTGAACCGACAATTCATAAATGCAGCTCGTATCATTTTTTTCTTTATCAAGTACAAGCTGATGGTGATGGATAGTATTATTTGATGGATATACAGAGTCCTTGATGTGGCATGAGACATGAATGTGACCCACTCACACTAATCTCTCACCAACTCCCAAACCTGCTCCACCTTGGTGCCCTCTTTCAGTATGCTCTCATTTTATATAATGAAAGGAGTCTGGAGGGGGAAGCCACTGCAGAGATCACTGATCCCCTTTAAACGAAAACCTATACTAGAGTTAATGTGAGTACCCTCAGGGGGACGAGGACTTCTAATTGATTAACCACATTAACGGGATAAGAGTTGGCTGGATGAGAGCAGCTCGATGTGAGCATCCTCGCCAGTCCGGGAGTAGCAAATAATGAGCATTTTTTGACAGCAGCACCTGCTCTGGACTGAGCTCCAGCTGCTTACAGTATGATATAAACCGTCTGTCCACAAGAGGCAGTCTTGAATCAAGATTTTCCTCCAGCTCCTGCACTCAGGCTGACAGGAGCATGAAACAATACGCAGCACAGGAATCCGACTGCAGCAGCGACTGATGCAGGTAGAGAATGATTAGTATTACCCCGGAAGAACAAAACGTCCTCTGAAGAAAGCAGAGAGCTGAGGCTGAATTCACACAAGCCTTTCAGGCTTGTTGGTTCCTAATCTTTTTTTAGAGGGTTTACAGATTTTTCTATGAGCGTTGCATAATCAAAGCTTGAAGGCGTGTATCACTCACCAGGGTTAAGCTAAAAATGTATTCCTTTCACCTCCTTTCATTGTTGACTGGTGACTGCGATGATTAATAAAACTTGTCCTCCTTTGAAGATACTCATGCAACCACCCTTGCTGCTTTGAAAGAAAGCGCCGCAGTTCAAAATGGGCTTTGATCTCTCAGTGCTGCACTGAAAGACAACACTGCGGCTTTGCAAAGAAGGCAACACACAGAGCCCTGATGGAACAAACTGGCCCTTAAAATCCAAAAGGCTTTTTTTCCATTGTTTAAGTCAGAACAAAGAGTTGGAGTAAATTGTATTCATGACGGTATATGGTTTTAAATGGCGTATCCTTGTGCAGGTTAAGGTATGTAGGCGGGGTGCTATCTGAAATGTTGCTTCAAATGACTGAAAATGACCTAGAATGTGGCAATAATTCAAAACAAGGTAAGCGTCAAAGGGTGTATTGAAGTTCTTTGAAGATGAAGTCTTTTGAATTTATAGTCTGTGATTTTTGACTAAAGATTTACCATGCATACATGTCAAAACAGAGTAAGAAAGATTAATAAAACGATAATAAAACACATAAAAAGTGATACTTTGAGTCACATCTTGAACATTTTTTGTTAATCTGTTGCCAGTTGTCTTAAAACGGCGTTGTTTTCTAGGACATAGTTTCAGCAGAGCAGCAGTAGTTCATTAGACGTTTGTCTCTAAGTTGTGGGTGTAATTGTTGGCATTAAGTAAGCCTTCTTTCAATTCCCATCATCCATCAGTTCACTCTCTCTCTCTAGCTTACAGCCTCTTATAAACCCAAGCCAACGCTAGCAGTGCAACAAAAATGGCGACTTATATCAAACGTGCAGACGGCTGGATCCAAGTGCAGCAGGTTTTACTGGCACGGGGAGGAGAACAGTAGTGAAGGATAGTGAAGTCCACAAAGCTAAATCAGGGTCAGGCAGGCAGAGGTCAAACATGAGGGCATCAGAGAACAACCAAAGTGGTCAGGGTCTAGATGAGGGTCAGGGCGGCAAACAGATTAGAAGACGAAGCAGGCTTAGATGAAACAGGATCAGGTTAGAATGAGAACGCTAAGTGATGAGGCAAGGTGGTAAAAATAAGAGTTCGCACCCATGATAGCTCCGTGCTCTCACTAAAGGGAAAACAGCTGTGGGGCTTCTGAGAGTGACAGCAGGGGCTGATTTGAAGTGTAGTGAGGAGACCCAGGAAGTGCTAGTACTTAGGTGATGGATCCTGCTGTTGGCCAGACGGGACCGATTCATGCTGTATAGTTCTGGGCCAGCTGAGATAAGGAAAACAAAGACGTACATGGATCCATTTGTCTGCATGTGGATGCATTGGTATAGAGCTTGCAGGTAAAACTACAAGCTTTATCAAAGAGCATTTTTCATCTTCTCCTGATTCACGAAATTTGAATTATAAAGAAATACTCAGAAATGCACTTTTAATCTTATTTTTTTGTTATATATGTCCTCTGTCATAAGAAAAAATGCCAAAAGAACATGTTAAAAACACAATCTTCATTGAGTAGGTCTTGTAAGGACTAGGGACATCTGCTCTTGCTCCAAATCAAATGAGAAGTTCAACTTTCCCATCCTGCATTTCAGTAGAATATCCCATCATACCCGTGGAGCTGTTGGTGTTATTAGGTTATGTTGTCATGCTGCAGTGTTATGACAGTGCCAGATGAACTTTTGCACACCAATTCCCTCGTCGGTTTTTAAGCTTGCTCACAGACCATGCCCTTTTTTATGGGCTCGTACATTGCTGGGAAACACATCAATCTCCTGTGGGTGTGATGCAGTGTGTCTTCCCCCTTGATGCCAAATGACCCCGTTGCCCTTCCTCTTGTGTCCACCGGGCTGCTCATGTCTGGTTCCTGAACCTCCGCTGCCCTGGTTATTAAAGAGCACTGGGCGATATCCACCCTCGCCTTTCATTCTCACCTGCCCTCATTCACTTTATTCCAGCCTCTTCCTCCCTCACTTCTTTATCTGCCTGTTCATTCACAGAGAATAGTTCTGCAGGTTGCTGTTGTTCTACTTCTCTACAACTACTCAATTTGTCGCCAAGAAAAACCTGTAACACTGGCACTACAACTACAGATGAGGGATTTTCTTAATTGAAATGTATTTATAACCCTCATCAGTAATCAAGGTTCCCCTCTTTTGTTCCTGTTCCATCAATCACAGTGGAGAGTGGCAGGCTGGCCCACAGGTAGAGAAGTTGACTAATTAAAGAATCAGAGGTTGATTATTAATTTGAGACAGGCGGGTGTGCAGCAGCATCCAGCTGCAAGGGAGTGGATTTTTCATCCTCCACCCAAAGACTTGTCTCCCGATGGTTATAAAATGAACATCGTTCAAAAAAGACCATTGTTTTAAATAGTTAAACAATTTGGACTATTTTTACTCTCCTGAACAAACAACAAAACTGCCCCCCACCAAGACAAATCTGGCAGTGACTCATCGTGTGAGCCTGAAGCCTTCTGAAGAAGACTGCAGGGTTGCAGTTGAAACATGTCAAGATAAATCCAAACATCTTTAACCTTTTTTTTGTCTGTTTCAAAAAAAGACAATATAATCTTCTAACAACAGTAATTTTAGATCTACCACATGGACGCAAAAAAGTGTCACTTAGCAACAAAAGTCTCTGTCTATAACATGTAATAAAAGGAACCTACATCCATCAATCACCAGAAGCTTATCTCAGTGTTCGGTGTAATTAAAAGTAGTCAGCCAGGCATTTTTTAAAATGTTTAATTCAAGGTTGCCACCATGAATGGCTGTTTCTAGCCAACACTTTACAGTTTTGACCTTTGATCCTTGGGATTGAAAATAGGTATTTAACGCAAACAAGAAAAATGTTAAACCACTTTTTTTTTCAGTAGTGGATACATTTTAACTCTTACAACAAACTTGC
>NC_050521.1:20314574-20368973 GCF_002922805.2 Oryzias melastigma
TGTACAAGAAAACCAATTTATTATCTAAATAAAACTCTGTCTTTATGACATCTCAGTTAAAATGTTCGCCTTATAGGGGTTAATGCACCAAATTTCTATGTATTAAGAAATTTGGCATATAATATTTAAGCTTTATTTAATTTTAGATAAAAAAAATCACATGCTTCCCCTTTAGTTTTAGTATATAACTCGTTACATTTGTCTGATATAAAAATCCCCATACCAAATGAGAAAATGATAGCAAATTTTCCAAATATTTGTCAACAGTGATTATTACTTTTTAATACTATTGTGACAGCTTCTCATAAAGAATAAGTTTTAAATGGTAAGGCAAATTGCGTATACTTGTATGGTGCTTTTCTACTTTCCTTGAAGGCCCAAAGCGCCTTACAGTCACAGAGCTATTCACTCGTTCACACACTGATGGTGGCCCTGCTACCGAGCACTAGCGGCAACCTTCCACAAGAGACAAGGTGGCGTTCAGTGTCTTGCCCGAGGACACTTTGACACATGCGGGGGCAAAGCGGGAATCAAACCTGCAATCTTCCTATCAGGAGTTGACCACCCTACCGCTGCACTGTGTTGAATGAGTGCAATTTGCTAAACAATATTCTGTATAAAGGATCAAATGAAATATATTTGTGAATTTACTACTTTTCAAAAGTGGATAAAAATAAATAAACTTAACTTCAGACAAAAATACAAAATATCTCAAAACTTAATATTCCAAAAATTAATCTAAATAGTGTTGGAAAAGCTGCAACAGAAAGTATAACTTCAGTTGTTTGGCAAAAATGAAATGCTTGAGCAGCACCCGGGTTCCTGCTAATCGCATGCAGTTGATTAACTGCTCGTTAACAAGTGTGACCACCTTTGTAACAGCAGATGTTGTGGCAGTTTGTTGATCCGAATCCCAAGAGAGGCATCAGCAGTGATGCTAGGGAAGGAACTGCTGTAGTCAGTGAGCTAGGAAAAGCTCCAAGGTAGCTTTCATCAATCAATAAAAAAGTTTTTTTAAAAAGTCACAAACGAATTACAATCAAAACGTCAATCAAGATCATCCAAAGTCACTACATTTTCTCGTCTTAGTGTGAAAAAAAGTTGGGAGTTTATAAATCAAAATATTTCAATGGTGTTAGGTTAAGCTGTTCGGCCACCTCTAAACCGACAGCAATCACTAAGTCAAACTCCAGGCCCCAACCCAAATCCTAGTGGATTTGCACAAATGTAATCACTGCAGAAACATGATGAGTGAGCTGGAACAAAAACAAGAACATGGATACAATGACTGAACACAGGCTGTGGATTCGAAAAGAAACACAAGTTAAACATTTTTCCAAAATGTTTACTTACAAAATAAAGTTGCACAAAATTATGTTATTAACATTATATGATTCAGATTGATAAAAAGTCTAAAAGTGAAAAATATGGTGTAAGCTTGATTTTTAAAGACATTAAAAACCCATGCAGGCTTTGAAAGTCTTCAAAACTTTACAAAGATAGTAAACAGAGAAACTTATAATAGGGGAAGTTATTAAATCATAACATTAGATTTTAGTTATTGGTGTTCTAGGATTTTGTTCTTTAAACATGTGCCCATAATACAGAGGGATAAAGTGTAAAACGACATGTTTTGTACATTCTAGTGTTTGCTACCATAGACTTATATTAATCTATGCTGCCTCAGCCAATCGGAAGCCTCATGAGGTGTTAAAAGTTGAGCATGATGTACTAATAAGCAGTCCAGTAACCATGTTGACTTTTGTCCATTGTGAGCGGAACTCAGCTGTGGTTTACAGTAATGGTGTCACCATGACCCCCACACAGACATCCAGTCATTAAAATGTCATAATAAGCAGCATGAAAAATAAAGAGAAATGTATTTCTGGGGGGGTCATAAATCACACATAGCTTTGATGGGGCCCCACTTGTTGTGTGGAATACATATCGTTTCTACTGAAACATAGCCTTTATGATCCGTATAAAAAACCAACAGTCATTTCCCACTTTACCCACTGATGTCTGACTGAATGATTTTTATTATCGCCCAATGGATCCTCAGTGTCACAACCATCAGATTAAACCTCCCGTTTGCTTTAAGGACCATTGGAACTCTGCGTTTTGGACTCATCCCTCTCAGCAATTACCTTTTAATGAATAAACTCCTGTCCTAATGGATGTTATCTCAGTTTTTTTTTTTTTTTTTTTTTTTTCAGGACCCAGACACACCCCTTTTTCCCCCACACCTTTTTTCTCCCCCCCTATTTTCCTTCTCCAATGTTTTTAATTGCTTGAAGGTCATTGACAATAATGTGACAACTTATTAGAAACCCCATCTGATGCCGCTGATTTTATACCTCACTTTTTCACAGCGCTTGGTTTCTAAGCAATTACTGTGCATGGTATTTATTAATTTCATGGTTCACAGAGCATCACGAGCTATAAATAGTGAAGGATGATAGCTCAGTCATTCCCAATGTTGGCGGCTGTTATCGATTTTGAGTGACATGCACTGGTGGGATGGAGCCTTCATATTTCCCGGCTTTAACCCTTGTTAGGTGTTCCTGGTCTGTAAGATAGGCCTTGATTTATTTTGTAATGACCATGTTTAAACAGATTTTGATTGATTGCATTGCCCAAACTGCCTCCCTCCCCTGTTGGTGTTTATTACACTGTTAGATTTACAAGTCTACTTCACTTGAGGCTGGTTGTAGCAGTCTAAAGCCTTGCAGGTTTGTAGGATGTTAATCTCACATCACCTTCATTTTTCTAAAATTCATTCATTCGTCTGTTCATCCCAGTTTGTGTAGTTTGTAGTTCAACAAACAGGTATCGGATAATCTAGCATTAACATCTATTCCTAACTGACTGCAGTGCAACAGACTGAGGTTTGGACAATTAAGATAAGCTGGTATCTGTCTACTCACAGAGGATAATTAGCCCGCACACGGCCACTAAGTGCAAAATTATACACTTCTTTAAGTACATTGTGCAAGTTATCTGAATGACAATGAGTCCAAATTACACGTCAGGGGACTTGAGTAAGGCGCCTTCCTGAGAAGTTGTCAAAGGCTTTGCAGAAACCAGTTAAAAAAAAAAAAAAAACACTTGCTTATGTTTGCAGTAAACAATTCATGAATGTGATGCCAGGTGCCCTGATGCTAAATCCACAAATGCGACCAAAATCATGAATCAAAGAGTCTAAAATTCTCCACAAGAACATTTTTTTCTCGTTTACATTTTTTTTCTTGTCTGGTGCTGTTAGTCTTGATTCCGAGCTACAGCTCAGGGTCAGTTCTTTGTGAGTGCAATGGGTTTCATCCAGTGTGGGTCCTCGGGTAAACTTGGGTCTCCCTGTGCTGGTCCCTAGCCCGGCTAAAATGCAGGCTTGTGTCAGGAAGGCCATTCAGCATAAGAATCTCTGCCAAACTGTGTGAATCAGTGAAACTTTTTTTTTTATGTTTATTGGTTTAGTTTGACATTTACATGATTTACAAAAAAATAAAAAATAGAGAGTACACAAACAACCAATATTAAGAGAATAGGCAAAAGTGTCTGACTCTTATTAGAAACCTATCCTTCAATACTCTATAGGTCCACACTGATCAATTTATCAGACCAAATTATTGCAATCAAGTAAAAAACAATCTTTTACAAATAAATACAAGTAAATCCAATTATTTTACATACGTGTCTTGTAATAATTTATTCATTTACATTTTAGACGTTTTTTTAAACTTTTTAATTTTAATTAATTTTCACACCGAGAACTGAAACAAATCTCACCTTAACATTTGTTCAAAATTAAAAAGACCTCTTAAATTATACTGACTAACTCTTAAAGTAAACACTTTCTGTATATTTGAATCACTCTGGCTACCTCTGAAAGGATAAAGCCAAAACAACCTGAAAGCAGCAAGACAAATGGCTGTAATGTGTGTGGCAACAAGAAAAATATAAAAAATCCGATTGAAAGCTCATATTTGGCGCCCGCTGACTTTAAAGGCGAAGGCTGACCACAACTAGATCGGTATTGCAGTGTTTAAATAGGTTTCCTGCCAAGTCCACAAACTCTGAGCCCCTCGGTGGTCTTTGAACCACCCTGCCACTTGTTTTGTTTGTCATGAAACCTGATTAAACATCAAAACCGAACCAGCAGCAGTTGGTGAAGAAAGTGTACCTTCTATCAGAAGCTTCAACACCAGGTTTCTTTTCTCTATCATAGTAGAAAAATCTAACTTTAGCAAGCTAAATTACTTGATATTTCTTTACCTCATCATATGTATATGTAGTTTTCTGTTTCACAAGGTGCAGATTGTAAAGGGCTCTGATGTTTTTATATTACTATTTTATGTAAAGGTTATAAAAATAGCGTAAAGCATTTTGTGTTACTTACATATGAAAAGTTCTTTATAAATAAAGTGGAATTCGATTTTATATTATAATTGTTTCACAGCCCAGAACTCCAATTTCAAATAATAGATAAAAAAAAAAATGACTCCGGACTTTTTGCTTCTTAAGCTACATTCACACTGCCTTTGGCAGCACATGTTCAAGCGACTACTTTCAATGAAAAGTCTATGTAGACGAAAGTTTCAAGCGTTCATGTTCAAAACTCTTGTGCAGCTGTTTAGAAGGGTCCGGCGCCATCTTTTATCCCCTGTGACCACGACAGGCAGCCTAATGTTGCAGAGAGAAAGCATTCTGTTCTGGGAAACATTTTTATTTTTTTTTGTTTTAAAAATGCTTATTTATACTTTTTTTTGTATTCAGGGCGTATCTGTTAAAGGAAGTCAGAAAATTTCAAGTTTTACGAGAAATTACAACCTAAGATCAAAGTGGTTAAAAGAAAACTCTGATGACTGAGCATTCGAGTAGCATTTAAACACATCCCTTAGGGATGAATCGTTTTTTTCATGAAGACATGAAGAGTCTCAAATTAGATTTGTGTGTAATTGTAGTTTTGTGTGCGCGTAACAAGCGATTCTTACGTAGTTTTTAAAGATTTGCGTGCGTAGTTAGTTTCAAGCTGTTGTAATTTTAAGTTGTTATGCAGAAATTAGTTACAAATCAAGAATTACGCACACACAAATGGGAATGATACTATTTTCTCTCCATACAAGTATACTTTTAAAATAAGGTAAAAACTGACCAAGGGGAAAAGGTCATTTGTATGTATTTATGTGTCACCAAGCACCAAAACTCGTGGGTTTTTCAGAACATTGCTACATTGCACGCACAAACTTTAACCCTTCCCTCCACCCTATTTATGTGCAAATGGTCACTTTCAAGGAAAAAACTAGGGAAAATGTTGAATAGCTTTTCCTGAAACACTGTTAATTTCATGGAAAACTTGTGGGTGGTATGAAATCCAACAAATTCAATTTAGCTGCTTGAATGAAATTAATTATTACTCTTAGCTAAAAGAGTGTATAGTAGTGAAGTAAGAGATAAATTTCAATTCTCCAGCAAACCAGGCAGGTACATAAAAACGCTGAAATAAAAGGTCATACAAATTAAAAGAAATTCTCTTTATTCTGACCTTTCCAAGCTCACATGTCCATCGAATGTTTTAGTAATGCAGAGCAGGAATACTCATTACTAGATCTTCATCCATTGAAAAAAAAAAAAAAAAAAAAATCACTGTTGGCATCACTGCTTGAGAACCTGGTAAAACACATTTTTCTACAGCCTTTAGAAAATGTCATGTTTGTAATTACAAGAAAAAGGGAACATGCATGTAATGTGCCCTTTTATAATAGCTTACTCTTCAAAGAGAGCTTCATACTCATGTTAGAGCACTGAATATTCAAAGTTTTTTTTTTTTTTTAATAATTAGCTGTTTGTTTTTTCCTTGACAGCTTTGTTTGCCAAGTTCTTCAGAAAAAAACAAATCCTTTGTGGCAAAATATGGAAGTCATTCAACCTGTCAAGGCAAGAGTTTGGGTGAGTGTTTGGAAACACTCCAATAAATTGAGTAGGCCCCGAAGATTATTCACGAAATAGCAAAGCCATCTACTGTTAAAACAAACAAAGAGCTGCCAAATGCCATGTGAATATTAAAAACGAAGACAGAATTATATTTTTTAATTTTTCTTTATCAAGTGTTTTTTTGCAGTTAGCACAACATGTTAAAAAGCCTCCTCGAATGCTAATACTAGTACTACCCAAGCCTCACTTCTCGAGCGCCTCACTCCTCTCTGCAGCTCCCTCTTCAATCTGAAGGTGTGAAAAAGGCAAGGGAACAAGCTGGAGACTTTGACCTTTAAAGCCAAGAGGATAAATGTTGACTGCTGTAATTGTCATGTTATCATTACGGAGGCACAACACAGAAACCATAAATGACTCACTGCTCCCATGATGTATAGGTGTGATCCCCTCCAGGTATGGAGCATATATATTATATTAAGCACTTATGAATAATAACAAATTAAAAAAAAAAGTCTTGTAAAAGCTTCAAAGTTTGAGCTTTTTATTTTTCAAATCAGGATGCACTTCCTTGTTTTATTATTATGACATGCCGCTTACAGCCATGTAAATCAAGAAAGCGAGCGCTGAGTGTGTTTGGAAGACACTCGTCTTTCAAAATCCAACTTTAATAGCTTTCCAGATGAGGCCATATATTGGCAGAGTGTTAAAGTCGTTGTCGAGGGCATGGATTTGAGTTTTCTTTCCATTTTTTTTACGGTCCGGAGCACGCTGAACTTTTACGAGGGTGACGGCAGAACCCCTTCTGTCCTGTAGCTCCCAGCTGAAATATCATGTTTGTTTATCTCTGGAGAGAATTTATTCTGCTGATTCATTGGCTGGCACTCCTGCAACGGCTGAAGGAATTCGATTTTCACTTTATTTATCCGCTTCATTTTTCCTTCTGTGGAAGAGTGGTCTCTTGTGTGATACCGCGGGAAAACTTCCTTTTCCCTCGCTGTCGTCCCCTGTGAAATGAGATTACAGCGAGGAAAAGAAGCCAGAGACAGAGGACACAGGACATAATAGAGCTGTTATTCATCGCAATCTTGTTCCTCCCGTTGATGCATTTTGCTTTCAATTACAAAATAGGCTATTATATTGAGTAAATATGTCAACATAGCAGTTCTTCAATGATCTTATTGGAATAAAGGGGTATTTAATGGAGTCTATCAAAACACATTAGATTATTAGGGTTGCAACCAACTGCACTTATAGTGCTTTTAAAAATCTGTGCGTTTCACTGGGCATAGGTTGAAACTCTCCTCTCTGATTTATATGATTGTACAATATTAAAATACCAAAAGTGCTACATAGAGGAACAGTGTGTTCTAATGTGTTCTTCAGGTTTATTATTTGAGGTGGAAATAATTAAATTTGGTCCAAAAATTCATTAAAATAAAGACTCTGGGAAAGTCTAGGAAATTGTGTGTGCACTGGAGTGTGCAAAAAAAAAAGAGGCATTTCCTTCAGCTTGAAGAGGTCAACCATGCTGAATCCCTTCAGAGGGAGTTCAGTCTGACTGTGAAGGGGCTCAGAAATCTGTGAAATAAAATAAGTGAAGTATGCTAACACAGATGGCTTACTGCAATGTTTCATGCAAAGACATGCTTTTCTTAATCGCTCACTATTTTTTTTTTTTTTTTTTTTTTTTTTTTTTTTATGACAGGGCATCAAAACTTGCTCAAGCTTGTTGCCCACACTTACCCCTGACTGGCCCTATTTGTCAGGACTGGCTTGGTTCAGCAGTGGGACAAGCTAAAAATGCTGGTGTCAGGGCTGCAGGGAAGAGCATGACACACCTATTGCCATTTTCACACTCTTCTTAGGCTTTTTCACGCATTCAATGTGCAGTCAGCTTGATGTGTGACCACTTGGCATCATGCGTCGCATAGACAGCCCTAAAACCGCAGGGAGGAGACCCCTCGCATGACACACTCCTCCAGAAGCAAGAGAGCGTGGACTTAACATGTAGGTCACATGGTGGCTGCATGTACTTTCAATTCCACCAGGTACTAGAAAAGTACTGCATCATCAAGATGGAGCCAGATCAGAGACTTCGTCTTTGGTCTGAGCGGTGAGCACAGAATTTCTGGTGACAACACATTGCTGACTTTTAAGTTTTCATTATTTGCATCCCCTTCACCTTGGAGCTATTCTGTTGATTTGGCAACTTTCTCTTAAATAGGAGTTTAAACTGAAAAAAAACGTGAAGATTTTATATGCAAAACTGTAAATCCTTATTTTAAAACTAGAAGAAAAGCTGTTTTTCCTCCATAGAAACAATAAAAATCACTTCTTAGGTTATTTTTTGAAGTTAAATAAACTCATAATGGATTTTTTGAAGTGGAGGCTGTTTTAAAAATATATATATATACCACAAACAGGTTGTTTATCTGAAATTATAATATTCTTCTGTAGGCTTACAAATAAATGCAAACATTTAATGTAAACAATTTATCTTATCCTTTCACCAACATGCCATTCATTTGTGTTACTGGATCCTGGAAATGTTAATGTACCCCAAACAACTAAAACTTTAATTTTTCAGTCAATTACTGTGCTGAAATCTAGTTTGCAGAGAGGAGTGCAACTGCCCAATTTCTGTTCAACTCGCACTGAAGAACCTTAAAACAAACCAGGAAGACAAACAAAAAGTCTACTTCAAACTGAATTATTCCTGTGAGGTTGAAGGTTTAAGAAAACTTGATGTATATAATTTGAGTAAGTAGAAAAACGTATTTAGCAAAAAAGAAGAAGTTTCTTTCAGCCTAAAGTTGTAGCAAGTTATATTTAATATAACTTAAGTACCTTTTTGTGAAAATTGTCCCATTTGGAATCATTTCCTGTACTCTACTTTAATCCAAGTAAAATTTTCAATCTGTCTAGATCTGTACAGTTACAATACTTTTTTTACTTTCAAATATTTGCTCAGTGTATTCCAGAAATAAAAATATAAAGTTAGTACAATGCCTGTATATATAAATAATTTCATTGTAATCTCAGTAATCTGTAATCTAGTGTAAAGAAGATCTGCACAGCAATAATAATTACAGTTATGTAAACATAAGAAAAAATGACAGTAATTAAGATAACAGTCAAAATATAAAGTGTTTGCAAAGAAATAATTAATATCTATTTCCAAGCCTGAGATTAATTTAATGACTCACAATGAAAAAAAAAAAAAAAAAAAATCACTTGACATTTTCATTATTAAAAAACAAACACAGTTTCAAAGATAATGTTTAGATGAGGACATTTTATGCAAAATCACAAGAAAAAAAAATCACAGAATTATCTCTTTGGTTAGTTATAGAGATGCTTAAGGATCGTACGGATGGTGAATTTACTGCGGCTGTTTTGAGTACACATGATGACGACTATAGACGCTGTCAATTTAAAATCTTTCTCCATGTCCTTCTTTTAAAATCATTTAACCCTTTAAACACTGGAGATGTTGCCAGTGACACTTGAATAACATATACATTTTGATGCACCGTAACTGTTCTTTTACACTATCAACAAGAATCCGCTGATTCTGACACAGAATAAAGCAGCTTTGCCATTGTGTCAAATGCTGGAAAGCTGATATGCAAAGGTGCTTTATGAAGAAAGGCAGCTTTGCATTGAAAAAAACAAAACAATGAGTTGAAGACACCCAAAACGTCAAAAAGTGGTCCTGTACCAAATTGTGGCGACTTGGGGATCCCTTATTCATCAATGTCTATTGGGAGGTCATTAAAGTACAAAAAAATGCAAATAAACCACACAAAGGTCAAATAAACCCATGCTTCATTGAATGTCTTCCCTTTGATAATCAAAGTAGGCCACCGGGCAGAAATCACATTGCACCAGGACCATGGACAGCGACCGCCGATGGCCCTTATGATGTTTTGGTTTAAGAGAACAGTCGGATTCCTCCGGAGCACATCAGTTCTTAGTCTGCGACTAGGCACCAGCTGATTACTATTTTGCATCAAGACATTATTAATTGCATTCTTTCTTTTTTTTTTTCTTCCTCAGGCTAATGCGGGACAGCAAGTCTTCAAACTGAGTCGCCGAGACACGGAAGGAAGTATCGTTGAAATTGGCCGTCATTCAGAAACAGCTCCTGCAGTAGATGGGGAACCTCGTTGTACTGAGAGAATCTCTAAAGGATCTTATGAACTCAGACGTGAAGACACGATTACCAATGATTTTAAAGAGTCTATGAGATAGACACAGACACCGCTGAGGCTAAAAGCATCCGACTGTAGCTCCTCCCACATGCGTCTGGGGTATCAAGCTAATTAATACGTTTTTGAAAAGCGTCGAGCAGTGAATTTTTCATGTGTCCAGATAGAGATGGCAAACACAAATTTGACACGCAAATTGATTTTGGTGTAAACTATTGACTAATCCTTTCAACTGCGATTTTGGTCTGTAGGTAAACTGACTGTTTGTAACTGTTATTGAATCATCTTTTTGTGTTATATCTCATTGATATACATTTTTTTCAGGTGTCATCAGTTCTCTTGGAATCAGTTTGTGCAATTTTACATCTAGAATAAATACAACAAATCAAAATGTACATATTCACAACACAATGGAGATGAAGTTTTAAAAGACGAAAAAGTTCTTTCTCTAAACCGTTCATTATTTGAGACCATAAACCTAGTGCCATTTTTATGATTTAATTGATTCATAAAATAAACAATATGCAAGTTTATGAGTGTGTGTTCAATAAAATTAGTTTAACATTTGCTTTTTTTGTATTAAAGCAGCTTAGATGATTCTCCTTCTCCGAATCAATGTGAACGCCATGCTGTTTTACTACGAACGAGAGCAACTTGCTTATAACAGGAATAGCGGGAGGAGATTAGCAGCCTGTCAGCACAAGTCCCAATGACAGTTCTTGATAAAGTTGCATTTTAATAATTGTATCCCCTTGCAGAACTTTGCTTCAGGAGCCACATGAGACAGGATTATGATGAGAACTTCTTCAGTCTTCCCGCTGTCTCAAAATGATCTGCAATCTTGGAGCAGCAGGAGTGATTGGAAATTTCAGCTCTCTGTTGAGTGCCAGTCGCACTGCTGAAATTAAACATTAATTGAAGGTACTAAATGTTTTTGTGTCTACATTGGGGTGTCTAATGCTTACTTGGATGTACAAAGTGATTTAATCATGTCTTTTGTTTAGTATACTTAACTATATGATTAGCAAAAGTCCTTTTTAGGAATAAAATGACAAAAAAGAAATCATGTTTAAATAAATTAAGTGTTCAGCTCCTTTAAGCCTCCTTCATCTTTCTGTACAGTAAATCCAGTGGTAGGTTATGCGATTTATTTAATGTTCTGTGAATCACGTACCTGTAGCTAGACTGTAATTGTACCCAAGGGACAATTTCACACTTTCAGCTCGGTAAATGCTTTGCCGCTGTGAGCCTGTTGCGAATTATATAAAAGGAAATTAAAGCAATTTGATTTTCATGGTAAATTACTCTTTACCCCCTAAAATGACCCACAGAAGAGAGAACAGTAGAGCGTCTGCCTCATCTGTAATCTGCAGTGTCACACAATGTATCCTTATCAGCAAGTGTGAGAAATAGAATTTACCTTATGAAGAACTGATAAAAACAGGACAGTATTGGGTTGTGGACATGCCTTTCTGCACCGCTCTTGTGTTCTGAGCTGTTGGACTGTAGAAAAACTATTAAAAAGTTCAAATTTGGGTGGGCTCCCTGTTTGTTTATTTGTTTGTTTTCGGATAAAGTGGTGCTAATAGATGCAAAAGTTGATCAACATGAAAAAATAATGTGCCATGAAAGTGACTTTTCATTTGCTGGCAGCACATATAACCACATTACACGCTGAACACTAGAAAAGCAGAGGGACAAAATTAAGGGTTGTTTTCTCTGATAACTGCATAACTAATTTACATGACTTTGCATAATATAGTCCATAAAGACAACAACAATCATACTGTGGCAGCCAAATTGTATTTTTCCTTGACAGGACATTAGGATAATGATTTTTTTTTTTTTTTTGATTTTCCATTAAAGGGCCTCAGAATGGGGGACAATTTTCGACAGGGAGAGAAAAATAAGAGGTAAAATCTCACACCTCAGATTTGATCACATTTAGTAATCATCTCTCCAGGTCCACTGATTGGGCAAGTCAAGCTAATTTTGCCTGTTAGCATCAAGTCAGCTTGTGCAGCCATTACCTTTACTGTCATTAAAGACCCAGTTTGGTGTTTTTAACATGTCCTTGTGACATTTTTATCATGATGGAGGACATATAAAAATAAAATTAAGCCTAAAATTAGATTTCTGAGTATTTCTTTATTAAATAGTTAAGAATAGCCTCAGACTCAGAAATGTCATGGGAAAAATCTTGCAGGTGTGACGTAGAAGCTACAATTGGCTCTCTAGGTCTCTTCTATAAATATTTTCTACCCTTGAAATTTTCCCACGTACACCCACTGCTCATGCCCAGACCAAAATTCGACAATTTTTTTTAATTTTGGCGAAACGCCCATAACCCACCCCCTCCTAGACTTGAGCTGGGTTTACCCCCAGGGAGCGTAACACCGTATTGTGGCTATATATATATATATATATATATATATATATATATATATATATATATATATATATGTTACATTTAATTGTATGTTTAATGCAGCTTATGTAAAGCTACACTTGTCAACTTAGTTTTGAAGGCTTAGCCAAGATCACTACTTAACTAACTTCTGGGACTTGTAAATAGTTTTCACACCACTCCATAACTCCGCAGCAGATCGGTACCGACACAGTCTCTCTCTCTCTATCTGTACGGTGAGCATTTCACATCACCGAACAATGTGAGCTTGGAATATGAATTAAACCTTGGTTGAGCGGTTGATTTCCAGCTTAAATTCATATTCCGCGCTGCCCTTGAGGCAATTGGTTTCAAGAACGCAGATTTTGAAAAGCTGAATTCGCATACAGAGATTCACTATAGACACAGAACTGCTGCAGGTCTTCCGGTTTATCTACGTACAGCGCATTAATGACAGCTGCACACGATTCTTACACTGGTCTCCCCCTGTGCTACATATCCATTTGAACCCATCAAACTAGGTTAATGTATTTAACTAGTTTAGTTTACTGAGGAATTTTAGGCTATTTTGGAGTTAAGCTGGTATTTAAGGCATGAGCTAGCTTTTTTGGCTAAGTGTCATGATATTTTACAGACTAAACATGTTTTTTGCAAAATTGGCATGTATTCGGGACTTTTAAGCATTTTTTTTTTTTCAGAAATTTAGGTCAACTTCAGCACTCTTTTATAGCTCTTCAATTAAGTTTTAGTTTTTTCTTTTTTTTCCAGCAAATTTAAGTTTTACAAATAGCTTTTGCATTTTCAGCAAATCCCAATTAATTAAAGTCCATTCCATCACCATTTTCAGCAAAAATCATTTACACGAGCATTATCGCAGGTAATGCAACTTTTCTAATTCTGTCTTACCCTCCTCGTAATTCTTTTCTACCCTGCTGTGTTTACGACCTTACATTAAAACTGTGCATTTGTTCATATACAGTAGGTATGGTTATCTGATAAGGTGCAACATTTGAATAGCTACATCTATCATCTTGTGCTATGGGTCTGGTTTAGATGGATGATGGGAAGTTGGCTCAGGCTTACTCCATGCCAATGGTCCTGTCCACCACTCTGAGGCAAAATTTGAAAGAACTCCTGCCGCTCTACAGAAACTACGTCCTAGGAAACGTCACAATTTTTTCTTGGTTTTGGCTTATAACAGCACGATCATAATTAAATTACCTCTGGGAACACTTACAAAAGATCAAAGCATGATCAGTGTTAGACTTTAACCAAACTACAAGTTAAAATTTTGATTGCCAACTAAAGTAGGCAATAGCATATTTTAATATTTGTCTTATTTTTATTATTTTGCCATTAGCTTCAGTGACACTGATAGCTTTATTTCCAAATAACTTTAGTTTTTTTGCCTTTTCTAAAACCCATTTTTTTTTCCCATGTTGTTTTATGAATGTGTTGTCTCTGTTAGTGTCACTCGTCTATGCGAGCATAATGGACATGTGCACGGGAGCATAAGGTTGAGAGCATTTGGCTTTTGGTGAAAAACAGAAGACTAATTACCACCTGAAATAATTTAATGTCAGCTCTGGTGTGGGCTCCATTCAGGAAGACAGCTGAGCATGCCTGACCCTCTGATGGGAGATTCATCTCTGTCAGCTTAGATAAACCCGCTGGCCATCACAGGTTTGGCACAGACACACACACATACACCGTCTCTGGACCGGAGGGAAAAAATAAAAGCTTGATTAAGCTGTTCTGTCTGTAGCCTCCACAGAAAATAAAAAATTAGGAAGCCAAAGTGAGCAACAATAGATAAAAATCCTGCTCCTTGGTTTTTTGTGAACCAGTAATACACCAGTTCATTTTTTCTCCTCTAGTTGAGGTGCTATATTTTATCTTTTGATGGAGTCTGATTTAGAAAATGCGTACATGACAGTGTTAATATTTTTTTAATTTTATTGTAGCATCTAAATCTATCAACTTTAGCCTTTTAAATCTTAGATATTCTCCTGAAAAGCTCTAAAAGGTTTTCTTACTTTACGTGTAAAACATTTTCATTGAAGGTCGAAATAATAAAAATTGATAAGGCCTGAAAACTTTTAAGATCTTTTCAATAAAGAGAAATATTAGGAATGCGAGTAAAGCTTATTTTTTTGTATTATAGAAAAAATGCCCACAACAGTCCATAATCCTTGGCGGTTAGGTTCTGTCATATTGGGCACTTGGATGAATTCAGAGCATAGATGAACGAACCCCAGACCCTTGACCATTTTTGAAGGTGGAAGTATGATTGTAATTGGCTGAGAAGAAAGACAGACTTTTTAGCTATTAATTCAAACTGAAGGCATAATTTATAATGGTGTGTGGAGTGACAGAACAGCCAAGTATATCTGTATACCATACCGCCCTCAAGCATGTTCAAGCCGTCAAACTTTGACCAATCAGGGACTTGGATTTGATAGTGACATATGGATGGTGTCCTTCCTAATTCACCAAAGTGACAAAGTGGTTGAAAATGTATCATGGGGGAGAAATGATTATTTATGGTTTGTGGCCGGCCAGAATTATGACACCAAGTCTTTCGTATATCAGGACAGAGCTGTGAAAGAAAAAATCTGGAACAAGATTTGCGCCACTTTGACATTTTGCAGTAACTCTGTTCCAAATAAACAGAGAGTGGCGGGAACTCAGATTAAACTAAATGTAAAAGAAGATTAAATCCCTCCCTGCATGTCCAGTGTGAACACCATGAGCTAAAGGCATGGTCAGGAATACCTGTCCAGCAGCTTGTTAAGAAAGGAAAAAAAAACTAGAGTCAATAATTTTAGCTAAATTCCAAAACTTTGCATAGTGATAATAAATAATATTAACAAATTAACATCAAGCTTTTTCAATGCCTCCACTAAAGTTGGCTCCCACACTAAATCATATGAAAATATGTAATGAAGATGTTGTTTAAATAAGATGTTTTAGTTCATCAACAGATGATGACTGATTCAAGTCATCATAACTTAATAGAGTTAATTATTCTTTAAAATTATTGTTTTACGCAGAATTTTTGTTTTTTGTTAATTAGTTTGTTTGTAACTGCCATTTTACTTGCCTATTTTAAATGCAGTTGATACAAAAAAATCTCAAAGTTTTCATATGTTTTAGTAAGAGAAACTTTAGATGAAATTAACCAAAAGTATATTGATGATTATGAGAATAATCTTTGCAACCTAAATTTGCTGCCGGGTAAGTCGTAGGCCAGTTTGCTAATCATAGTTATTCCAAGTCTTCCCCAAGAACAAACATTTTGATGGCTAAAACACAATTAACTTCAACAAATTTCAAAACAAAATGTTTAATTGTGATTAGTTTTTTCTTTTGTCAATTTGGTCTTGATGTTGTTCCCATACACCTCTTTCTTTTTAAACGGCAGAACTGGCTAAGGAAATATTGTCTGATAAAAGTGTTCCTTCTAAATGAAAGAAGAAAAAAAAACTTCCACATGCATTATGACCTTTTAAAATATTAAAGGCAAGCCTGTAGTGTTCTGCCTGTGTAGAAAATTACTAGATGTCCTGTGTTACTGTGGAAACTGCTCTACTTGCTTATTTTTGAGGATGCATGTCCTCTTGTCTTGCACTAAATTGATCTTTTTCCTTTATTTACTTTATGCAACCAACTCTCTTTATTTTCTAGAAAAAAATCAATGTAACCATTTATTTTTCATTATTATGGTAAGTGTACTTAGGTCTTTTGTTGAAGAAAAGGTTACAGATTCTTGTTTACATATCACTCTACAGTTTTGTGTTTTTATTTATTTATTTATTTTTTTCATTTTTTAACCTAATTTTACAAGCAAGATCATCTGGAAAGTTTTCAACTTCAATAAAGTATTAATTTTTTGTAAATATTTGTTACTTTTTTATTAGAATGAATTGAATTTTTTGGCTTTCAATAAAACAAGGGAGGGGTGGTGTCCGGGTTCCCTCACCTTTATTACCTCTACAGTCTGCTGACTTGTGAGACATTGATTGTCAACACTCTTCTCTTTGAGCAGTTGGTGACTTGGCCCCTCCCACATCCTGATAGACTCACAGCAGACAGTTGAGCCCAGCTTATTTTCTGCATCCCTGCTGTTGTTAACACATATATATATATATATATACATATATATATAAACTCTGAGTATTTTTTTTTATCAAAAACATGTCAGGAACCTACATAGTCTCTCTCCCAACATGGTTTGGGCCCCACCGTGTCACTTTTGGACGATTTGGGTTTCCTCAACTTGTCATTTTTTAACATAATGGCTGTTGTTTTTTTGATTTGCTGGGTGTTCCCATTAAATTAAAGGTCCCCAACCCTCAGGATGTGGTACTGGACATGGTAATGGATGTGGAAGTGGTACCGAATTAAGGTACTGGTCTATGTCGCAAGGGTCAGGGACCCCTGATTAGCGTCTGTGGCCCGGTACAAAGCGGCCCTCAGACCAGTACTGGTTTGTGGCCTAGAAGTTGAGTCCCCCTGATTTGATGGGAACAGCCACCACATCAAAAAGGTGATGCAGAGGGGGCCGGAACCATACGTCCATGTAGGATCCAAAATGCAGGATATCAGGCAAAAACTCAAACATTTAATAGAGAAACTTGAACAAGACAAAAACTATGGTAGCAACACAAATGTGGCAAAACAGAACACATGACCTGACAAGGATGAACTGAAAACCAGACACCTAAATACACTGAGGGAAACTGACAAAAATGAAAACATCTGTGAATGATCAAAATGAACCTGGAATGATTGACAGAGGAAGCAACTCAAAACATGACCAAAATCAAGAACACAACTGGAAAAAAAAAACAAACTAAACCCCTGAACTCTGACATAACATAATTAAAGCAAACAATTTGAAGAATTTTATCTTGATGAATTGTGAAGAACAGGTAAAACACCAATTCACATAATGTGCAATGCAGCTGCTTGATCAGTGCTTGTGAGCCTTACCTCATACCCCCAGATCAGGTCCTGTTCTCTGTTGTAGAGTTACAGTAACCTGCATGTGAGGGGTATTATCTGCAGATGCTACGCCCTTGCAGTCCTAATAACCAGCACCTTGTGAATGTGTCAATCAGAGCAGGGTGACAAATAGCCATCCTTCAAAAAACAGGCTCAAAGATCACTTTTGTATTGGCAGGCTTTAAAAGATTGAAAGGGTAGTGCACCAACACGTCCTTCCCAAAAGTCAACATTGTTCAAGGACTGTTGCCCATCACTGGCATCATCTGATCTGTTTAGTGTTTCCCTTTGATCTGCACCCTTTTAGTCTGGTCATCACATTAAGTGGCTATGCTACATCATTTAGGGCTAATAACTGAAAAGCACTGGATCATCGAAGCGTGCCTTTCACTTCAAAGACATGTTTCTACAATGTTTTAAACTGTTTGATCTCAACATAGCAGAACTCTGAAGTAGATAAAGGCTTTCTGTTCTGCACTTTTTAAAATAACGCAAAGACATCCAGACCAATACGGTCAAGATCCAAAAGTTTTGAAGTAACTTTTGAATAAACAGTATTTCATTTACAATGAAACTTATTGGAAAGGGAATCAGTGGTAGAAAATGGACAGACAAGCATCACAGGATGTAGGGGATGTTGAGATTTAACACCTAACTCTTTGCATGGTGAAAAATAGACATAAAGGGCAAAAATGACAAACTTTGTTGGTTGAAATACCTGTTAATGCTTTGACTTTTGTTTCGGATTGATGAAACAAGACATTCTGACAGAAACTCAAAGTGTTTGGTAGGAGGGGAAGGTAGTTTTTTCATCTACAGAACGTATTCTTATCCCGCTTCTTTATCTTTATCTAAGTTTCATGTCTTTTCACAACATTGGACTCTATTTTTCAGTTTTTGTACAACTACTTTTCTGAAAGGTCAGAAGAAGTTTTTAGTCACTGCTCCCTCATGTATGTTTTCTTTTTGTTTAGGACAATAGCCCTGACAAAAAACTTACTTCTATGATGTCCTTGGGACTTGAAGTTGATGACATTTAAGTTTTCATCTAAAGTTGTCATTGGTTGATCATATTATTGCCGCACATTTCAAGGTTTGACAGAGCTATTATATAATTTTCAAGTCAATGAAACTATTCATTATCTTTTCATGCAACAATATTTTACAGCTGCCTAGTGCTCATCAGGTCGTCTAACAATGTTATTTATCTAGTGTGGGTTTCAAAATCTTTAAACTCAAGATTGGGCTGAGACAATTACTTGGATTCCATTTCCATAAGCCATTCTGTCTCTTCTTTTCCAAAAAAAAAAAAGGACGCACTTGTTCTGAGACTTGATCTCTGCTATGAAATTGAATTCTCATCCTGTGTGAATGAGTGAAGCAGCTTTGAGCAAGTGTCATTCAGATGGGGGAGGCTTTGGCTTGAAATAACACCTTGACTCAAACACAGACTCATTTATCTGCCCGTCATCTCTTCATCCACCCTTTTTTCTTTTCTCTTGTCCATTTTTTTCCCCTTCACCCAACAAGAACCCACCTTCTCATTCCAAAAATTAATCCCTTCATGAAGAGCGCACGAAAGGGGAAAAAGGAAGAGGAATTGAGAAAGTGCGGGATGATAGAATCCTAAGGCTTTAAGGCCAACAGAGCTACAGTATCGAGGTGGTGTAGAATGAGCTCCATTATTGCTCTCAGGGCTCAAATTGAAAACATTACTGCTTCCATTCACAGTCCTCAGACACAGAGGATGGTCTTTATTTCCAATCTCAGTCTCCTTTCTGGTTGAGGGAGCACCTGCCCTGTGTGGGGGTGTGTGTATGCGGAGAAGATGGTGTGTTTTTGCCTCTATGAATGTGTCTCAATAAAGCTCTCAGTGCTGACGCCGGGCATAGGTGACCTCTCCTGATTCACTCTCATTATCACCCACCACTCGCAGAAGGGGATGCATTTTAAAAGAAAAGTGCAGTAATGCCACAAAAGCTGTGACTTTGGTGCTTCGGTGCTTACCTTGGTGAGCTTGAGGAGCATCAACATGTATTGTGCGTCGTTGAATGGCATAGACGACAGCAGCTTAAAACGCAGGTTTTTGGATGAAAAATGTCAACAATGACAATATTGAAGGTTGGTTTTATAATTTATCAAATATGTTCCTGCCATAGTTGGCCAATGGTTAAATTACTTTATTAAATTAAAAAATAATAAAATTGAGTGGTAGTCCTAGTAAAATCCAAGATACAAAGACCATTTTTTTCTGGTGTAATACCCGCCAACCTGTCATTTGGCTCATTTCTTGAAGGCTGTTTACCTAAACACAATCTTCTGGAAGTAGAAAGGTCAAATCCCTCATCCCCCCTATCCCAAACCCACCCACACTCACACACAAACACCTTTTTTATCCATGGGAGGCTGCCAGATTGCTTTAGCCTTTTAAGCTGCGCTAGCTGACAGACAAGGCCCTGACAAGGTCACAGCCAGAAAAAGCATTCATGATGGAAAAAACAGCTTTAAGGTTAGACATCCTCATAAATCAAGGATTCACATTCCGACCGGAGAAGATTAATCAATAATTTAGCTGCAAATGACATGTAATGTGAACAAATTAGAATAAAAATTAGCAAAATAATGCTAAAAGGCTTTGTCCTAGTGATGTAGACCGGCACAATTTTTCGCATTTATTCAGATTGTGTAGTAAAATAAAACAGTTTTTTTCTGGATTAAACATAAAATTTCAGTTAGAACACTTGCTTTGTAGTGAAGTAAAGGTATCTTTCAGTTATAACAAAATGATATCTTGATATTTTGTCATTCATGGTCTAGTCTTACTGTAAAGTCCCACTCCAATCATCTTTTGATGTCCTGTAAAAGCGTTTCCAGTGGTCTTTTAATTATTATTATGGCATTTTTGGTTGGGCATTTATCTGATACCACTCAATATCGCTGATATCAATATTTTTTGTAAATGCGGTGGATGTAACATGAACCTGAAAGAAAAAGAGAAAATAGAAAGAGAAAAGTTTCATTAGAAATAATTTTGTTTCTGCATTTCCGAGTATTTCTCCGTTTAAATCACTGGCAATCAAACAGGCTCTGTTTGAAGCAACGAGCCTTCTTTACGTCACAACAGCTCTGCTGCACATGCAAAAAAATAAAAAATAAAAAACCCTCATCTGGTCCAGCTAGCATATCTAGCTCAGGTGCCGGAGAAGAGAAGATCCCGTTAACTGCGGTCAAATGAGCTGTCACTCACATTTTTTGTGAATTTCATACTAGCGGTAGTAGGGCTGCGAAAGCTGGAAAATCTCCACGAAACTCCATGAAGCTTCTTGATGTGACCACGGAAATGCAAATGGCAGCTAATTTGACCGCAGTCTCTTGGAGGAAGTTCAGTCCATGAAGCTCTCCACTTCCTCATCCGATCTGACATCCGCTTCAAAACAATGCGGCTGGACATTACAGATACTGCTTGACTTTTTTATGAAGCAGTGGTGAAGATTTAAGCTAGCGAGACACAGAGCTATGAGAATCAGACGGGAGATCAGGGATGGGGCTGTTCAGCTCAGATCCAAAAGCCACGCCCCCTTACAGGAGATTGTTGAAACAGAGGTTTCAGATCAGCATGAAAAATTATTTTTTAAGACATTTAAGTTGTGGGATTCTGGTTAAAAACGTCATGCTCATAATTAAAACACTACTGGGAACGTTTTTTTCTTTTTTAATTAAAAAAAAAAAATGTCATAGGGGGACTTTAAAGGATCACCAAACCCTAAATCAACTTTTTTTTTACTGTTGACCTCTATAATTGGGGCTTTAAGAGTGCTGTCTGTTGGTCTTTTGCCATAAATTTAGCCAAAAAAAAAAAAAAAAACTTGTCTACTTCTTGAAATTATAGTCAAACAATGTCTGTGTGCTGCCCCCTACAGGTGAAAACGATGTATTACAATTTAATGTTGTGATTGGTCAAACCAATTATTGCAGAAGGCCCAGGTCATGATCTGCAGCTCAAGTAATGGTGACAATACTCTGCCTCTGCCTCGATTTTCTGATTTCGGCTGTGGGTGGAGTCAGCCTCCAACTTCCATGTTTGGTTATCCTTTAAGTCTCAATTTTTTTGTGTATAGTTTTCAGTTACTGCGTCTTTGAGTCGTGGTTAAACCAAAAATAAACCAGTAGAGTTTTTAAACTTACTTATCTTTTTTTCTGTCCTGAATACATTACCATTTTCAAAACTCACAAAATCTTTGGGTGTGGTCATCCATGCTACAGTATTACTGGTGTGTGGAAGTTACTCTCCCTTGTTAGACTGGAAACAAATATAAAATAAGACAATTTCATTTCTATGAAAACTGGCTTTATTTAATAGATAATATTTTTTATTTATTTACCCAAAATAAGGAAACATTAGTAACTTCACATCTGTTCTCACATTTTCAGATTCTTTCCAGGTGAAATGAGTTTTTTCCGCAGAGTGACTCATACTGACCTCATTTACTTTGCCTTTTAAATGCACTGAGATTCAGCTGTGAACAAAAATGAACTGAGCAGACTTGGATTGACATTGGCCCAGTGATGGACGTGGTGAGCTGTCCAGGGTGTTCTCTAACTGTGGTGTGTTTTTATGTTGTTGGCATCACACTAAAGCAAACTTAGGACTTGCAAATGATAACTTCAAAAAAAAGTTTGGCAAAAGAAAAAAAAATGCTGAGTTTAGGGGAAGATTTTGGAAAATTTCATTCTGACCAATTTCTTTCACCACAAAATAAATGGCCCCATTTGCACACACACTTTTTTTGTGTTGCCTAAAAAAAAAAAAAAAAAGATAAAAACATTTTCTCTTGCAATTTTTTTTTTTTTTTAAATTAGGGCGTTGATCTTAAACTACAAAAAAAGAGACTGATATCATGCAGGACACAGACCCTGCACTTGTGGTTTCAAAACCAGACTTGATGGATGACTGACATGAGAGCAAATGTGGTCACTTTCTATCAAAAATGGCAATTGAAACTCTAGTTTCATTGGACTTTATTCCATTTTTATTTTCTAGTTTACTTGCTACCATCAAAGATGGAGTGATTCAATAATATTCAATAAGTCATTTCCTGTGAACTTAACCTTGTAATTGTTAGTGGAGTGATGACACAGCAAATTTGATTAATAAAACTCCACCAGTTCAAGCTTAATTTCAACGTTCAATGCCAAATTGTAAACTTTTAAAGTATTAAAGAGTGCTAAACAGTTTGAAAGAACCAGCCAGACCAGTAGAGTGGGTCACTCCTACCAACCTGGGAACTATTTCTCCGCTGATTCCAATGTGAGGGATGGGACTTTTTGTTTTTTTGACACAATTTATTTTGCCTGTATTTTGTCTGTTTTACCCCATTTCTTAATTTATCCCTTTCTAGTTTATTAGTCAACGCTCTTGCCATCATCCATTCCTGGTTCTC
The DNA here is from genome assembly GCF_002922805.2 of Oryzias melastigma. Lineage (NCBI taxonomy): Eukaryota > Metazoa > Chordata > Actinopteri > Beloniformes > Adrianichthyidae > Oryzias > Oryzias melastigma. Next base: position 20,337,572 of record NC_050521.1, read on the forward strand.
TTTTTTATTTATCATATTTTTTAGAGTACAAGTAACTTTTTTTTTTCTTAGATTCGCTGGAGGTGCGACTTAAATGTGATTTTTTTTTTTTTTACTGAAGTGACACAGACGATGAAAAATTCAACAACTTCAAGTAATATTGGGAGTTTAGTTCTTTATACTATGGTTATCTGAATCATTTTTCATTTGTTGGGCTAATACAATAGATTCCTTCTATGTTGCTAAATAAGTATTAGCGTTTTAGTGAAGTGTTCATATTTTCAGTCTAATTTTATCTATTTTGTTAATATAATGTGTGCTTCAAGATGAAATACATATTACTATGTGACTTATATATAGTTTTTTTTTTCTTTATTATGCATTTTTTTGCTACTGCAACTTACTTTCTGAAAAATACAGAATGAACATCATTTTTTTATTTTAATTTTAGATTTTTTTCAAACTTTTTTCTTTGAATAGACATTTCGTTTCTGTAAAATCAACATTTTGCTACTATTTATTATCTTGTTTGTGTGTTTGCTGCTTATTGATCTGTGTTTGATGCTCTGCCTTACACGGTCTTCCACAATATATATTTTCTGCCAAAGCTAGTGCATTCTGTGATATGGTTTCCACTAAAACTTCTTTATGAGCCACCCACTTGGGAACTAAACGTTAATTTTATGCTTTATTTGTATCCCCAAAACAATGTTTCCCTTATTGCTTTTTGAAGCTAAAAACTTTGTTTCAAAAAGATAGTTTGTGCTTTTACACGCACAGGAGGTAATAATGACCATGTCTGCTCAAACAAGGTCAAAACCCTAATTATAGACTACAAATGAAACAGAAAAAAAGCTGTCTGTGTGAATATCTCTTTATTATTGGATATCTATGATATTTCAGAGAAAAAAAAAATCAATTCAAAAATGTTGTTTCATTCTTTTCATTTACACACTAACGTAAAAAATGGGAAACACACAAACTAAAGTTAAAGTAGCAATTAATCTGCATCAATGCACATGGATGTCTATAAATATCACCAACACCTATTCTCTTTGAGATAAATGTCCACCCAGGTGGAACTTTTATCTGCCACATAGCTTTTTCAAGGTTATCTGAAATCTCAAACACAAAGTACTCCTTTCCCATAAAAAAAGAAAGTAGGAAAAGAACCAACACCATCAGTCACCAATTCTATTTCCCTGCTCTGGGAGGTGGTACAGCTTGAGGGGAGGAACACTGACTTACACACCTCCACTTTGCCCCTGTTGAAGGCCCCCCACCACCCTTGAGATAGAGTTACCACAGGGGGCCACTTGGAGGCTAAATGCCCCTCTACAACAGGCCCCTCAGGGCCCCATTGTTCATTCGTCCCTCAGTGGGAACCCTTGCTACTGCAATCTCCAACCAATCTCCCTCCCCAGAGACAGTTTAATTTGTGTACACCCTGAGTGAACTTTATGTGGATATGTGACAAAATTCACGCTCTAAAGGCTTCCCAATGGTGGCTGTTATTGTCTTTTACCTGTCTCCAAAAAGTACAAAGTGGGACATCCTACAGGGAGCGAGGGCACTGAAGTATGAGAGCACCCATATGGATGGGCTGTAAGTTGATGACATACTGGTTTAAACATGTTAGTAATGCCAGTTTGTGCAAGTTTCTGTCTTAAACTTCTTCTAGTGCATGTATTTTGTCCTCAAATGTAAAATCTAGTAGTGACACCATGGGTTAAGAGCTGCAAAGTATCATCTCTCTTAGGGGGAGCTGGAATTTGTGATGGAATTTGCTTTTTGGAATATATCTAGGACTGCAGCTTCCAGACCCCATGGCCTCCACCAAAAGGCAAACTCTGTGTGGTTTTTCTCAGGAAAAAAGAGTCATGAGGCAGGGGATGGATCATGCCTTTCCTATGTCTTCTTTGTGCTGAGCTTAATCTACTGATAACACTAGTTTAAGCTAGCTCCTGGTAGCTTTCCTACATATTGCAGAAAAGGTTGCCCACCAAGGTTCAGAAGTCATTGTACCAGCTTTTCACTCCATGGATTCCTTATCGTAAACAAACAGGTGTCTTTTTACTGGCTATAAAGGAGCAAAACTAAATTACTAAAGAGCAGTCGACCTGAACAGTGTCGCCTCTCTACAACACATCCACGAAAGAAGTCAGATTTCTCAATTTCTCACTTTTTAAAAAGTTCTTAGGAGCACATAGTTTGAACAATTTCTCTTAGAAAATTTCTTTTTATCCTTGTGATTCAGAATTTTGCAGCATTTAGATGTCACTGAGCATGACACATTACATTCTGCTATGACCTTCTCTATAATGGATTCCTGACAGTAGGAGAGTTTTGTTCTCTATTCTGTCCATTTTTCATCAAAACAGTAAAAAAAAGAGAATAGTGTGCATATCTACATTTCACTGCAGCTGCAAAATTCTGTTAAAAAAACCCTTAAGTGGCTTCACTCTTATAAAAACGCAGATGCTTAGAATTCTATCGTTTACATCAGAGTAATAAGACCTGAAATATGTTTCCAGAATATATCTCAGGCTTCTCCATGGAGACTTGTAACCTGGATTTATGAATCTATTAATGATCTGTGTTTATGGTCACTTTCCAGAAAAATGTTCCAAACTCATTTGTTTTTTAAGAGGCGCTTCCATGAAGCCACCAAATCATGTCCACCCTTATTTGTGTGATGACATTTTTTCCTACATCTTTAACAATATGTGTACTATTAACAAAATCCCTTGTTTTTTAGTTTAAATTTTGATTAATTCTTTTTTACATTACTTTTAAATTATGTCTGTGGTGAGCTCTTTCCTCAGTTATTGGCTCTATCCATCCATCTATATTCAGAACCTGCTGGAGGCTGCTACTGTTGGGTGAAGGCAAGGTTCACCCTGAACAGGTCGCCAGTCTGTTGGAGGACCACACAAACCTAAGGGCCATTTAGAGACACCAATTAACCTTTGAAGCATATTTTGGGACTTTGGTAAGCCAGAGTGCCCAGACAAGCCCCATGCTTTCACAAGAAGAACATGCAAACTCCCAACTGAAAGGTCCCAGATGGGATTTGAACCCTTTCACTGTAAGGTGAGAGGGCTAGCCACTGTGCCTCTTTCTAGCCTGGTACTAAAAATGTATTTTGAAACAAATGCTTTCTAAGATATATATATATATATATATATATATATATATATATATATATATTACATTTACAAGACATCTATAACATTATTTCTTGCATTTTAGGTCAAAAGTATTAACAATTCCCAACATGGCATGTTTACATTTTTATTCAAAGAATCATTTTTTCCACTGTTTCTGTCCAACACATTCGCCACCGCCTCTATAAACTTAGCATGGTGATTTGAGATGGTGACCTCATGTACATGTTCAGTGTTTTTCCAAACAACAGGTTCTCGTCTGAATATTTCAGCGTACGCTGCCCATGAATTTAACATAAATGCCAACTGTACCTTAATTTTTTATGTGTGCACACATTTGTTATGCTTACAAATATAATGATCTCAATAGAACCTTAGTTTCATGGTCACAATCCTATAAACTATAACGTCGCTGACACATTCAGCAGTCCTTAGGGTGCGTATGTACAAAATGGTCAGACAGGCTTTCGATGTCTACTCTGCAAAAATGCTAAGACAGGCGTTGTGTCAACTAGCTGCAAGCTGAGTTTAGTGTAAAAGGTTAACAAAGTCGTTGAGCTGCAGCCTGCATGATGTTGCATCCATCTTGGTAAGAAAAATGTGAGCGCTGTGACATTCTCCCAGTGTAAGTGAGGGCACACAGAGAGATATGGTCTGTCAGCATGACGCAGATTGGCTGCTAGATGCCAAGGGTTGGAAGCTGCAGAATGTGTGGCTCTGCACTCAGTGCCCTTCATTTGCATGAGGTAGTTTGTATTCTAAAGCGGTTTTTAAAAAGGCGGCAAAGCAAGAGATCTGTGTGTGCATTTGTGCAAGCTACTGAACAGTAACCACTCACACAGCATTCGGAACTTGGAAGTGGGAAGTCTCCCCTGCTCACTAGAAATAGATGTCCAAGCGACTTGCCTCCCTTTAACATGTTTCCTCAGTAGTGTAACTCAGTGCCCTCTTAGACCCTACTGGGCCTTGAGATGACAGAACCACCCTCCATCATCCGTTCCTTTGCCCAAACGCCACACTTTCAAAGGAAACTTGGAGATTGCGACAGCAGGCCAACGCACCCAGATGGGCTCTATCGCCACGTAACTCCTGCTGGAGGTGGGATACTGTGAGGAAGACGCAGCCCATCCCTCTGCTGTAAGTGGTCATTAAAGAGCTGGCTGACAGTGCTCTCTGCTATGAGTAGTGGTAGAGTTGTCCTGCTCACTGCACTAGCTACTCCACTCGACACCACAAGGTTCAGTTTAATGGTGTCTGCTGGTTAGTATGAGCCATCTGTCACTGTGTGAGTGTGTTAACTATCACCGTGCTCTGCGGCCTTAAGCTGTGCCGGGTTTGTCATCTATTGTCTGACAGCGCTAATCTTTAGAATTGGATTCAGGTGTGTGCACATAGGGCGAAGCGGACATTTGAGTAGATGAAAACCAGAGACATGCTGCTTTCAGTTCTTTTTTTTTTTTTTCCTAACTACCTTTTTGTCAATTTTGATTCCAGTAAAAGCATATCTGTGTTAGAAAAACTGAAAAAGCCAATAACTGGATATTTGGATTTTAAATGCTTAACCTGTTCGGAGGGCATTCTCTTGTCTAAAATTGCTACCGGCCAGACGAGTTAAGATGTAAATGCAGGTATATCATAAGCCGCTAGAGCATTTTAAAGAAAGCTTGGGGTATAGATCCCCCTGGGGTGCTCTTAACTGTCTGGCAAGTATGTGGAACCTCTGGGGATACTGTTTGGTGTCTCAAACGGGGAGATTGGCAGCAGATCCGTTGGGTCCTGAAAGTTGCAGCGAGGGTCTCGAGGGATATGAATTGTTCTGAGGCATCCAATGTATGCTTGATCGAACTGGGATCACGGAATTTTCATGTAGTGCAGCTGAAAGTATTTTTGAAAGATGGAGCAGTCAAAGGCAGGACTAAGCACTGAAGATGACTTCCTTTACTGTCAGATGGATGTATGAGATGTTTCTTAAAAAATGGCAACATCTTAAAGGGCAGTAAAACCTTTCTTTCTGAATATCCATTGCAACAAAATGGTCAGTCAGTGTTATCTAGTCACATGTGTTGGTATATGCAGTAATACATTTACATTTTGTACTTTTTTTCTGCTGTAGGTTTGTTAAAAAACACTCTATAAATTAATTGAGGTTGCCATTTGTCTTAACTTCTGCTGTGTACTCGTTAGCACTATTGGGTCAGAATTTGATTGTCATCAGTACAAATGATTTCTCACCTTTTCTTAAAACCAATAAGTTAAACCACAAAGTTGATTTTTTTTTTCTTTTTTTACTTAGGTACTCAAGTGATGAAGAAATGACAATTTTTTTACATGATTTGGATTTTATTTACTTATATTAAATTTGCAGGAATAAGTTAGGGCAAAATATCGGTATTGCAACCCAGAATAATAAGGCTACAAGGTGGCTTGGTTCGTCCCAGCCTTTGCACGATCTGTCTGCCCCATCCTCTCACCATGTCTACCTTCCAATCCAATCTATACCATTCATCAGATGGAAGTGATAAGCTTAGAGAGGGTAAGCAAAAGCTCTACAGGAGCTAAGCTCTTTATGAGAGTTTGTTATATGGCAGAAAGTGGATTCTCCCATGCATGTCGGTGTGTAGAAGATAACAGTGGGGATCATTGTGGGACATATAGAGATGTAGGTGTGATTTTTATGAAAAATATGTTAAAAGCTTTTTCCTCTTATGTCTGTTTGGTACCATTTCAGTAATTTTTTAACGAATTGTGCAAATAATCATGATAATTATAATTTTAGCCAACATAGTTATCCATCCATCCATCAAAAATGTGTAACAGAAAATTCAAAATGTAATACAGACCTGTGTGTGTATCAATTTTGTAGTACTGTTAAATTTGATCAACAATGAATCTGTTTCAATGCAAGTGTTTTTTCTCAGCCTATATGTTTTTGACATAAGTTAAGCTTAATAAATCAAGCTTTGTCCACAGCGAATTACAAAATGTTTGCACTAATTACATATAATGTCTAAAGAAAAAAACTGCTGCTGCTTTACTAGCAGCGGCATTTGCTATTTTTATCAGTCTTCCTCCTCTGTGGTTACCCTACTGCTCAACTGTCGAGACCCTTCAGACTTGAATAATTACTGCCCCCTTTTTCTAGACTTTGTGCTGGCCAAGTCAGTAAACAACTTTGTGCAACTTTGTGGAATGACCTTTTTCGACATGAAAGTATTCAACTAAAGACAACATGCTTATTTTACAAGGACTTATCATCATTTACCAGTGTAGCGTCATGACCAGTTACTTTGGAAATACTTTTATCTGTATTTATTTAGACAATTACTGTAGAAAACTCCTCTGCTTCAGTCATTTCCAAAGGTGTTTAAAAATATGTTATTGTGACTCCCATTTTATTGTGAGTCAGAAAAATCTCAATGGACTCCTTTGTGGAATTTGGGTAGAAATACTTTAGTGTATTTGACAAATTTTTGAGTTCACCATTTTTTTAAGGCTAAAACCTTTAAAAAAAAAAAAAAATGTATTTTCTATGTCTTATACTCAGACTAGTCTTGCGTTTTTCTACCTTCTATTGTTTTTGTGTCACTCCTCGTTCATCATACAATCGCTACCGTTGTTGATGATGGTTTTATTAGGAGGTTTGATCATCTAGCCAACCATTCTAAACCCGTTTTATCCATCACAGGGTCATGAATCTAGGAGCCTAACCTAGTTACTGTTGGGCAAAGGCTGGGTACACCTCGGACAGGTCACCAGTCTATTGCAGGGCTACAATCACACACCCATACACACCTAGGGACAACTAACTAGTAGAGTCATCTTTGAATTATGTTTCTGGACTGTGGGAAGAAGCCATGAGTCCCTGTCCAGTATCCCACATAATCCACACAAGGATGGGGAAAAAATAAACTCCACACAGAAAGGTCCCAGCCTGGACTTGAACTGGGGCTTTCTTATTGATAGTCAAGAGTGCTAACCACTGCACCACAGTGCAGCCCAGATTGAGTATACACTCAATGTTACAGACAGTGGTTTCGACAGTACTACACCATAATTTTATTGTAACTTACTGTAAAAATAATTACTACAAGGTACTGTACGTTGTTTAACAGTGCCTTAACATATTTCACAACTACCTATAAACTGCCTTTAAAACTACATTTATGACTATTGGTATTATTATTATGTATAGTAACCTTACAACTGTAAGCAGGTAACTGAAATTATCTATTTCCTACACATTGCAGGACTCCAAGCAATCTTATGTTCAGGAGGCGGACTTGAATGTCATTAGTAAAGCCATTTTGCAGGCCTTTAGACTCTACCAGTTTCATTGAAACAGAATTGCTGAACTGACGCAAACTGGCTGGGAGACTAATGAAATATCTCTAGAGTTTTCGTGAGCAGTTGATTTCCAGATAAAATTGTGCACTTCTTTATAGTTCAATAATGCTCAGTTCTTCACAGTAAACTTCTGTAAAACAAAGTGATTTTTCGTTTTTATTTTTCCCATGTTGCATTGGAATTTACTGTATGGTACTTCACAACTTAAAACAGAAGAACACTGTTTTATTATTTGTGAATTTTATCTTCATCTGGAAATCCCGCACAGTCACAGCTGTGGATTATATCATACTAAATTAAATTGCACTAAATTAAATTAGATTAGAAATTATTTATATCAAGCAATTAAATAGATGTTGGATGACGACAGAACAAAGAAAGGGAACCTGTACAAGTCCTTGTGGTACTCCGAAATTGACGGCGTGGATGGGTCAATGGAGTTTTTAGAAAACCTGTAGGGATCCAGTTTTAGAGAAAGAATCCTCCCTTGGAGTTGCACACGAGTAAGTTTAAAAGATATAATATATATATATTTAAATATTAAACTACTTTAAATTAAAAGAAAATGTTATTTTAGTCTTTTTATGTTATTTTTAAATAATTCTATTCTTATTTTAGGAATAAATAGTTTCTAGACTAGACAGTGACTGAACATTAGCTTATGAATGAATGCAGTGTCTGCAGTTTTTTTTTTTTTTTTTTTATTTAAAAACACTGTATGAATATAGTTTTAAAAATAAGAAAATTAATGTTTGCTTCTCTGCATGCTGGCACAGTTTATGAACGCAGATGGTACTCCTAGATACTTTATTTGTCGGTGTGGAGCAGCTATATCTACAAAAAAAGAAAAAAAAAAGAAAAACTTTATGAATAATATTATTGTAGCGATGACGTGATATTTAGCGTGCACCTTAAGTGAATCAAAACCTTAGTTTTGTTTGGAGCAAATGATTTGTCTTCTTTTCATTAGACACACTTTATCTAACTTCCATTCTTCTGTTTATCTATGTGGGAAAGCATTCATGTGTCACTTTTCTTTATCCTTGGAGACGAGCATGAAGACAATGGTTCCACTGCAGCCTTTCCTCTAATTCTGTCTCTGCCCAGCAAAACATGACGGAACAAATGAACCAATTAAGTGTGCCGGTGGCTGTGCCGTCCCAAGGGGGGAGCATCCAAAGAACTGAGACGGCCTGATTAGCTAGGTAGGCCTGACTGGAGACAGCTACCACTACTGTGGGGAAAAAGCCCTGAAAATTTGAGCATCTCCTTCACAACAAAACTCTTGAACCTGTTTAAATTGGTGTTTTATATAAATAAATTTCATCTTGAAAAAGACAGAAGTGCCCATGACATACCAGAGAAAGCACAAACCCAATAATTAAAAATATATACTTTTTTTTTTAGCAATTTTAAACGAACAAATAAACAAGCATGACAATTCACCTTGAGAAACAACAAGTTTGAAGATTTATTTCTGCTATAGAAGCATCTATAAGGTTCCACATGACCTTAACCAGGAACAATCTAAGAATGTCTTCCACAAATCTGAAGTAAATTCCCTCTGAATTAATGCAGTCTGAAGCTGACCCTTCCTGCCTTTCTCCTTGCATTTTTTGATACTGACATTTGGTCTCTTTTCTCCCATCTCCTATTTCAGACAAGATCTATACTTCCCAGACCTAAAGGGAGGATGAAACTTTTAAAACCTCTTCATCTCAGAAAAAAAATGGTAAAGCACTTCGTCCCCGATGATCAAGTTTTCACAATGTGAAATGCTAATAGGTGTCCTTGGGGCAGACCACTGGTCATTGCTCTCCCTGACACTAAAAAAAATAAAAAAGGTGGAAGCGATGAGAGGCAAAGGAAAAGCTGGCGGTTCATGAGGAGAATGAACCCGATGAAGGCCCTGAAACTGATCTGTCCCCATCAGCAGAGCCAAGAGAGGATGCAGCCAGCCTGTCAGCACCTCTCATTAGTCAAAGGCAGCCTTCCTGACAATGTGACACTGATTACTGAAAACCCTGATTCAGACCTTCTTTTGCTCCGTGTGTCGCTGCAAACAGAGTCAGCTAAACGTGCATGCACATGTTAATTTTTACACACAACCTCCATCCACCCCTTCACCACCCTAAATGCTTAAAGAACATTCAGACTCATCATCTGTTGGAAGTTGGATCTTTTTGCAAAAAAAAAAAAAAAAAAAAAAAAAAAGGTTTCTGTTGATTGTTTTTATGTATATAGTTTTTATGTTATTTTTAGTGTTTTACAATTTTTCACTATGGAACTACTGAGACCAAACAATTTCCCTTCAGGATCATTAAAGCAGAGTCTGATTTCTTTTCCTTGGGAAATAAATAAATATTTGCAGGTATTATTGTGCAGAGCCATACACGCTGAAAGAGGTGTGAAATTAAAAGAGAGAAAGATTTTATCTCTACCTTTCTGTCATCTGTGAACATTAAGAGATATCAAAGAACTTTCGCTCCATGACTTCACATAACTAAAGGGATCATTTAAGCGAGGAAGTCGTACGAGAAAAAAAGAGGTGCAAATAGTGTTTGGAAGCAGAAGAGATCAGTGTCAGAGTGACTTTTTTTAGCAGCAAAAAAACAAAACCGGGATTCAAAAACGGGCGTTTTTTAATCCCAACTAACCCAAGAAAATAAAAAAAAGGACAGCTTTAATTATTAAGATGACTTTGCAACCAAAAGCCTGTAAAAACTCTTGTTGTCATGAAAACCAAGTTGATTAATACTTTATATGCACTTTTACCCTGTTTCTACAGTTTCCAAGAATATTTATTTTACAGATAATGATTGTAAACATGAAGTCTTAAAATAAAAGTAGAAAAGTTGTCTTTATTTTCTATTGTATTTTCTATCCATACTTTAGTTCCAACCTCAGGTGTGGTTCATCTATAGCCCAGATCACCTTCTGTGACAGATTTTTTTTGTGTAATATCGGCCGAATTTCTTTTAAAGACCCAATCCAATGAAATTCATGTGTTTGGTGTTTTTAACATTTCCTTGAGGAGGTTTTTTGCCTCATGGAGGACGTGTATAAAGAAAAATACACTTTAAATTGTGTTTATTCATTGAAAATGTTGTGAATCGGGAGCTGACAAAAACATGCAGTTGGAAAAAGCTTGTAGCTGCAAGATGCTACTATCAACGGGCCACAAGTTCCCTTCCACGCTCCATTCTGATGCAGACGACTATGTAAGTCTTTATCTTCCTTGACTGAGCTGCATCTACTTGCTATTTTTGATGCAGCAGGGGGTGTGAGAGGCTGCAAGATAGCAGGAGAGAGTGTAAACAAAGGGATAATGGGAAATTAGATCAGGTTTACTCCATGACAGTGGCCCCACCTACAAGTCATCCCTCTCTGCAGAAACTATGTGCTAGAAAACAACAAGTTTTTATTTTATTTTGTCTAAAAACAACCTAATCATAATTAAAAGACCTCTGCGAACAATTTGAAAATAGATCATAAGATGGTTGGACTTCAAACGGCACATTGTGTCCGGATTCAGTGTAAATCGTTGTCAATCAATCTCCTTCGTGCCATATCTAATATACAGAATGCATTCAACAAGCAAAGATAATCTTCTGTTTCCTTGTATTTTACTGGACTTGTTTTTCCACAAATGTGTGAAGTTTGAGAGTTTAAACAAGAGAGAAAAGTCTGAAAATACTCATGTCGGTCTGAGAAAAGTGTATATAGTGTTTCCTAAGGGGTTGTGCAGCCTTAAAACATCAATAATAAAAAAGATGGTAACTTTGTGGATTTCACTTATTGCAGATTGTTATTAGAAAGTTACTCTGAGGATTCATGAGGGATCACTGTATAGATTTGTTGCCAGATTTGCTACTAAAAATGTAGTATTTTTCAATTAACTTTTGGGTACAACTTTGTGATTAAAACGTTTGAAGTAAAGCAAAGGAAATTGTTGCGGATGTGCAACATTTAAAACAAAAAGTGTATCTCTGCAATGCTGTCAAACTTAAATTTTAACGAACGTTTGTTTGCATTCCAGCTGGTCTGTATTATTGGGGCGGTCCTGGAGTGTTTAAGATACATGTATCCATTGAGTGCTGAGGTTTCCCAGCTGTGAGGAGAATAAGAATGTGGTCAACCTTGCCTGCCTCTGCAAAGAGACTTTTTCATGTGGAGCCTCTGAGGGAAGGCAGCAGGAAACTTGACCCCATTGAGGATGTGTCCACTGTGCCCTTCAAGCACAGACACCGCTGTTACCCTCACTAAGCCAAGGATTAAAGAGAATTTGTAGGGAGTCCCTTGCTTTGCAATTCTGGCTTCTGCACTATGTTTCCTAGTTTGTACCACCTGTGGACTTGCCAGAGGGAATGCGGTCTATGTGCCTTTGATTGATCTACGTGGCATTTTGATCTGGAAGGGCTCAACACGCTCCACTCTCTATTAGAGAGCCTGCAGCTAACTTCCACCAAAAGCCGAGGATGTCCAAGCCTCCTGTGTTTTAGCCTCCCTGACATGACTGTTAAGTAATCTCTCATTTGCCTGCTTCATTTATCCCCTCTTAACCCTTTGACCAATTGACGGCTTCACTTGATAGATCTGCTTCCACACACTAGGTAGCATGCTTCTCATTAGAGTGCTGTTATTCTGACTGCAATGCATCAAAAACTGTCTAGTTGTCAGTATACAGCGGTTATGTTATGCATCTGACGGTGCAGTCCTCCCCTCACTATGTTGGTTCTAATAAGGCCAGGATAGCAGCCAGATTGACAGCTGCTGGGGCCTTTTAACAGGCTCGGTGTTAAACTGTGAAACTCTGAGGAGGCATATGAATGACTGGCTGCCAAAGCACACAGAGCACGAATGCGCTGCCTTCAACGTTACAATTTTCAAACCCAGCACAAGCGTTGCTAAATAAATAAAATTCAGTCTCGGATTGGTGCAAAGAATTTTTTTTTTTTTTTTCCAATGCAATAATGCCTTCATTATGCAAAGACAGGCCAATGTTGTTTTATTGTATATCTACAGCATGTCGGAGAGAGATTCATGGAAACTGCTGACTATCCTACATATATCCTGTCCCATTCTGATCAACTTTTGATTTATTATATATGGTGGACTATTTATTATGATTAAACCAAGTTTAGCCAAGATAATAATAATAAATAAAAAGTGTAGTTTTCTTGTGCTTTTGCAGAAAAGCAGTAGTAGGGCCACTTCCGCTATTCATCTGTTTACACCAGGGATGTCCAAATCCTGGCCTGAACGGCCGCTGTCCTAAATGTTTTCCAACCAACTGCAATTGAACCTTCTTATTGGCTAAACACACCTGATCCAGGTAATCAACACCAGATAAGGAAGGTTTCTGGAAAACTAGCAGGAGGCTGACTCTCGAGGCCTGGATTTGGACACCCCTGGTTTACACATTTTTCCAGCCCCTCACAACCCCAACGTAACTTGACCGGTGCAACAAAAATGGTGAGTAATATTGGAGCTATCCAGCCGTAGAGTTTTGAGCCAGACTTGAAAAAGGAAAACAATGTACATGAATCTAGTCATCTACAAGTGAATGCATCGATATGGGGTGTAGTAGGAAACTTGCTACCTACCGACTGTCGTCTGCCCCTGATTCACAACGATTTGAATACATAATTACTCAGAAATACAAATTTAAGCTTGACTTTCTTATTATGTCCTCTATTATCAGAGAAAAAACCCACAAGAACATGTTAGAAACATCAAAAACACAATTTTGATCAGAGTGAGTCTTAAAGTTCAGCTCAGACACACAGTAGAGTTCCATCACAGTTTGTTGTAAGACTTTGTGTTGTCTTAAATCTACTAGAGCCAGGTATCAGGGGTATTTTTTTCATATCTCATCTGAATCTCTTCTTCTATTGCTGGCTCGGATTGGAACACCGCCTTCTTCTTCACCTTCAATGGCTTCGTTCATTCTTCTTTCCACACTTATATCCTTCTTGGAAGGCACGACCTAGCACCAGATTCACACGCCTAATACAAGAGAACGGTGTGAAGCATCTCTGTCTGAGGTCTTCCTGTCAGTGCTCCTGAGCTGAGATGAGTCATGTCATGTCCGCTGGCAAAACTTCTTGATATTTACTCCTCCTTCAATCAGCAGATGGTACATGCCAGTTTTCCTAGTGTTTTTTTTTTTTTTTTTTTAACTTCCTCATCCCTGCTATAAAAATCAATGATGTATCCTCAGACTTTTAGGAAGTAGTTTTCTCTTGTAACATTTAGTTTGACTTTATTGACAGTTTATGTTTGTGGATTTAAATGCCCCATGACCAACAAGCTGAGAACACCGTTTGTTTGTTTTGTTTTTTAAGAAATTGATTCTTATTTTTATTTTTTTTTTTATGTGGTAAAATCTGCTGTGTGGAGGAAAAATTCAACTTTCCGATAAGCACAGGACTCATAACACTGACGGTCATGAATTATTCACCAGAGAACAAAACAGTTGCATGGATCAAGTCAGCGCTAACCAGTTTTTGATATATTCACATGACTATTTGTTCTATGGGTTAATGTTAAGTTAACCTTCTTTCAAACCTGTATTATTATTCCACATGCGAATTACACAATGAATATTTCCTCCCTATTTTTTGTTCTTACATTTTTAATTTCCATATTTTGCCAGACCAAGTGGACGGGGAGATTTAAGGGATTTTTGCTTCCAGTACAACTTTTTCTTCCAAAAACTGCAGCACCAGAGATGATTACACATTTAAGTTAATGTGGCTCCATGACAGGCCAATAATGATATTTTAACTTTTCTTGTTAGTGATGCAGATTAGTTTGGTCTTTGAGCAATTTGTTATCCTGTCACCGGGGAGAATCTGCACCTTGAAGGCTCTAAAGACCCACAGCATGTTTTTTTCAAGGTCTTTGGAGGTGATCAGGAGGTGGTTGACATCAGTGATGAATGGCTTTCCTCTTCCTGATGAATCTGTAAACAATGCGGAAGAGAAGGGAACATCCTTAACAATCTTAAAACCACCTTGTTGGCAAACCAGCTTTTTAGTGCCTTAATATGTTTATTTTATGTTGGTAAAAAAAGAGAATATTTTAGTGGTTCTTAAAACCTAATTCCCTCGTGTTTCATAAATAACTTTGCCCAACAAAACCTCAGTACACATTTTTTTTGACTCTTTATATATATATATATATATATATATATATATTTTTTATTGATCAGTCTTTATGGATTCTTTGTTACTTCACACTTTTAAGAGTATTGCAAATTATCAAAAGTTACAGAAAGCCTGTGATGTTTTTAGAAAAATATTACTGCACCAAAACAGCGATTGTACATGATTAAAGCTTAATCAGAATTCTTCCCTTCTCTCTACGTTTATAGCAGCATTTTTAGTGCTAGGGTTGTCCGAAATAGTTTTTTTCAGGGCCTACTCTTTATGTGGGGGGGGTTGCAAAGTCCTCCGTTGCAAGGGGGTTCCACATTGTGCTGTGGAGAAGTGCTTTCATTTACGTGGGCGTTCTCTGAAGAAGTTTACATTTAAATGCAAGTAATGACTTTTAATTTTAGCAGGACTTTTTTAAAGTTATAAAACCACTGTTATAATGTATATTTGAACGCTGGAAGCTCCGCACTAATGTATCTTGCCCACGACTACTGGTGACCTCATTGGGTGGAAATGACGCCCAAATTCTGAGACACTATTTTCCAAAACTCTGTAGGGCTGCAGGGCTAAATGTAAGGGTAGGGAGAAGGAAAGAATTCATATTGGACCTTTGATACCTGAATTTATTTGAAAATGTGGATATTTATTTAGTTTTATTTAGTCTGTTGTTAGGGCTACACGGTGGCGCAGTGTTTAGCGCTCTTGCCTCACAGCGAGAAGGCCCCGGTTCGAATCCTGGCTGGGACCTTTCTGTGTGGAGTTTGCATGTTCTCTCCGTGCATGCGTGGGTTTTCACCGGGGACTCCGGCTTCCTCCCACCATCCAAAAACATGCTTCATAGATTAATTGGTGACTCTAAATTGTCCCTAGGTGTGAATGTCTGAGTGGATGGGTGTGTGATTGAGGCCCTGTGACAGACTGGCGACCTGTCCAGGGTGTACCCCGCCTTCGCCCTTCAGTAGCCGGGATAGGCTCCGGCACCCCCGCGACCCCGAAAGGGACAGAGTGGCCAAGCAGATGGATGGATAGTCTGTTGTTGCTATTTTTTGTGACAAATTTTCTGCATCCGTAAAATTACTGGCATGAAGCCCAATGAGGCAATTTTTCTTTGTGATTTTGGGCTATATAATTAAAATTGAATTGAATATGTGGATAATAAAGTTTTTTTTGTGATCTAAAATACGCATGAAATAATCCATAGTCTCTTGGTAGATAGCTATTCTGGTGGGAAAAGCTTGGACCATGGATGGATAAACCCCAGCCAGAGCCTAGACGGTGATGGTGGTTTAGGGCCAATCTATGATATACACTGTAGTATTGGTCCGGGTGGAGGAGGACCTGCAAAACTGTAGAGGGATAAACATACATACATTTATAAGATACATTATGATTGTAAGGGGCTGAGAGAAAAAAAAAAAGAAGGATAATTTAGCTATGGGTTTAGATCAGTGTTTCCCTACCCTACTCAAACACACCTGTATTTGATGAGTGTCAGGCTTCTGCTGAGCCTGATGATGAGCTGAATCAGGTGTGCATAAGCAGAGAAACAGGGCAAAACAGTGTGCCCCAAAGACTCCGGTTGGGAAACACTGGTTTAGATGATAAGTGGTGTGTAGATCAGTGATACGAGAACCTAAAAAGATTAGATAGCAAGTCCCCCACTATGACTCACACCCCTACACATTAGGTGGCAGAATTGAACCTTGACGTTGGTGCCACCCACCATTCAAACTACAAGAAGACGTGGAGTAGTTTGTCCTTACTGAAATGTTGCTTCCAAGTAAAAGCCAAATTAGGGTAAAATTGGAACCAAAGTGGTTTGATGCATATTTACTTCACTAGTCATCAGGGGTTAAGCCTGATTTGAGTTTTCCATACAGAATTATAAGAGCATTTTGTTAGCATAAAAGCCAGATTCTCAAAACCACAACAGGAGTTTAGAAAACTGCAACTAATTCAGTGCACTTCTTTGGATAAAAAAGTATTCCATAAACAGAAAGCAATAATAGCATTTCTCCGACAATACCTACGCTTAATACGCAGTTAAAGTGAGAGCAGTTATGGCCAAAGAAAGGCATGGCTCACACTTTCCCCTCCTGTCAAATTTACTTTTGCTTCTGATGAATAAAGTGGACATCAATAAATGCAGACATGTGTGCATTTTTTTCTTTGTATTCTCAGATTGTTAAGTGTTGACATAGAATATCTACGTGGTCAAATTCATCTGTCGCTTCTGCTAAAAACCCTAAAGTCATTAGTGTTCTTGATTCATCTTTACTTTTTCTTAATAAATCTGATTTTTATTTATCTATCGAAAATAAAAAAGTAGAAATAAATATTCAAATTCTATAGGTGTCCGTTTAGAAAGGAAAAACCACAGGACACGAGGAATTGACGGGCAGACATGAAGCAAAATCTGTATAGTAACAACACCAAAATTAGCCAGTTCTTTATTTTGTCACCTCGCTTTCTCTCCAAAACAGAGGGAATGAAAAAACAACATTTGTTAGTGCACATTACATCTCTGCTGTTATATTCCCAAATGAAAGCTCAGTATGTGGCCTCTTTCAACAGAGAATGGTAACAGACCTTGTTAATTGGACTTGGCTCAGTTCTCCATGAAGCCCTATTGTCCGCATGACTGACTGTGGATTACTGGGCCAGAACTGCACCATCCTCATGGAAACACACTGAGCTCAGAGAGTACAAACAATATATACTTTGAATAATGACTTATTCCGAGTCTGAATTTTGACCAGAATGTTTGAATTCTGACAGAATCCTGGATAAAAGCGCTTGCTGCACATCATTTGCTTTTGTCGACACCATTTGTTGTTTGTTCCCGCCTGGTGTACTGGCATCCAACTGTTCCCCATTTACCGCCTGGTTCGGTAAGTCAGTAAATAAAACTAAATGTTTGGTTTCTTCCGTTTTCTTTAGGGTTTATTTGATATTCCTTTACTGAAGATACAGTTATAAATAGAGGAGCCGAGGATATGCAAATTAGCTGAGTAAGGAACAAAGTCTACATTTAAGAAACTGAATAATATACATGATAGAACACCAACTGTCTTAAAAAATGATCAATATAAACAAACTCTTAAAAAGGCCCACTTTTTTATCTCATAAAATATTCATTTATAAAAGGGCAAGATTTTTTGTACTTTAACTCCAAAAATGGAAGAGTGTGTCAAGCAATAACAGTCAAACTATCCATAATTGACAGACATACCTCCCAACTATAATTAGTCACTTAGGACTTTCTTATAGAATAAGATTACTAATCACATTCCTTTAAATTAGGAGCACTTTAGTAACTTTTAAAGCTTAAAATGCTCTTATTTTGAAAATTTCACTGTCTCCACTCTGGTTTCATGAACCAATAGATTGAAGTTCTACAATAAAATGAGTGGTTTGTACAGTCCAACTTTGAAAGTATATTCCAACTTAGTTGTATTTTAGTCTGCTATTAAAAATTCCATCAATTTTTAGCACTTTGCTTTTTGGAGCATATAATAAAACACAATTAACTTTCCTACTGCACCACTTGTTTGCAGAAACTGATGATATAGGACCCAATGTACAGGAAACCAGTCTTGGTGGCAGAAACATAAGCAATGGAGAGCCAAAAAGGAGAAAAAGCATTTGACTTTACAAGGAAGAATTGAAAACCAGACAAATAAATACACCGAGTTCATTAACACAAACCAAGACATCTGTAAATAATAACCTAAACCTGGTGAGTGACAAAGCAAAAACAGCACACAACACATGACAAAACCAAGAACACAACTGAAAGACCTAACTAAAGCACTCAATCCTCACACTACAACTGGATTCATGTTGGAACTTAAATCAAAACTCATAATTGCTTTTTAGAGTTAGAAAACTGAGACCGCTTTGAAGACTGCAGAAGATCAGAGGCAGAATTTAGGACTGCTTTTCAGTCAAAGCTGTAACATCAGAATGCTGTAAGATCTTTTCATTCTTTAACTGCAGGCATTTTTAAGATTTATTTCAAATTAACATTTCAAAAGGAAAATCAGATGAACATGGTTCTTATTGAGAGTAAATATGTCTCGACGCTGTGCTACTAATAGTTAAATAAGATGAAACGTGAATATGTTTCTGTCTGAGATATGATTGTCAATAATTTTTATGTAAAAAATTGGTCTGACTAAATAAACCTGTAGTATCTAAGACAAACCCCTCGTTCAGTTTTCTTGGAAACACAAATCTTTTGTTATCAGAAATCAACTTAACTCAAACTGATACTTCCTATCTTCCTCATCGTAACATAATTTTACATGGCTAGCTTTAAACCCACAGATTGGGATGTTATAGTATTAGTGTCTCAGTCAGGGTAGCCTTGCATGGATGCAGTGGCTGAAGCCATTCACCAGGAATGTCATATGATTGGATTGAGGCAGACTTAAGCACAGCTCGAACTGCACTTATCAGCTAGCTGGCAGATAGGACTTGTCATACCGCCTGTCAGATCTGATGAGGGGAGCACAAGCCTCACAATGGAGCTAAAATGCAATCTCCTCCTCTGCAGCTGCATGGCCTGCCACAGGGACACGCTTATTAGACTTTGTAAACAGCCAAATATGAGTACTAAACTGTAAGCGTTACCGTCACACAGGCTACGCCGCTGTCAGCCAGCTCGGCAAAAAAATTCAAAAGCAGTTACATTTGAATCTAGGCAGAGATTTCAAAGTAAAGCTAATAGACATGATGGGGTTATTGAAAGCCTGAATAGCACCTAAACGATTAATGTTAAAGGGAAGTACGGAGGAAATTTCTTTAAATTCACTTTTTGGTTGGAACCAGCCTTTCCAGCAAGTATTTTACATGAAAATCATTGTTTGAATAAAGTTTTTCAACATGGTAGCAACTGTCTATTATTCTCAAGACTTAATATTGACTTCAAAAACATATCTGTTGAAAAATGCTGATGTTTTGGAATTCATTCTCAAATTAATGATTAACTTAGTAATAAGACTATCTGACATTATATTACTGTTGTGAATGCTCTCTTTGACCAAACCCAAAAATACTGCCTGTACTAATAAAGAAGTCATAGATACAGTAACCTACAAGTACATCTAATAAAACAAAAATAGAATATCATAATACGTTTTCAGAAGATTTAAAAAAAAAAAAAAAAAACACTTTTTGAATATAGAATTTTTATATGTACATTTAAACATTCCAGTCTTTTATATTGTAATTTTCATTATTATTGTCTATAACAGGGGAGGGCAAACTCCAGCCTAGTGTTAGGCCCGATCCGAATACTATCCCTTCTCACTCCCCCTTAGCCCTCTGCCTTCGTTTATCCCTCCGTGCTTGCTCCAAACTGAGGGTGGTAAAAAATATTTCCGACGTGAGTTTCGTTCAGTGACGTCATCTAAATCACCGGTAAGCTAGCGTTAGCGCGGAGCTTCCAGCGCTCGAATATACATTACAAAAGCAGTTTTATATTTTTAAAAAAGTCACACTGTAACATAAAGTTATTACTTACGTTTAAATGTAAACATCTGTGGTTCAGCGCGTACCAAAGTGAAGAAAAGTGCTTCGTAGCGCGGCACGGTTTACTCTCGCGATAGCGGACTTTCGGCCCCTCTGTTTGGAGTGTGTAGCGTAAAAAATAATAATTCCGGACACGACTTTGACTTCAACTGCCACTTCAAATCAAGGGGGAGGGCTAAGGGGAAGTGAGAAGGGGAGTATTCGGATCAGGCCTTAATCTGGCCTGCCAAACTGGAATAAATTTTTATTTTCTTAGCAGTTCTAGTGTCTACCCATAGAGGGAGCTCTTCTGGTAAATTGACATTTTTTAATTATTTATTGTTATGCATTCATGTGGTGTTGGAAGATTTGTTGTTTTTCTGACGTTCATGTGTGTTTTCAGAGTTGGACAGTCATTTTCCCCGTCATTCCAACACTACATCAACATTCTGGTATTTTTTTAAGTTTGCATTTTTTCCTAAGGGACATCAACCCATTGGTTTAATTGACTTTAAAATTATAACAAAATTCTTTTTTTTTTTTTTTTACTTCAGAATTTTCTGTTTTAAAATATATCCATTTGTTTTCAATCAAAATAAAAGTTTGTTTCTCCAATAAGGTGGATTAACAAAACACGTCATGCATCGGCTGCTGGTCCAGCCCTAAAAATTGGTGTCTAAGAAAATTAGAGTATCAACCAATAAAAAGTATATTTTCAACAAAAATGGCAAGTTTCTGAAAACATTTGTTATTTCTATGCTCAGTTGGAACTACTGCATCACTGAGCTATTGCATGGAGGCTAGCAGCTTGTAACAGTGTGTAGGTGTAATGGAAGCCCAGGTGCTTTGATAGCTGCCTTCAGGTCATCTGCATTGTTGGGTCTGGTGTCACTCACCTTCCTCTTGACAACAGCCCACATGTGTTAAGTCCTTCTCATGATAGCATAGCGTGCTGATTCAGACTGAGAGGCCTTTTGAAGGCTCCGCAAACCTTTGCAGGTGTTTTGTGTTAATCATCTGATTGGAGAGTGACAACCATGAGGTTACAATATTGTATTGTTTCACAATATTCATTACCCATGAGCCGTATTTGGCAAATTCTGCATATAAATAAATACAAATAAGACTTGACATATTATTTATATCCACGTGTAATGATTCAAGACGATATTCACATTTTGCTATGTGAAATGACTGTCAAAATAGTCATTAAAATTCTATTCTAATTTTATCCAAAAGTGTGAGGGAGATGGAGGCACCATCCCAATTGTGTAGTTGAACCACTGAAGTACACTCACCACTTTATTTAAAGTACACCACTCACAATAAGTAAGGGATATTGTTATTTGCATGAGTGCTTTTCCTATTTGCTCTGAATCTTAATGAATTACATAAAAGCACCCTTTGATGTTACTTAAAATGAATGAGAAGAAATATAAATTTCATTAGTTTGATTTTTATTACCCAACAAACTGATACAATAAAGAAAGCCCCAAAATAACTACAATTGACCATGTCAATAGTGGGTGTTGCCTGCTCACACTGTTGCACCTCCTACATCAAAGTGAACCCTGGGTACCATGCTGACCTTGGTGGATTACTCAGGACAGTAGACCATTGCTCCATTCTCCAGGCCACATGGTCTTGTGCTTACTGCTACTTTCACGTCTTGGTGTCACCTGTAATGGCCATCTGGCATTCAGGTCAAAGCGGTGGGTGGTGTCAGTTGTCTGTAAACCCTAGTACCCATCATATCTAGTAAACAGGCATTCAGCTGTTTACTCTGAATGTCACTCATGGGGCTCCTCTCCAGGGTCTCTCATAAACTCTCGCAATAATTCTGTGTCTTGATGTAAGTCAACTGATGACACTTTGAGACTTACCAAATTCACCCGCACCATCTGACAACTAACTACTAACCCAGAGGTGTGCAGTGCTTTGGTGGAAACACAAGACGTGAAGCGACGTCCTGAGTTCATGGATGAACTTAGAATGACTTTCTGGCAAAAATTGTATTTTTTATATTCAAAGAATGTTGAAATTGATGCCACATTAAAACGGCTTTTGGCCAGCTAAATTAATTTATTTGGATTTTGGCCCTCCATAATTTAGTCATACTGTAGACAGTGAGAGAATTATGTGTAAAACACAAAACAAGGTGTGTCTATCCCAAAAGTTTTTGCTCAGCCCAGATATGGGATACATTATTTGCTTTATTTATTAAAATTCTAGGCTGTTTTCTTGCTTAGTAGTTTATTTTACAATATCAATATCAAAATTGGAGTTAGCTGTCATGGTTAACTATAACTATCATTATTGGTATTGTGGTCCAGCGCTAGAATATCTTGACATTGTTATACAACATGGCAGTTTAAACAGATTTTTTTCCTGAATAAAAACAAAATATAAAATTCATAAACCAAAAAAACAACAAAAAGTTAAAAAAAAAACACGTTCTAAAGCCTGAAAGGATGGTTTAATAAAGTTTATGAAAGTCAAAGTTTTCAGGCAGACTTAAGACTGTGAAATTAGTGGTATTTGCTAGATTTTCTTTTCTTAAGGCAAATGAAGATTTCCACATTCACCTCCCAAGTAGGTAACAACACAATTAATGGTCACAGAAGTGTTCTTCATATTTTCCCAGTTTAATGAGTCACCTAGAAATGTCTGTCTGGCCTTGGTCACCTCACCACCAGTTCTGTATTCAGTCTTGGCCACGCCATTATTTCTGAATTCACCACCAGCTAAATAAAACACGCCTGAGCCTCTGAATATGCGCACTGTTGTAGACTGCATAGAAACTCATGCTGTGCAATCTAACAAACGCATTACCTATCAATATGGGAACGTTGTTTACTGTATTATAAAGTATTTCTCTGTTGATGTCTCCAGCTCTTCCTCCTCTGCATGGTTTAGTGTTTCAATACTGCAGCACGGAAGTGTTTGTGTCATTGTTCAGCCTTTGGAGAGCTTCGTGAAGAGTTGTAGAGACAAACTATATGTACTGGAGCAGAGAAACACTCCATGGTATTGGGGGGCTTGGGGCTACACATGAGAAACATGGGTTTAAACAATCAAACAGGGATCAGACAAATCTGTTTAAGAAGAGTATTTTCCTAATCCCTCAACACAAGCCGTCACCAAATGCATTTCTATCGTCAAACTTGTATTACAGCAACATTTCTGTAAGATCTTATAATTTGTATGATCAGTTACTAACAGCTGAGAACCAGCTAATGATCAAAAAACCATGTTGAATGGAATTTTTTTCCCTGAATTGTTCTAAATTAAAAAAAAAAAAATGTTTTTTTTATTTTTATTTTTTTCATAGAAATAATTTGCACATACTCATATTGGAGTAGTTTATACTTGACATGCTACAGAGATTCCTGATAATTCATTTATTCAGTCTTTGTAATCATTTGCAAGAAATTCTTTACACACTTTTAAATAAGATTATATCATCACCATCATGATATTTTGTTTGCATGTTTGTCATGCCTACATTTAAGAAAGGAAAATAGATAACAATACCACATGTAAGCACAAAAATACAATAATTCTAAAATAAAGTAAATGTTTATCAAGATAAAACAAATTCAGACCCAACAGGCTGTGTTTAAAGAAGAGATTACTCCTTAAACCTAATATCTGGTTTGTTTTTACTTAGCAGTAACAACTGCAATCAAACATTTGCAATGACTGGCAAAGATTCTTTTACTGTGGAGGAACTTTAGCCCACTCATCTTTGCAGAATTGCTTCAATTCAGCCAAATTAGAGGGTTTTTGAACAAGAACAGCCTTTTTGAAGGTCACACTAAAAGCATTTCACAACAACTTAGGTCAGAAATTCAACTGAGTCCCCCAAAAGTCTTTATTTTGTTGTTATTAAGTCATTCACAAGTGGGCTTTCGTGGTGCTTTTGGGATTGTTTTTCTACTGAAGAACTCAAGAGTTCTTTATCTTGAGATCACTAACTGACAGAGAACCTCTTTCTTTAGATTTTTTGTGAAACAGAACCCTTGGTTCTGTCTATCTGCAGTATGTTTACCAGAACTACTATATTTGCGCATTTGAGTGATGTTCTTTATTTTTCATTTTTTGGAAAAGCTGCATCCTTTTTACACCAGATGTCAAGGGACGCAGACTTTCCAAAGAGTAAAGCTGTTGTCTGGTCTGGCCACAAACTGTTTTCCCATAAGTCCCTCCAAATCAAGAGTTGAGCTTTGATGTTTTTATTTATTTTTTTCTTACCAATAGTTTTCACCCGAGAACAGCTTATTTGAATCCATTAGATTTGCTATGGTTCTACACCGACAGAAGCGTATTTGTAGATGTTGTAGAGATTTTCATGTCATTCTGAATGAGTCGTCACTGCTTTCTTGGAGTCAATTTAGTCGGTAGGCCTATCCCTGGTAAAGTTCATTAGTGATAAATTTTTTTTTTTCCTTCTATATGAATACAGACCCTCATTGTTGAGTCACAAAGTCTTGGAAATGATCTTAACTTTTATTTAAAGCTAATAGATGGAAAACACAGGCTGTTACAGTGGTTAGCGCTCTTGCCTCACAGCAAGAAGGCCCCTGCGTGGGTTCTATCCGAGAACTCTGGCTTCCTCCCACCATCCAAAAACATGCTTCATAGGTTCATTGGTTACTCTCAATTGCCCCTAGGAGTGCAGGTGTGTGATTGTGGCCCTGCGACAGACTGGCAACCAGTCCCCAGAAGTGGCCGGTTGGGCTCCGGCAGCCCAGTGACCCCGAAAGGGACAAAGGGGTTAAGAAGATAGATGGATAGATAGAAAACACTTTGTTTACCAGTTGTTTTCAAATTTCTTTGTATTACAGCAAATAAATAAATAAATAGAAAACATAGAAAACACAAAATGCTCTCAATGTCCTCTTTGTGTTTTGTGGGGAAAAAAAGCTACAGGAAATTGGAGAAGTACAAGTAAGTGTTTAAGCATTTAGTGTCCAAATTTAGCAATTCAGAAATCTGCAGAAAAAAAAAAAAAAAAAAGTGTCCTAACAGGACATTTCTTATTGTTTTGGAGAAGACCACATGAAAAGTCTGACAAACAGGATGCTTTTCTCTTGTAAGTCATTTGTGCACCAATATTTAGAAGTGATTTAAAAATAGTTTCTGTAATTTTCTTAAATGTGATGATTTTCTGTGGCTCTAAATATCTTTAGACAACAATGATAAGAGTTATGATCCCAGTTTTTTTTGACCACACGAAGTCAAGTTCACACCACTCTAAAATGCCAGGTTCTAATTCATTCTAACCGTCCTGGATAGCGGAAAAAAAATTCTAGGGTTGGAGCAAATTGCAAACCAAAGAGACCTTTGTCTGACATGGCCGAGTCACAAAGCACCTTTGCATGTCTACAAAGGAAATAATGAGAGATGGGGGGAAAAAAATAGAGCTCTCCACAATACAGAGCTGATTATTCTTCATTAGGCTGTTCCTGCTTTTTAAAAATCGCACATCTCACCGCCCAGGTAGAGAGCCATCCACTAAATGTCACCAGACCCATCTTCCTTTCTATTTATTCCTTAAGTTTCTCACTTCCGAGACCACATGCTTTTTTTTTTTTCTTTTTAATATAATCCACTTTCGTGTTCTCTGATTATGACCCTTTCACTAAATGCATCCCAGACCCCTGAAATAATAATATTTAAACAAGCAGATATGCACTGGATCACCAGAGGAGACCAAGAGACGTTTAATATCTGACTGAGTACAAAGAGAGAAAAAAAAAAAGGGCCAGGTTGACGAGAGACCCGTTCCTCTATTCAGTGCACAGTCTGCTTTCCTGAGATCATTAATTTCTCCAAAAGAGATTTTCCCAAGTGAGGCTCATTCACATGCAGATGGCACTATTCTGTGGGAGCCTCTATCGCTCTTTTGCTCCCTTTCCATCAGGCCATTTAATGTTCCCTTTTTCTCTCTTTTGCTGCGTCGCTCCTTCCTATATTAGGCAAGCGGTTAGCTTGGCAGCCTAAGGTGACATAGCACTCATATTTCATCACTGGGGAACAGGAGTAATACAGTGTGCTGCTATGGATACATTATATGAGAATTTGTCTCTTTTAAAGTGAGCAAAGTTGGGGAGGGCATCACTAAGTGATACAAGCATTTATCTATAGAAATCCTCTCTCATGGCTTTGCCTTCTCTTAGTTTCAGACTGAAAGGTGCTCTCTGTCTTCCACATGTTTGAGAACCAGCGTTTTTGTTGTGACAAACCAACAGTACAAAAGAGAAAAATTCATTGAAGACAGCATGAAGTAAGAGAAACAATATATAGGTTATGCACTTGTACTTTTAAATTTAAAGTACCACCCTGATCACTGTTTTAACCCTTATGCTATGTTATGGGGTCCAGATGACCCGACCCTTTTACTGATGTGTGATCCCTCCCATGACAAAGATGGACAGGATTTTATGTCTCCCATGGACACCAGAGAAGATAAAAAAATAATTGGAAAAACAAAAAAAGTTCAGTGCGCTGTCTTGTGGGGTCCAGATGACCCCACTTTTAATGTAAACATGCCTAGGATAGCACAAGGGTTATAAGCGTTCCTAGTGAGTTTTTCAATATGATTGTCATTTTTTTTTAAATCAAAGCATCAATGTGTTGTTTTTTTAAGACATAGTTTCTGCAGAGTGGCAGTGGTCCAATAGAAATTCATCTTTGAGCTGCGGGTGGGACTGTTGGCTTAAGCAGCCCCCTTCCCCATCATCCATCTGCTTACAGGCTCTCCTGCTAGCTTACAGCCCCTCACAACCTACTGAGCACTTTTGGAGCTATCCAGCCGTACCGTTTTGAGCTATGGATCTAGGCTATGTCCAAATTCCCACCCTAATCCCTAACTACTAAAAAACTATATCGTGCAGAACCATCCAGTGCCCTGGATTTGAACAGCAATTCGGACACAATGCTCACTACTTTTCTTTTTTTTTTTTATTGCCAAAAATGATGTCACCAATTTCACAAAGTAAAAATCTGATCAATACGAATATTCTACATCTATTTATGAATCCACCGTGTTCTGATTATAAAAATGTGGATGGTTTTTTAAATAAAATTACATTAACCCTAAAACTCTTCATATAAAAAGTTACACCATCATTTTTGCCGGGCAATTTTTACCCAATATAATATACCCAAAAGTGTCCTAAAAAAATAGATCAACATATGACAACAAAAGATAAATTAGAGTACTTTTCTTTTATTTTTAACTGGGGTATATGTAACAAAATGGAAAGTAAAAACATAGGACGATCGCAATAACATGCTCAAAAATTACTGAAAATTTAGTAATTTGAAAACAAAAAATTCCTAAAAATAAATAAATAAATAATGATACGGGAGACCTGGCCTTTGGTTCACCCATTCCTGAGACATGTGAGACTTTACCTAGGGACCCATGACACTCAGAAAAATGCAACATTTTGAAAATTATATAAAATCATACAAATAATTTTGCTCGGGTGACAAATCACCCGGGGATATGTTCTAGGGTTAAAGAAAGTTTTTTTTTTTTGCAAATAAATGTTCAACTGCAATGCTTCTTCATCTGCTTCTGATTCATAATGATTTGAATAAAGATATACTCAGAAATCAAATTTTAAGCTTAATTTTCTTAATATATGTCCTTTATCTAGTTACAAATGCCACAAAAACATGTTAAAAACACAATTATCATAGGGGTTTTTTAAAATATTATTTCCAAATTGCCTTTTCTGTGGGTTTTAACAGTGATTAACTTGTGTTTTTGCTACAGCATTAATTAGCAGTTGGTGACCTGTTTCTTCTTTTTTTTTCCATAACTCTGAGGTGTAACCGGCAATCCTTCCCTTTCTAGGTTCTTGGTTCATATCTGACCTGAAAGACTTTGATGACAAATTTCTTTGAAGACCTGATCAAAGATAAAAGTCTCTGATGAAAGGGATGCTTGGTGAGAATGTAGGAAGGAATACCAATAGTTTATATCAGGAAGATTGGTGGAAAAAGTGAAAGAGGAGAAATGAGCCACACATTAAAAAACATTAATGCATTCTGAAAGGTCAGGTCTTGCAACTGATATAAAAAAATTAAATCCTATTTTTAAAGCAAATTCCTCTTACACATACTGTACAAGCCTTGTTTAAAAAAATGTTTTTTATATTAAAAATAAGGTAAAAGGAGATTTACAAGAAAGAAAAGCACAAATCAACAACATTTTTGGTTCTAGTGGGGAATCAGCCCCCAACAAACAAAAGGTGATGAACTTGCAGTGAAATGCTTTACTTCTAACCCCACTGGTTTCACATAAATGTCTCTTCCTTAAAAAGTAAAAACAACCACACAAAAATGTCTGAAGTGTCTCAAAGAAATTATTGCAAACCATCAAAGTAGTGTTTCGTGGCCTCAAAAAGCTTCTCTCTAACCCCTTGCTTTTGGTTGGCAGCCTTCTGAGCGGTGTTCCACTTTTGATGCCTTTCAGCTTTTTAAATTTAACTTTGTCAAAGCGAACTTTAAGTTTCCCATCAGCCCCGATGCCTTTGCTCATGTGACCTCCAGGTGTCTCCGCCTCTGATTGCTCGAGAGGCATGGTTCATGATGAGTACTCGCTCCTAGGTTTCAGATCTTTAGTCTGGTATCCTATCAAAGAATCGTTTACCTAAAATTATAGTAAATTAAAAAAAAACAGTTTCTCTTGTCTTTTATGATATATTTTCACTGTACTGTTGGAGCTCTATTTGTGGACAGTGTTTTGTTCTGTTTCTATGTTGATGATTCACTGCTATATCTACCAATAAGCTCTTTTAACACCAGTACAATTCAGTGAACTGCTTAACGGCCTAAAGGACATAAAAGACCAGATATCACACAAATCTCGTGCAGCAAATTAACAGAACTAAGATGCTTAATAGCATCTCCCAGCAGTGCTTTATTAGATAAAGTCTGCTAATTTCATGGTTGAATAAGTTAAACCTGTCAAGAAAAGGAAAGTGCTTTATTTGACAGAGTTTTAATTGTTTAAGCACCATGTCAGTGAGATTCTATAAAATCTAATTTAACATAAAATAAAGTGGGTTCTCAATTTTTTATTAATCCATTGTACCAAATATCCTGTGTATTTGTGAAAACTGCATAAACATATTTGTAAAATACCATCAATATGAATCAATTGGTTTCATATTCATTTACATTTGGACACACTGAGTTTATATAGCTGGTTGACCTATCAATGTAATCCAGCTGATAATCCATTAACCCATGAGAACTGACCCATTTGTGGAATATACCACAAACCAAGTGAACCAGATCACATTTTTTTCTATCACACTGATGTCACCATTAGTGCTTATGGGTGAATGTATAAAGTTGTAGTTTCAGCTGGCAAAATATTTAGGTCAGCAAAATGTGCAGCCATGGTTGAACAATTGGCCACGTCGGCCTTGAATTAACCATTACAGAAAAATAATAGCATAAGACTGGGATCGTGTTTACATGGAGAATCTGGGTTATAGCTCTGTTGCAAAAGTCACAACAATGGAATACTGGAAAAAAATAAATGCAGTAATTCAAAAACTTTTAACAACCCAATAATAAAGCATAATAAATAGATCAAATCACAGTAAGAATTCAAAACGTCATGCAGTGTTCAATTAATTTTCATCTTTTGTACTGTTGGTTGAAACATGCTGCGCTTTTCCTGAATTTATAATTTTCTCATCCATTTTTTAAACGGTCAATTTATGTTGTTTATTTTTTTTAGCTGACATAAATTCTGC
This sequence comes from Oryzias melastigma, assembly GCF_002922805.2. Taxonomy (NCBI): domain Eukaryota; kingdom Metazoa; phylum Chordata; class Actinopteri; order Beloniformes; family Adrianichthyidae; genus Oryzias; species Oryzias melastigma. Next base: position 20,367,521 of record NC_050521.1, read on the forward strand.
TTTTTTTTAACCATTTTTTTCCCTCTTGATGTAAAACTTTGAAAATGGTAAAGAGATTGTTTCAAATGTTGGACAAATATTCTTGCAATTAATTTAATGGATAAAACCCCATACCTACTGTTGTAGACAGACAAGCTTGTTTTAGATCGTATTTGGACAGAAATTGTGGTATTTTTTGGCACATCCTTTTGTTTTGTTTGATATATTGGTTACTAATCGATAGAGCAGCAATGGGCCAGGAGATGAGGACTTGGACTTGAGAGACAGACTTGAGTTGTCCTTGAGTCTCAGATGCAAACTTAGCTCAAGACTTGAGGTCAGAGACTTTTTGACAATTTTCATGTGTTAATTATTTTTTGTGCATCTCTGTGTAGGGCCATTTGATTTTTTTTTCACTATATAAAAAAAGAAGATAAATGTAATAAAAAGAAAATTCTACTGGCTTATAATCGTAAAGTAAACTGGAATAAAAGTTAATCATTTCATATTTATGACTGATAAACACGGGTGCTAACAGAATAAATTATTTGGGAATTCAAAGGAGTGACAGAAAACGAAGATTTACATCCCATGAATGTGGGGCAACATGAAGTAAATATAAAGATAAAGTAAAGTGCAGCGTCATGTTTTCTCTCCTGCTGCCATAGAGCATTGTGTTGTGTTTCATCCTCCATACCTGCTATATTCTGCTTACCATGTTGCCTGCTTCAGAGTCCACATGTGGCAGTCTGGGAAAAAAAAAAAAAAAGCAAAAGGACTGAAGTCGGCATCTGTATTCAGGTGCACTAATGGAATCACTGAGGCTAAAATGGCAGAAGGTGAAAGGTGAGTGCACAGAGAACAGCAAAAGCTCTGCACCGCTGCTGCAGCTGCTGTCGCTCTGCCAAGCTGCTGGACTGTGATGGTATGTAAGGTGTGGGTTTCAGTGTGCACATGCCCATGTGTGTTTTTGTGAATGACATAAAAAAAACACTGAAATGTTTTTTTTTTTTTCTTTCTTTTTTTTTTTTTCTTGGGAAATAGGCTTTACCAGTTTGCTATAAGTGATGTTGCTTACCTACTGCTGTTTTCCCCTTCTTTAAACAATATGTGTGAGGCTTGTTTTTTGGCAGAAAGTGAATTAAAAAAATAACTGCTAGCCAAATGCTCATTTTAATTATTTGTTTATTTTAAAGGTAATGATTTCTCCTTCTGCACAAACAAGATGTTTAGAAAAATAATTTTATGGAGAGAAAATAGTTCCAGAATGTGCTGCATAGAGGAAGCGATCAGTTCTACAAACCTTTTTTCTTTTCTTTTCTTAAGAGTTAAGTGTTAAAATGCACATTTACACTAGTATTTTTTTTATCAGGGAATATCTGTTTAAGAAAGTGGGAAAATATGAAGTTTTCACCAGATATTATTCACAACCTAAGTTCAAAGCAGTTGATTAGAAAACATTTAAACGCATCGC
>NC_050521.1:20369448-20390937 GCF_002922805.2 Oryzias melastigma
CGATCAGTTCTAGAAAACTTTTTAAAAGTGTTTTAAAAATGCATATTTACACTTGTATTAATTATCGGGGAATATCTGTTTAAGAAAGTGGGAAAATATGAAGTTTTGACTATTCACAACCTAAGTTCAAAGCAGTTGATTAGAAACACTTAAATGCATCGCTTACACATGAATCTTGGAGATAAGAAAGATTCACATCTGATTTGTGCGTAAATGCGATTTTGTGTGTTTATCAGGCAACTGATGTGTACTTTTCAAATATTTGTTTGTGTAGTTAGTTTAAAGCAGTTGTAAGTTGTACAGTTGTACAAATAGATTTTTTTTTCTTTTTTGTAAAATTGAATACACAATTGCAAGTGCAAACAGTTAAGCACAAAATTTGTTGTATAAATTAGCCTACAAATCAGGAATTACATACACACAAATCCAAAATAACACACAAACATGCAGACACAAGTCAAAAATCAAGAATTGTGTACTGGAACTATTTATTCTCCATAGAATTTCTCTGTCAAGGACTAGTGGTAGCATTTGCACTCCGTTGTTGGGTTTGGTTTTATTTGACAAAAAGTCTGCAACTTTTAATATTCTTAAATGTTTTCCAATACAATCTCTCATTATTTGATTGATTTGTTTGTGTTAAATAAAGCTTATTTTTAAAAAAAAACATAAGTTTACGATTGGGCCTAAATTCAATTAAAAAAAAAAAAGACTTAAATAGGTCCAAAAATAGTAACTAAATAAAATATATATATATTTGTAGACAATGACAATACAAACCAACTGGAACAAGAATTTACTCTTATCTGGATATCGGCAGCCTGTGGTTCACCGGTATTGTTGTGAACTTGTCTCGCAAAAGTAAACTTATTTTCTTTAACTGCCGCATCATTTCAGCATCTAAAAGGCACATCATAATCTATCTCCTCCTGATCCTTGGAGTGTACACAGATCTTCTGTAAGACCATTCATGGGTGAAATACTATTAAACAGCTCAGAGCTTCACAACTTGTGGTTGAAGGATTTTACAAACTTAGTTACCACAGCATCAATGGCAACCACATGCAAAACTAAATCACACAATTGAGGTAAATGGCACATGACGCCCCCTGGTACTCTGAAATTACCTGGCAGATGTGACTTTTTTATTCCTCATGTCTTATTATAAATCTAGTTTGTTAGATTAATTGGGTTTCAAGATTAGGGAGCAAACTTAGATGACAAAAAAGGCATTTTGAATGAATTTTTGAATAAATTAATAATGATAAAAATAGTCATTTTATTTGTCTTGCACTTTTATGGTAAACCATCCACTTGGTCAGTTTAAGACTTGAATAACTTGCACCAATAAATAAATAAATAAATAAATAAATATAATAAAATGAAACATTAGGATTGGCAGGAAAATGTTTTATAAAAGGTATCAGAGGACTTATGGTCATTCTGACAAATATTGTACTTCCTGTTTGGAATGTGAGGGAGGAGGGGTCACTCAGTCCAGTTCTCATTTACAGTCAATAGACAAAACTAAAGCAATATTTGGAGAAACTTAACTTTATGGATAAAACCGTTTTTCTTCTACACAAACTTCTTGCACCCATAATAGAGATGAATGACTGAATGTGAGGCTTCAGTCTATGTAACATTTTGTTTAGTGCCAAATAAAACAAATCAATAAATCATTTTTTTTGGTCCTGTATTTTAGATTTGCTTTTAAACTCAGAGTGTAAAAGGAGGAATAGAAAACAAAAATGAAAATGACAGGACACAAAATAAAAAAAACATTTCATTTGCTGTGATGTTTTACCAATTCAATAATTATATTAAAAAATATAAATATTTGGCAGTGTAGTTCACAATACTGGCTGGTGACATTACAGCACAAAACAAGAGTACGGCAATAATAACACAAATTATGATAACATTGACCTTCTATGTTTTCCTGTTTTGCATACACATAATATTGTGAATAATAATGTAAAATATTCCCAAAGCACTCACTGTGTTAGGTTAAAGGATGTTTCATTTGATACACAAATGAAATTTTGCAGTAACTCTGCCTCACTCTGGTGCTCTCATTGTGGTGCTTAAAATTCAGAAACGATGACAGTCGCTGCATTGCTGTTATTTCCAGTGGCATGAGTGGGAACAAAACACCTCGCAACAGAAATAAGATTCCTCGCATTTCATTACTGCTCAGGAAAAACTGCTCTTTCTTTGTGATGCAGAAATTGACAATTGGATTTAATAAAAAGCAAAGACTGATTTGGGCCAGAATCCTAAACAGAAATGACACAGAAGCATTCTCATCCCAGAGGGACAATTGAATGAAAAGAAGAGGCGAATCCTAATTCTATATTAAATCTTCGTTTTATGATTAAATTTAAAGTTTAAGTGTGAGTTGAAGTAGGAGAGTTATGTAATATTTGCGCAGAGGATTCATGAGTAAACAGTTAAATACTTAAAATAAAACAAAATATATCTAAATTAGAAAAAAATGGGTAAAACATGGTTATAAAATTATTAGATTAAAAGGCAAAAAATATACCCTAACAATGAAATACTTTAATACACCTCCATTTGTTATTATTTAACTTTAATTTCAACGTTTAAATTTAGTTAACTAATGTGGCCACGCACAAAAGATCTGTTCATTTTTCATGTCTACAGCCAAATGCTTGCACCACAAGTAGAAACTAATCTAAGATCTAAAGAGCTTTGCAGGTGAGAACAGACCCTTTTTAATGAGTGGGAAATTGGACTTTGTCAATTGAGGAAATTCAGTTGGGAACAAATTAAACTACACGAATAGTTTGTAGCTGTCTTGACTCAAACGTTGTTAAAATTACACCCTCTGTTAAATGTCTGTTATTGTCAGGAGTATAGGAAGGCAGACCACACAAAGGTGGTAATTTATTTTATTTAAAACCTAACATTTTATCAAAATGAGAGACCACTGCAGATAGTGGGTTTGCACAAATATGTGTATTAAATTAAAGTATTTTAAGAAGAATGAAAGCTTTTCTTAATATAATTACATCCCACACTGCCCCAATGGAGCTAATAAAGTTAAAACAGTTAAAAAAATATTTGATGAACTTGAACAAAAGTTGAAAAACTTCATCAAAGTGAAAAAATAGTCAATTTGCCCTGCTAAGTTCATTCTCAAATGCTTGCGTTTTGCTTTGTTTTTTTCAAAAGTTAGAGGTCAAACTTGAAGTTGAGAAGGGACAGAACTTCTCTAAAGCTGTACCCGCTCTGTGGAATGTTTGTACAGGTTAGGAAGGCACCTTTTTTTTCACATTTGTCTTCTTTGGCTTTTAACACACCGTGTTTTTGTTGTTGTTTTCCTGTTGTGTCTCCTGTTAGAAGTGTTTTCTTCTTTTAGCGTCTTATAATGTCTGCTTTTATCCGTGTCTGCCTTTTATGTCCACTTTTCATCAGTGACTGTTTCTTCATTGTTTTGATCATGGTGTTGTGCTTTGTGTTACCGGTAGCTGTGTTAAAATGGATAAAGGTTGAGTCGAGCTGAGTTGAGGTGATGTTATCGTCCAAAAAAAAAAAAGTTTTTCTTTTTTAGATAGAATAATATACGGATGAACTTATAAATGACAAATGCATTATTACAATAAAAATTGTATCATTGACAAACTGGGAAGTTTCTTTGCACCCAGATGAACATTTTGCGGTTAAATATGCTGGAACTTTAAATAGAACATATTTATATAATGTTAGATTAAGACTTCAATTTTTCAACTTTACATTTTGTTTTTGTCTTAACTTTGGGTTAGCTCATGACTTTTTTCTGTCATTTTGCAGCAACACTTTCTGAAGCTCACTTTCAGATCAGAATTCACCTTTGCTCTACTAAAACCAAAGTTTGAACCTGGGTCCTTTTTTTTTTTTTTTTTTTTCTTTGGTCCCCAACACTTCCAACTGAGGTTTGCAGTGTGAGACCCCAAAAAGCCCTTTGTCCCCTTTGGTAAAACATGTCAACCAAGGAGGCTTGGGCACTGAGGTTTGGCAACTCAGTGTGGTTTTGCGCAGTAATTGACAGTTTTAAAAACTGTCCCGCTGCTGTTGTGGGGAGATTCAGGAACTGACCAGCCAAGTCAGCAGGGTGTTACGTCTTCCACACTTCTATGGCTGTGAAGCTGCTGGGACCAGTGAGAAGAACAAAAAAAGTATGAATTTCTGAGTGAAAAAAGTAAGTAAATTACATTCACAAACATTTGAAATCACACACATGCACATAAACTTATCTATGACAGGAGGGCTACCATTGATGTTGGCATCAAGCCCTTGACAGCTTTACTTGAAGTGCCTTGTTTAAACACTCAATGAAAAATAATAATACCTTTTTGAATTCAAAGGTTTAACATGGAGTGTGGCATGGCATAAACTCATATACAAGGGCCTCCATGGACTGCTCCCCCATATTTGAGTGCGGCTCTTCAGTGGAGACCTGGCGGACCCTCCGATCCCAGGATGTCTACTCTCTGTCAGTCCCAAGTGTCCGAACAGAAAAAGGAACGATAGTTTTTCAGTATAAAGCACCTATGGAAAAAAAAATCCCACATCTCAATTCTAGGCCTCAGTTTGACGCAATTATGAAGGAGTTGGAAATGAAATATTTTTTTATGAATTAAATCTAAATTAATTCTTGCTTGTGTGTAATTTTTTGCCTCTTGGCCAGGACTCCCTTGAAAACAAGATCAATGGATCTCAAGGGAGTTTCAAATAATGATAAATACAAATAAATAACCAAAAAAAACTGGTCAAGCACTTCTTCAAAGTTGATCTTCTTTACTCAACAATGCAAAACCCACACAACTTGGGGATTAACTTGTTGCAACTAAACTCTCAAGTAAGCATCAATATAAATAAATTAAAGTTTGTTCATGAACCGCCGAGTACTGTTCTGTAGAGCAGCTGGACTTTACATGGTATCTAAAGACAATTTTTTAGCCATCTGAGAAGCTTAAAACTGTAAAATATCTTGTAGATCAACTTTTTAATGTCCAGTTGCCCTGAAGAACAGATTTCTGCAATAACATGACCCGATGACCGAACATCTTTTCAGACTTGCTCATGAATAAAGCCTCCAAAGTCCAGGTACATTATTTCAGTGAACTGAGAAGAACAAAAAAAAAATATCAACAAGTACTTCATTGACGTACAAGGACTTAATATTTTCGTAAGATTAAAATTTGGTTTGAAGAAAGTATATTGTGAAAACCACAAACATCTATTGTACTATTGGTACATTTATTTCCTCACTGAAGATGTTTTATCTTGAACTGGCATTTTTTTTTATTTTTTTAATTACAAATGAAAATGTGCAACGGAGCATTTTTTACATGACATGTTTCACAGTAGGACCATTGTGTGCATCAGTGTGCTTTAAAATTTTGAAAAGTTTGAATCCCTTTAGCAAATGCATTCGCTTGAAACATTTGGATATTATTTACATCTATTTTAAAAAGAACACCTAAAAAGTGTTTAACAACCCACTTAGTTTCAGACCATTTTCTAAGATGGTGAGAAATGTGTATGTATATATGTATGTATAAATTTATATATATATATTAATACTCTAATTGTTTTTGTATTTTAGGCTGGTAAGGAAAAAGTTGATTTTTTGTGAATACTTGAGTATCATTTAAATTTGAAAAAAGTAAAAAAAAAATGTTTTTATTCAAACATTTTTTTGCACTTTTTATAATTTGTAATTATTCTTTTATTTTTGTTATTAACAGTAGTATTCAGTCAATTTGTAATTAATGGGATAATAAATGTATTTTTTATGACCTGTTATCTCAACATTATAACTGAGTATTAGAGCCACCATAAATATGAATAAATAAATGAGACTAAAGTAAAAAAAAAAAAATTAAAAAATTAAAAAAATTGAAGAATTATGTTCATTTTAAATTTATGAGAAAAAGTCAACATTTTGTAGGAAACAACTCGGTTATGTGTAAAAAAGTTAACAGTTTACAATTATACAGTTATAATTTCACGCATTATAAACTGAGAATTTTCTAAATCAAACTCATAAATTTATGAGTTAAAAAGGCATTTTTGTTAAGAAAAATAGAAACAGCAAAAAAAAAAATATATGTATATATATATATATATGAAAGACATAGAGCGCATTCATTGTAAGCAGTTACTTCAGCATTAGTTTCACAAATAAGGAAATAAATCTTTTGGTGATTCAAATTTGACTTTTTGTAAGTATAATGACACAGAATAGAATTTACAGAACACTGGCCTCTTCAGAAGAAGATTCTTGACCTACAAGGAGTGAATTTCTGGCTGGCACCCCGTTTACAGCAGGATAGTTGCAGAAGTCCAAATTCATTCTGCCACTTGGATGACTAACTAAAGCGTTATGGCATCACCATAAATGGAGGCATTGGCAGTTTTAGTCAGCATGTAATGTGGATAGAGGCTTAAACAACAAAAACATTGGCTTTTTCCTTGTAAAACTGTGACTTTCTCTCATAATTTTACAAGATTATTCTCATAAAGTTACAACTTTTATTTTGCACAATTTAACAAGCTTATTCGCTTAAAATGTTGACTTTTTTCCTTAAACTTTTAGGACTTTATTCATATACACTATTATTTATTTTCTTATCTGGAGGCCTGAACATTTTAGTACGTTTTAAGAACCAATGATACTTAAAACTCAAAGTTTCATGTCATTAAAAAAAAACACACAATTGTAAATTCCTGAACTGTGAGAGTTTTAGAATTTTTTAAGTTGCAATTTTTGCCATTTTTTTCAGCACGAATCCATCTACTATTTATTTTTTCTCTAAATATAAATGAAAATTGTGCAATCAAAGCAGATATATATTTCTTTCATTGGTGCATTGAGGCTTCAGGTTTAGAGCAAAATTCAGTCTGACCAAAAGTGTACATTAGTCCAGGACAGGATGGCTCTGCCTCTGACACACTGGCATATTTTCCATCCCGCTGCGTCACTTTTGGTATCTGTCATTTTCTTTTCTTTCCGTGACATGCACATATGCTTACACACACACACTCACACACACCTGAAGTCCCCTGTGAGTCCTGTTTAGAGTGTTACTTCCTTTCCCAGTAAGGTGCCATTGTAAAGCTGCAGATCCTGGGGGGAGAAAGGCCAATTTAACCCTCCCTCCATCGCTCCTTTTCTCTTTCTCTCCCTCCTTCTCTCCCCCCACATTTCCCTTGTGTCCCCTCTGACTTGATTGTCCCACTGGTGTTTACCTCCTTCTCTTCCTCCTGCTTGGCTCAGCATCCACTCTGACAGTCAGGCCATTATTTTTCCTTCCTCACTTGTGCCCTCTCTTCTCACCCCTTGCCTCTCTTTCTGCCGCACCCATCTCTGTTTCCTCTTTCTGTGGCTTAATTGGCTCAGAACTTTTTTTTCCCCTCCCTCTGTCATCTCCAGTGTTTCTTTGAAAGCTGAAATCAGCTCAGCAGGAGACAGGATAATGTGCATGCCCCCCTGCACTGACAGGGTCCTAACCAAAGCTTAAGTATGATCATTGTTCTGCTTTTTATTAATGCTATAAGAGAGTGCGGTTTCTGTAACTCAGTGCACAGTGTTGCTTGCAGTCAAATAAAATAAACTAAATCTACAACCAGAACTGGTTTTTAAAACAACAAAAAAAGAAGAAAAACTAGAAATCGAAGTAGAGCACATGATTTTATCAGAGCAAAAACACATGACGGTACATAAATCTAAAAACATTCTCTCTGCGTTTAGGGGTGTAAATATTTGAGTGACCCCTGCGGTTGTGTGTATGCATGCTGTTACAGGCTGCTTTCAGCAATGTAGAACTTTTCTGTTCTTTGGGGTTTAAGACCTCACCCACAAGCACAGCAAAATCATTTTATGGTCTTCCATGTAGCCTCTGTGCTGAAAAAAGCAAACTATCTTAAGTTATTAACGAAATGCTGCATTCGTTTCTCCCGCTTTCCACGTTCCCTGTTGTGCACCATTCAAAGTACTGCGTGTACCATCTAAGATTGGTTATACTCCAAGAATCGCAGTGTGAGTTTCATCCATATTTATGGTAACGCTGAATTATTTGGGACTCAACAAGCAGACTTGTGTGTTACTCTATTACCTGTCTGTAAAAGACACAAATCTTACAATGGCAAATATCAGGTTCACACTAACAGAAGGAATAAGAGTCCAAAAATAATTCTTGTGATTTTTTAATCAGGTATCAACCTTTCTTGAGGCTAGATTTTATCATAATTTGGTGGTGGTGGTAAGGCTTTGTCTTAGCAAAACTAAAATAAGTTTTTAGCTCTTTTATGATGCCAGATCCCAACTCGGATGAGGAAAATGAAGACATACACGGGCCTATCGGTTCACAAGGGGATACATCAGAATGGAGCAGAGCAGGGAGCTTGTGGCCCGCCGACTCTAGCGGCTATGTCACCACCACATGCTTTTTCAAATAACACTTCTCATCTGCTCCTGATTCACAACAATTTGAATAAGGAAATGCTCAAAAATGCAATTCTAAGCTGAATTTTCTTTATGCACGTCCTCTATCATGAGAAAATTGTGACAAGAATGACAAAAACAAAATTTTTTGGAGCGGGCCTTTAAGGGGTTTACAGTAATGGAGTGAATTAAGCTGTACTAAGTTTGTTAAAGATTAGTTCTGAAAAATGTATCCCTCCATACGGGTTGACCTATATACAGGTGCTGTGGGTTTTTGGCCTGACCAGGCCCATGGCTGGTCACAGACAGGAGTGTCAGCACCCTATGAGGAGGTAAGATGTGTCTTGCAGATGTATTGAGACTAGTACATCCACTTTATGCATGTGAAACGTGTATTGTGAAGTATTGGTAAGGATAATGTAAGTTACCCACACTTATGACATATGGGTGATTCTGCCCTGTGATACCCTAACAGCCCACTCTAGTCAATAGTGAAGTGTGCGTACTAGCTCCCTACTCACTGTGTGTAAAGGCTGCACGCATAGGGTGTTCAGGTGATAGTACGCCCGTTGGATACCTACACAAACCTACTTTGCCCTTACCCACCCTTGGATTTTGTTCAAGTGTTTGCTGCGACATGTCGCTCACACCATGAATGTAGAAAAATCCATGAAGACAATTTCGCTCTATGGTCTCCCCTATCAATCTACAACTTTGATATTACCTCTGGGGCACCTGCTATAGCTTTCACACTGCGCTGTTGAGATCAGAGCAAACATTAGGGTGGACCATACAATCAGGAACAAAATAACCTGATACTTAAAATGACTGCTTTGTGGGCAACACTTTTGCTGCAAAAAATAATCTATGCTGGGGTACTGAAGAGGAGAGTCCGTCTGATATTCGGACCTTAGATCCAAGAAGAACGTACCGGTTTCCGTCCTGGTCGTGGAACAGCAGACCAACGCTACACCCTCTTCAGGGTGCTGGAGGGTTCAGCAACACCATATGTGTTTTGTGGATTTGGAGAAGGCGTTTGACCGCGTCCCTCGTAGCATCCTGTGGAGGGTGGTCTAGGACTATGGGGACCATTGAGCCTTACTGAGGGCTGTCCAGGCTCTGTATGACCAGAGGAGGAGTTTGGTTCTCAGAACTATGAGTAAGTCAGACCTGCACCCGGTGCATGTCAGACTCCGTCAGCACTGCCCTTTACCATCAGTTCTGTTAATAGTCTTTATGGACAGAATTCCTAGATACATTTAGGGGCCAAAGGGGAATTGGTTTGGGGACCACAAGATTCCCTCTCTACTCTTTGCAGATGATGTTGTCCTGTTGGCTTCATTGAGCCAGGACCTCCAGCACACAGTGGGGCAGTTTTCAAATGAGTGGGAAGCAGGTTAGATGAGGGTCAGCACCACTAAATCTGAGGCCATGGTTCTTGCCTGGAGAAAGGTAGCTTACCTTATCTGGGTGGAGAACTCCTGCTGCAGGTGGAGAAGTTTAAGTCTCTCGGGGTCTTGTTCACAAATGAGGGAAGAACGAAGCATTAGATTGGCAGGTGGATTGGAGCGGTGTCTGTCATAATGCAGTTGCTGTACCAGTCCGTTGTGGTGAAGAGAGAGCTGCACCAAAAAACAAAGCTCTCAATTTACCGGTCAATCTTCATTCCAATGCTCACCATGGCCATGAGTTCTGGGTCATGACCAAAAGAATAAGGTCCCAAATACAAGCTGCTGAAGTGAACTTCCATTTTAGGGTGGCTGGGCACTCCCTTAGAGGTCTTCCGGAAAAAGCTTTTCTCCACATCCATAGGAGCCAGTTGAGGTGGCTAAGGCATCTGGTCCAGATGCCTCCTGGATGGCTCCCTTAGGATGTGTTCCTGGGCGTGTCCCACTGGGCGGAGGCCCCATAGAAGACCAAGGACATGCTGGAGAGACTATTTCTCTAGGCTGGCCGCGGAGAGGGACGCCTCTTTGCTTAGACTGCGACCTGGTAAGAAGATGGATAGATGGACATGAATAAATATATACATGTTATGCTAAGGACCAAAAAGACTAGAGAAGAAGCTCCGTAAAGATTTTCTCCTTTGCTCATGTGTATTCAAATACATTACTGTATAAGCTTTACAGCACTTGTGCAATGATTTAATGTGCTGTTATTCAGTGTACTTTCTCATCTCATTGTCAACAATGTTTATCACAGCAAACCTAATTCCTATTACTCATATCTAACATCCTCTTCTTCTTTGCTAACTCCTGGCTCAGCTCAATTATTCATATCCACTTCTAATAAATAGAACCAAAACCTTGTAAAGAGGCAGACAAGAGTAGAATACCTTCCCAGTAACACCACTCTGCGGTGTCTTCACAGTCAAAAAACTAGAGGCCCCGCCCTCTTCTCTTCTCCTTTTCCCTTGCTGCTCCCTCTCACTCCCCCTTTTCATGCTCCCTCTTCTGCCATCATGCTCCTCTCAGCACGTGCGCATCATTTTCAAGCCTCGAGCATGCCCAAGATGGCCCCAGCTGTGAGGAAATGTCAGACGTTTACCACCCGCCACCCTCCTTACCAAATATGCACACTCATGCAAACACATATCAAACACAAGAGCAGTGGAGTACATGCACACACACACACGTGGAGAGCCCTCTTTACACACAACACAACTGCGGAAATCTCATTAGTCAGAGGGAGTGTGGCATTGATTTTTGCTTCTCTCTGGTCTTGGTGAGATCTAGTTCAGCACCGTCTGGCTCATGTGAAAGCACCCCCAGCAACACCATGGGTTAAGCCGATTACATTTTGGGTTAGCAAGGAGGCCCCGACGGGTGGAAGGATCCAGTTTGGCTTCCTTCTTCCGTCTCCTTTCCCACATTTTGTCGGTGTCTTTCAGCCACTGTTGATTTATTTATATGCTTGCGAGGTTTACTCACCATGTTGTTATGGATGCCTTCTTGACTTAAGTCGGAAGAGGTTTTAAAGTCAATGTTTGAAAAGGCGATTCATGGCAGAATGGAAAGAAAAGGGTTGGGGGGGTGTCACAAAAGCCTTATTATAAAAAAATAAACTTAAGAATAAAATCTGCAAGCAACTGAAAGTTGAATGGATTTTGCCTTGCTGCTGGCTTTTTAAAAATGTTTTCATATCTTAGAAAGTCACAAAAATGTATTAAACAAAGACAAAATGGTCAAAGAAAATTAAGTATATATGATATACTGACAAGATTCAAAGCAATAAATAAAGAATGACAACAAAGCATTATATTGTAATGTCATTTTCTATTTGTGTCCAATTCCAGATGGGTGATTGGGGGCCAGCATGTGGAAATCAAACTGGGAAGGAACAAGGTCTCTGTGGTGCTGGCAAAATCATCTCTGTCGATTGGATCCTCATTATCGTCCTCTTATAATTGTGTTTTTCCTTTTTTTTTTTTAATCGGATATTCTAATGGCTGCTGTTGCATGTAATTATGTAGCAATTATCTGCTTCCGTGCTCAAAACTGGTGTTCCATCGCTGTAAAGCAAAGTCAGATTGCGCCTATTACACTCCCGCTGGCATGGCAGGCTAGCTAAAAATGCAGACAAGAATCCCAACTAAAAAAAAATATGTATTGAAGGTTTGCCTAAACTTCTTCCCAAATCTTAATAACCCCTTGCCTCCTTTGCAGTGCCTTCATCGCTGCAGTCCCAACCCTGTCTGGGCCACTCTTTGGTTCAGAGGGATAATTAGTCTGCAGTCAGAGGGAGCAAAAAAAAAAAAAATACTGATATGTATTTTTCTTTATCTATTTACATCCCCTTGAGTCAAGTTGTTTCTTTGAAGTCAGGGCGCATATGAAATCACTTGATCTTTATTTCTTTAAGTTCATTACTTATTTTCTAGTTGTGTGCATGTCATGCATTTTTTAGAAAAAAAAACAGCCTTTGAGATGACTTTGTGATGTGTTGTAGGAGAGAACATCAAAGGGATTTCTCCCTGTCTGCCTCCTTTTCTCTTCTCCCTCTCCCTCATTCTTTCACCTTTTCATCTCCCTTCCTGCATTTTACAGCCGAAATTGTGTGGTTACTGAGTTCTTGTTCTAAGGCACAATTATGGGGAAAATGGCCAAAAAAACTGAGTCCTATAGCAATAAAATGTTTTTAAATAAATTAAACTCTATACATTCTCGTTGAGGTCATTGGTGCAAGTGAATATATTCACTGCAAATTTGTTGTTGACCAACAAAAACTGTCGTAAACTGCTTTTCTTTTTGATTAACTCTACAATTATGCTCATTTTTGTTTTCAACTGTTTCAAAGTTTGTGTGTTTTTTCTATTAAACAAAAATTTTTAAGCAAAATTTGAACATTATCTTAATGTAATTAAACTTCTGGGCGATTCTCTGAAATTACTGATATTCATATCAAAGTAAACCACAAAATTATTTTTAAAACAAAAAATGGACAGATCAGAGTGCATCTTCATTACCGCGCACAAATATATTTTGAAAATGAAATCAGAGAAATTTTATGAGGTGTAGAGGTCAGCCAAATCCACTGACCAAAGATAATTTTTCATTGAATATATATAATACCAGCTAGTAAGTGTGAGCTTTTTATTTTTCTTTTGCAAATGCAATCATATGTTTTTCTACTTTCACCTAAATAAAAGTAATATAAGAAACATAGATGAATTATTTATAGAACTGCACCATTTTATCACATACCTCAGTTTAGTTCAACACTTGAACAGCTTTTCAAACCTCCCCTTTTTATAAATAATGTTTTAGTCCAACTTCTTAATGACTCAGGAACTGACATGACTACATTTTTCCCAGTCATACTGAGTAAAGGCTATCTCTCACTCCCACTACGTACATTTTGCGCATGTTCTACATGAGAAATCAATCATATGTGCACATGGAAAAAAACAATCCTGAATGAACCACATTAAAACCACAGAAGAAGTATGAATAAACCATGCAAAGATCAGATGAACCCATGCGTCATTGAATTTCTTCACTTTGACAATCGGAGTAGTGGAAAGAAATCCCACTGCTTCAGCACCATGGACAGCAACGTTTGCTGTCCAACTGTTTTTAATTTAACAGTGGGATTCCCCTTGTCCACACCAGTTCTAAATCAGCTGTTTGGTAAAGTTGCTCTTTCTCGTTAGCTGCATTCTGGGTGATGCAGGACAAGGTGGGGTGAGTAGTATTAAATAGCCGTCACATAATAAGTGAGTCATGCAAGAACCGTGCGTTAAATATTGCGCTGCTCATTCAGTGATTCATGTAAATCTCGGTCCTTCATGATCTAGTTTATTCATACTTCTTCTAACATCAAAGACCCTTGATGGACATCTGTGCACATGGATGAATGAGGGACGCATGAAATACTTGTGTATTACATATATCACGCATGCATCACGACAGACAAAAATGACATACGTGGAAGATGCTCAAAATGTACTTATTGACAGTGTGACACGGCCTTATATATTTGTGAACTTTCTTCTCTATATTTTATGGTTTCTATTATTAGGTTGTCAAAATCAAGCTTAACCCTTCAGCTCTGTTACAAGCAAACATTATATTTACTGTTGTTTATGGTAAATAAACAATTGTCTTGGAAAAATATTTTAGAATTAAATTAAATCAATTTACAATAAGCTGAATTACAAAGGAACTGGAAGAAGTTGTTTCAAAATGTTTTAGAGTGATAATCATACAGAAGTCAGGCTGTCCCATTATTATGAGGTTGCATTTGAAACAAACAAAGTCACAAATTAATTTTTCATTTTTGGGGGGATTTCATGTCTAAGGCGGGAAAACATATTTACTGAGAGGTTCAAAATGATCCCTCGTCTGACCCAATGTTCAGAATGCATGTTTTTTTTTTATATTTTTAGGAACCAGATAACTCAAAGTCAGAAGATGAGCCATTTGGTAAAATATGATATTCAATAGTCTTATAATTTGAGAGAAAAGGTTACATTTTGATGAAAAAAAACAACAAAAAAACTAAGAAACAATCTCTATTAGCAGCTGCCAATGTAACACTTACTTATTTAACATCCTTACAGCATCCTTTTTTTCCCACTGACTTTTCTTAATGAAAATTGCGGATAAAAAAATACTGTAAAACTTTAGAAAGATGTGCTCTATCACTCTTTGGGCGGAATTTTCCTCTAGTTCCAGCATGACGTTGACATTTTCAGCTGTGATTGAATTGTCTCGTCAGCCACTGGACAAATTGCCCTGACATTTTGAGGAGGCATTCAAGTTCCCCTGAAAGAACTGTAAAAGTGGCATTTTATTTATGACCATAATTAGGTCAAAGTGTCAATTTGTTTGGTGCTCAAATTTATGAGGAAGGCTTTTAAAAACTAAAACGGAGAGGAGCGCGTGTCAGTTCTTCCATATTTACAGTTTGAGAGTAAAGGCGACTTTTGAAAAGAAAAAATCTGCTTCAATTTTTAAAGTGTTTTGACATTTTCTTATGGACTGCACTCTTAAAGTAGAACCACAGCATCGTCATTGAGTTGGGTCATAAAAATATATTGTTTTCCATTTTTACAGACTGTTTTACAGACTTTTTTCTAAGACAGTTTTTTTTTTAATTAATTTACAATTAATAACTCAAAGCTTCTGTAAAAAATCCCAAACCATTAACTTTCACTTCTTTGTATAAAGTATATTTGAAGCATATTAACTGCTGTTGGGATTGTCTAATCTGTCCTTGGGATTTCATGCACACATTTTGTAGATTTCTGAAGTTTTGTGTACATCAGTGATACTTGTTTTATTATGAGTATGACTCTTTGTTTTAAATCTTCCCAAAGAATGTGTGATTCTTCACTCTTCTACCAATTGTTTTGTTGCTACATATCACACAAAGTCACATGGATACAACACTTTTGAAGTGTTCCCCCTGGCAATACTGGCAACACTTTTGAATGTTTTCAATTCTGGATTGTCTTTCTAATTTAAAATCACTCTTTTTTTAATTGCTTTGGCTTCATTTTTTTATTGGAATAACAAATGTCCGGTGAAAAAGATCATTTATTGAGTCTGTATTAGTCCAATGCTAAGACCTGCAGAGGTGCATTTTTTTATTATTATTATTTTACATAAAAACATAAGGAAAAGATGATAATTCTTGTGTGTGACACAGACACTGAAATTTGAAAAAAAAAGTTGGTTATTTTAGTAGTGTTAGGTTTCTGTTTACATGATGAATTTATGCAACAAAAAAAATCTCCCTATTTTCATGAAGCCGTTTCTATGGTTAACTGCAGCAGCTTTATTGTGCTGACATACATGTGCAGAAAAAAGGTTAAATAAGAGTTAGAGAGGAAACATTTTGATATCCTTTAACATAAGATCATCAGATAAATACACAATTTGGTGTGGATTTCCAGTTTTGTGGGACAATCTTTGTTATCTCTCAAAAAACCCCAACAAGAAAAACCAATAGATGAACTTTTATATTTCTAGTTGCTTTGGGCGAGTAAAAATCAATGTCTTAAAAGTTTTTTTTTTTTGTTGTTTTTTTTAAATATGTAATCGATAAAGTAGGAAAGAGATAAGAGATTTATCTCACCCATGTATGAATGAGTAAAACAAACTCATTTAAAAAAATGCATTTATAGTATGTGAAACATGTTTACAGTGCTCTAAAATCATGTAGCTAACTTTTAACAATTGGCCTAATTGTAAGAATCTTGTCACACTGCTACACTGGTCCATCAAAAATCCAGGTCTGGTGGGGACCGAGTGTTTCTTCTCCCTTTGGTGTAAGCAACTGTAGATGTAGATGATTTGTCAAACAAATTGAATGCATGCAATACCAGATGTATGATTGGTAGTGTGAGAGTAAATCATTTGATGTATGCAGAGGATGCAAATGTCTGTTCCAGTTGTTTTAGAAATCATATTTTATATAGGAGTTCTCTGCTAATTGTGCGTACTAAGGCTGATGTGACACTGGATTTTCCTGCTTTAAATTGTGGAATATTGAGCTTGTTGTCTGTCATAAAGTTAAATATTTTGATTTATGTTTTTAATGACAAAACGAGTGATGATGATGACATCTGCAGAATATGTTCTGTACTATATTCATGTTCTGATCAAGTTAAAAATTTTTTATACAAATATATCTATGCAAATATTAAGACATTTTATTTATGGTTTTATACAACGTCTTAAAGCTTCAGAGAATTTAATTATTTTAGCTCTTACCAATGTAAAGCACAACTCTTTTAAATATCAGTCTCTAGTCTGGAGGTTCAGGTATGGACGCATTATTAAGCCTTTGTAAAATGAGTTTTTATTTGGATTTTTCTGTCTGTTGGTCTTAACTTTTTTATATGTGTGTTTACTGTGCCTTTTATGTATGAATTTTTGCTTGTTTTTATGGTCTTTTTATGTGAGCCTAAAGTCC
The DNA here is from genome assembly GCF_002922805.2 of Oryzias melastigma. NCBI lineage: Eukaryota > Metazoa > Chordata > Actinopteri > Beloniformes > Adrianichthyidae > Oryzias > Oryzias melastigma. The sequence goes on from NC_050521.1 coordinate 20,386,328, forward strand.
ATAATATAATACTAATTCATTCATTATTATAATTGAATTAAACTTTTTACTTAATAAACTCTTTAAAATGTTTTACTTTTAGGAGAAGAACAAAGAAAAATAAAGAAAATGGAATACAGCGACAGTATTAACAATATAAATGAAACGACAATAAACAAAATATGAGTAATTTTAGTAAAACTAAGATTGGACATAATACAAGGAAATACCAGGAAGTAAAAGCACACTAAGGGTGTATTCATAATGGACCGAGATTTCTCAGTTTAAATAAAATCTGTGTTAGAGCAGAATAACTGGACCAAACGGACACTGATCTGGACCAATTCAGGCAGATTTAGTCCAAACCAAATGATTTTTCCAGCCTGAATACACCCTAAATGTACAATTACACAACACTTTCCAAACTAAGTAGCATCTTAAAAAATAAATCCTTCTTTAGTGCATTTGCCATTTTGTGAGTCAATTCTGTTATGACTCAATCTGAACTACTATGTTCACTTTTACTAACAATTAGAAATATTTTATCAACCAAGCATTATTGATTTCAGATTTTAGAGAAAACTTTTGTAGATACAAACTTCTAATAAATAATCATAGACTAAAGCAATTTGTAGAATACCATATGCATGCAAAGTAAGACTGACCAACTATGTAAAAACAAACACGTTTGTCTTCCAATTTCTAACTGAAGTCTTTAAATGTATTGCTCTCAAACAAAGTCAGGTTTGTGAAGGCGGCGTCGCACCCGCTCTTCCATCTGTGCGTTGACTGTGCCAGGCATGGCTGCAGGGTGTGGTCTGCCCTGAAGGCATCGGAGGGGTGCCTTGTCGCCTCAAGGCTCTCAGCGAGCCCAGCTGTGCTGTGAATTGTCCCTGCCTGGCTTCTAAAACGCCGCACAGCCCTTCTTTTGACTCCTTCTTCACACACTTGTGGCACCACCAATTAAAATTATCCTGTTTACCTCATACTGACATAGAGAACCAAGTTAGCACGTGTGTGAGCGTAAGCTTCCCTTTATTGTGACTGGCTTTTTGAAGTGGATAAATTCAGCACGCAACAGGGAAGTTTTCATGAATATAAAAACACATCAAAGTTGTAGTAAGAACAATCATGTCTGAGGATTACATTTAGAGATAAAGATTCTTCTCTGAATTTCTACAATCTTTCGTACCTTGACTTGTTTGGAAAAAAAGCCCAGTGTGCATAATAGCCTTTTCTTGAATCTACTATTTTCTTCACTCTTGGGTTCCTCTCCAATACAATGCTAAGTGCAACAACCATAGACTATAATCATATTGGTAAACAATTTCCTCAATGCATGAGAGATGTGCTCAAAGAAAAGGGTCTTCTCTGGTGCAAGCTTTTGTGTGTTTGCTTTTGCCCCGACAGATTCAATTATGTGTTTATCACATTCAGGGGACTCGAGTGGGAAACAATAGTGTACAATGGAGGCATGATTAGAAAAGAAGGGCATAAAACTGATAGTTTGTGACATTTACTTTTCACAAGTGGACAGAAATACTCATTAAGGTCACTCAATTGTGTGTGGTCTTCGAAAAAGGACAGGGACAGTAAAAGGGTAAATGTATTCAGTTTAATACAATTCAAATAATTTATAGATAAAAAAAACACAAATTTTTGTAGTATAATTGCAATTTTATACATAAACAAATATCTGCCAGTTTCTATTAAAAAAACAAAGACTTTCTTCCCGTTTCTATCAGTTACGCTGCTTTAAGTCAAAGAATTTAATGATAACCTTATGACATAATGACCACAAACCATCTCAGGAAAAGGCATTACCTTGATGTTTCACCAACATTTCCATGTTTGACCCCTGCAGCAATGGTTCAGTCACACATGTGGAAATCACCCGTGGCATGAGCACTGATGTTTTAGCATCCCATCACAGAGGCCGGCTTTTGCACTTTTCTCTGATAACGATCGGGGTGACCTTTATCGTATCTGACACTTAGATAGCCACGTCTGTTTTCCCAGAAGCCACCTTGTGTTGCTTTATCTGTGTCATACGATCTTTCATGGAGAACATGGCCGTGTTACAGTACAAAGTGATACAGGGTTTCATTCTCTTCTGTGTTGAGACTCAATTTCTTGTTTGTTTTCTCGTTGTTTCTTTTTTTTAAACTCAATTCTTTAAGAAAAATATGGCTTGTTTTAACTTTTCCACTTCGATTATTTGGCATTTCTGACACAATGTGCACGCATCTACTGAGATCTAGGGATACTATGTGGGTTCATGAAAAGGTTTTGCCTCAACAAATATGACATTTTGCATTTTTTTTTCTCTGCATTATTTGACAATTTGTGCTCACTCAGGACAGATTTTGTTGACTTGAGACACAAATCTTTTCTCCCATAGAACAGCTTTAAAGCACAGCTTCAATTTCCATACAACACTTTTAGCTGATTCATCACCTTTCTGCTGGCCAGCTGCCAGTCAGCGTCGACATCCAATCATAGTGCAGACATTTCTATTTTGCTTCCTGTGCTGAAATCCTCTCTGCTATTTTTACTGTGTTTGCTAGAATGTAACATGCTAAATAAAACCTTGTAACTGAAATATACCTAAATATTTTAGGTATAATGAGGTGACATTTTCCATTATTTGGAAAAGATTGTATTCCTAGCAATTGCTAACATTAAATACTTTAATACTGAAATAAAGATAAATATGAGATAAAAACTTTTTCAAATTTTACAACAAGTTTTATGTAAATCTTTTACAAACAATAACACTTACCACCTTTTCTCTCTCTCTCTGTCTCTTTGTCTCTCTCTCTATATATATATATAAATACTAACTAACAAAAATTAATGAATTCACTGGAAAGTCAAACAATATAGAAACTTTTTTTTATCTGATCTGATCTGGACATAATAGCACAGGTTCTAATAACTTCAGGGTCCTAGCATCACTTTTTGAATCCTCTATTAACCTATTAGGCTACTCATTTTTCCTTTATACATAATTAAAACACTGCAGTTTTATTTATTATTGTCAATTCTTATTTTGTCAAAATTACAATTTCGACGATAATTGCAAAAAAAAAAAATCTGATTATATGTCTTTGTCTTAATGATAGTGTTCTCTTTTTCTGTCCATCAAATTTAATTTTTCTTCATTCATGATCAATGTGTCAATTATCCAAATTCTCCTGTATGTCTCATTCTTCACGTTTACCTCTATTTTGTGTTTATCTCCACATTTTTTAAAAAGTTTTTGCTTGATTTGCTTCCAATCTCCTGCACTTTGTCCTCCTGTTATCACCTTCCATGACAATAACAGTCTCAGTCTGTATTCATTGCATTCAAATACGTTTATCATATTGTCTTTATGCTTCTTATGAAAGTTGGTTATGAAAAGATGGGTGATAAAACAATCCACATAACTAACGCTTCTCGCCAATAGATCTGAAGAGTGAAAAAAAAGATTCTACTATGCTTTTCCTTTTTTCATGCATGGAGACTCACAAACTGTTGCTATGGCAACTAATAAGCATTGCCTAAATTTTTTTTTTTGGGGGGGGGGCGGGGGGGATATTGCCTGGCAGCCTATCAGGTTCTTTGTTTTCTTCATCTTTTTTTTTACCACCCATCAAACACACACACTAATGACACACTGTAGCTATGTGTTTTCAGTGCCAGCAGAAAAAAAAAAAAGATACAGCCATTAGCCCACTACCCAAAACCACACATTTTCCCTTTAAAAAGCTTAGCAATATTGCAAAATTGAAAAGGTGCATTCTTCTTTTTTTTTTTTCTTTGTTATCCTTTTTGTTCTTTTCTGTCTTTGAATGTAGGATCTGCTTTGTTCTAGTTTGGCACCTGAACAGGATATGTGTGAATATGAGATTTGTCATAAAGAAGAGCAGATGACTGAGGAGATTTGGGAAGTGTTTTGCTCTGTTTTATGTTCTATCTTTCATATTTGAAGTATTTCAGCAAAATGCATCAAGATCTACTTTGATTTTAATTATTTTATTCACAATATCTTAAACGTTTCCTTAACTTTTCTGAATGGATGTATTCGATTCTCAATTCTAATAAGGATGATAGCCGTTGTAAAGTTCTTCTCGTACAATCCTTGTGTCTCATATGCCGTCTGTTACTCCTCATTAAAGCTGCACACAAACCGCACAGATTCCACTTATTTGAGTTGTTTTTTAAGAGGATATGCTGTTTCAGGAATACATTTAATCTTACATCAGCATTGATTTTACATTAGCTCAAAGTCATATTTAATGTAAACCAATCCCATGATCCTCTTGCTTCTCCCTCCTGTCTGTTTAAGGCTTTTGTGCTGGAAACGTAACCCCATTAACACGAGGTCTCTTCCATTTGCTTTCCTGGGCACCACGCGATGACAGTCCTTTTAATTGGCTTACTGTTTCGAGGCGTCACCTGTATCATCTCTGTGCATGAAGAAAATAAAAAGTGCAAGAGCTCTTCCTCCACTTTAATTGAACGGAGCAAACAATATTATATTTTTTAGTGACTGTCTGGCAAATAAATAAATAAATAATTGAAATACAACAAATCCAAACCTGGAAAAGAGCTTAACACCAGAATTTGACACTGAAAATCAAGCT
>NC_050521.1:20391034-20420284 GCF_002922805.2 Oryzias melastigma
AAGGCAACACAGTATATATATATATTTTTATGGCTTTTGCATAATATTGTCTTATGAAAACAGACTTGGCTAAAAAAAATAGTTGTGCTCAAAATTACATCAGAATAATAATTCCATGCTTAATTACATGAAAGTACAGTATATCACACAATTGGATTGTTAGAAATAAATAAATAAATAATTTAGCTTTTTCTGGATGGCAATTGTTTCAGTTAAAATTTGCCAGCCAAAAAAAAAAAAAAATCACACCCTATAGAGATGTGTCGCTATCTCCCAATTTACTATCATGTACTGTAACAGCAATCTGTTCTGGACATATGGACAGCTGAACAACGAACGGTTTCTGGTGAGAGTGTGATGATAAATGGAGTAAGACAACAGCTTTGGGAAAATGTGTCTAAAATGTTAAGACTATTTTTTTTTCTCTTTTATTTTTATTGAAAATTTTGTACTACTCCAACTCTTTTTTTGCAGTAAGATCACTATACATTATACAAGTAAATAATTAAAACCCATGGTGGTGGATTAAAATAAAGTTATATGAAAGTAAATGATTAAAAGTATTTTTGTTAAAACTGACTTAGATTATAGAACCGCAAAGTTTAAAGCATTCATCATCACAAGCTAGAAACATAATAATTCCGGATTAAAAACAACAAAACTTTTCTAAAAGTTAGGATTCTTTTTTTTGCAGTGTTTAAAATTCACCACAAAACCATTACAAAATAAAATACCAAAAACTTTTTTTCTAACTTTGTGAAATAAAGTTAATTACAAACTGTCAGAGAGATCAGAGAACAAACTCTGGTTAAGAATTGGAAGGAAATCAGAGCTCCGAATTTAAAGGGGAGGCAAATGATGGGTCTTTTCAAATTTCTGGGACATGCTAGTGACAGTGAAAAAACAGGAAATAAGATTCAGAGGAGTTTCTTGAGACTGTCAGATTTCACACTATCATATTAAAGTGTCCATGTGTCTGAGGATGGATGAGTGATACTCCTGCTAGGTGCAAGGTGGTCTGCAATTCCCATGAATAATTTCAGCACATCTCCATGGGTGGTCCTTACAAAGGAGATTGTAATGCAGGAGGCACAGTAATGATAGATACACCTGCCTTTTTTTACACTTTTTTTTATTTGATAAAAATACACATATAAGGCTGTTTCTTTTTATTATTGGATTATTGAATTTTATTTCAGCATTTCTTACGGTATTTTAACATTTCTTTTAAATTGAATTTTTCAAATTTTGTGTTTTTGTTTCATCCATTTTCCTCTAAACATGTTTTATTCTACTTTACATATTTGATCTCCATATTACCAGTCTTCATCCACTAGCCTCACAAATGAAAAGAGAACTTTCCTGACACCAGGCCGTCATTTTAGCAGCCCGCAGAACTCCCACACAGCCTCACACCATCACTCCTCGCCAACATGGCAGCTCTGGTGACAGGGGCTAAGAGGGGAGCCTGTCATTTGAACAGAGAGGCAGGATAGAGACGATGCAGGGAGTAAGGACACAAAAAATTGTGAGAGGGAATAGACAAGAGAAAATAAAATTGGAAAAAAAAAAAAAAGTAGGGAACTGAGAGGAAAGTAGTTCAACATATTCTCACACACTGACACTCATCCTAGAGTCCTTTCCGGTGCATTTTGAGGACCCCGGACCATACATTTTTATCATATGTGGTGCAGATATGTGATAGATCTTCGCTGGTTTAAGCCACACGTGTTACACCTGCAGTAGTATGAGATGCATTGAATGCCAATGCTCTGGATCTGGTTCGATAAAGGACAATGCAACTCAAATTAGGTCGTAATTTAAGAAAAACAGAAATGAATCCCCCTTCTAGTAAAAATCTAGAGTTTGTTTAAAAAAAAAAAACATTAAAAATATATTAAAAAAACACTATTGCAAGTACAAAAGTTTTTTAAAAATTGAAGACTTTTTGCATTATCAAGTTATGGAAAAATATTTTCACCATATCTTGACATTCTCAGAATAAAACAGATTTAAAAGAATAATAGGAACTGCAACACACCTGGATCTATAAAAATCCACACTTGTACACATACTTGGCGACAACAACAAACAGCCAAAACTCCACAATAATAAACAAAACAACTAGTCAAGACTTACAGAAAGATAAACTTCATAAATGAAGGGATTGGGAAATCTTTTCCTAAAAAGACCACTGTAGAGCTTCATCTCACTGTCTGACCCCATACATCTACTGAGAGTGTCATTTCTGAATTTCACTTTACTTCCATATTTTTTGGACTACAATTTATAAATATTCATATATCAGTCGTACTGTTGGGAGAAATTTATTTAAGAGAATATGGAACCGAGAATGGATATTTAATCTTGTAAGGCAATTAAATAAACGAATAAATACCAATAAGAGACTGAATATATGCATGTTTCACTAATGTAGCCATATTTAACTTCATGAAACATAAGAGGAATGTTGCATTTTGTGGCAAAACATATGAACAATTACTCTGATAACTATATAAAGAGCATTCTAACAAGTCAACAAAACTTTTTGTATCACTAAATCTGTTGAATTCTTTATCTTATGTGTCGCTTTGGAACAATTATGAAGGCAAATTTACACTGGTCTGTCTGGTGTGTGTTTCCATTGTGTTGCACTGTTACAAAATAATAATAATAATAATAACAATTGATCAATCAGACTGTCAATTTTGAGGCAAAAAAGTGATATAGTGACACAATAAAATGTTACCGTCACTGATAATACAGGTGTCCATTTTTGCAATAGACAACAAAAGTTTAATTTTGAAACATAAAAACACAACATACTTTGTGACGCATCTGTGATGCCGTCAATAGCAAACACTGATAAACGCACCTATTGTTGCTTTTCATTAAAAAAATAAATAAATACCTTATAAGTCGCACTCCTGGCCAATCTATGCAAAAATATTGTACACACCATATTAATCTAATTTTGAAGCTTTCGTAAATATCCAACATTACAAACATTTGTATTGTGAAAACAATAATAATTGCTAATAAAAGCATCATGATTAGGTTTTAGAACAGTTTCCTAGATTTATTTTCCTCATATCTGTAGGATATAGTAAAGATAATCTCGTTCAGTTTTTTGGCTACCTTTTTTTTTCTCTGCTCCATCAAAGCTCCGCCACTTTAAAATAATATTTACCTGCACTTGCTGCTTGTTAAGTCTCCCTCGTTGTTCCAGTTTCCATCTACCTGCTCCAGTCATCTGCCCTTGCTGCCTTTTCATTATAGGAAGATATGACTACCATGGACTCACCAGAAAAAAAGAAAAAAAAAACTCTTTGGTGGCTTTAATGATGTGCGCTGATGCTGTCTTTGTGCCTGCATGGTTCACACTGAGGATTAACAGGACACAGAACCAAACACACAAAGAAATGGGAAAAAGGGAAACTGGAGAAAGGCAACACAGACTAAAGCAGTCAAAGGTGAGAAAATATGTCGAAAAAAAAAAAAAAAGCGGGATTGCACAAAGGCTGTTCACTGTCGCAACATCAGTACCTTCACAGAGAATATTTTCCAAACCTGGAAAGTTAATAAAAGAAGGGAGAAACTGGATCAACTCCTTCAAGTTAAGGCACCTTTGATTGATGATGACACTTGTCATTGTACCGCTCAAATTTTCACTTTTTAGTTGTGCCAATTGCTTTTTTTAAAAAAAATACTTATTTGTCCAATTTTGTTAATTTTACAAATACAGTCTATAGTGCTTTTGTCAATTTTGAAATATATATTTTTTCCCTTTATAAGGTACTTGTTGTGCATATTGTAATCACCGATAGATCATTTGCTTAATTGCAGTACTGGCAGTAGAGAAATCATGGTTCACCCAGTACCAGTTCTCCAGTTACCGTGTCCCAAGGGTGGGGGACCCATAATTTAATGGAAAGAGCAAGCACGTTAAACAACAACGAGTTGGGGACACCCAAAATGTCAAAAAAGGCCCAAGCTATATGTCCAAATAGGACGAGATGGGAGTGAGAATGCCATTAAGTGTGCATTTTAGTTCAGTTCCTTTGTCATTTGTGATATATATATATATATATTTTTTTGAAATGTCATGTTAGGATTAGTGTTACGAGTACAGTTTTAGTTCATCTCTTTTTTTATTAGAGTTCATTTGTTTTTTTCAAATCCTTTCTAGACGTCATTTGATTAATCAAGGTTTCCCTCAGCTTGTCTTGAATCTCTTCCACATAAGTAGCATTGATTCTGACAAAAAGGTCTGACCGCCTTGTATCCAGCAGGATAAAAACCTCACCATCTGGCTTAGTGCAGCCAATGCTACATCTGATCCCAGTCACCAAAGCAGCCCACCTGTCCAGGTCATTCTGCATATTTACTATCTGTTGTAAGGGGGTCTTTGGGAGTCTTTCCCACCTGTTTGCTCTAAGGGTGTCTTTCAGGGTATTCCCATTCCGTCTGCTACAGAGAGATCTTCAGATGTTTCTCTGTCCTTGTTTGGATGTTTTATTTATTTAAGCTATTTGGCTTTTTAGTCATATGTTTCAGTTAACTGATATGGTGGTTTAGTTCACTGGATCTTGATCCAACAATAGGCATTAATTTGTGATGGATACATTCCATACTTTTGTTAAATCATTCTAAGAAAATGTTCTGTTTGGAGGACTTTGGACAAAAAAAAAGTACTAATTAGCTAAATTTGTGTGTGAAATAAAAAATAAATAAATAAAAAAAAATTACTACATCAGCCAGTCCTTAATCCATTTATTACTACTTGATATATTTCTATTGTAGGGGATCACCAGTCAAAAGCGTGTCCTGTAATAAACATGGTCCTCATCCTTTCCACTCTACTGCTATATATCTCCCTGAAGGCGGGAAGTTGATGTGTGACTGACAGACAGCAGTGGACAGCTTGGTTAGACACACCACACTCTGGGGACACCACCAATGCTAAAACTGCGAAGAGGGTGCAGCAGGAGCATAATGGAGGAAAGCTGACAAAAGAAGTTTCATTGGTCGAAGGAGTGAAGGTGAAAAGAATAGAGCCTACAGTTTAAGCTTAAACACCTTATAAGTACGAACGAGAAAGTGATCAAATACAGCAAATGGATTTGTAAAATGTGATTAAGAGTGAATAACTCACTTCTCAATTATTCTCTACCCAGGAGGATTTATGACATGCCACCATCTGATGAAGGTCAAATTCTCATCTCTGTGATAGGTCTATCTACTTATTCAGAAGGCACTCTGTGATGCAGGGATATGTTAGGTGTGTAAAGCACAATTACTGGAATTTAGAGGAGTGTGTTACCTTGATACTTGCTGTTCCCCAGCCTGACAAAAGACAAAAAAGTTAAGACTCAATTCGCCATTGGTCAGAAGGTTATTTAAAACTCATTTTTATACCTAAAAGGAATAGCAACCCTTTTATTTATTTTTCAGAAAGGTTATGGGGTTGGATTATTGAAAATATTTTACATTGAAGGATCAAAAAGCTCGAGTTAGATTGAACTTATTTCATATCAGCCTCTTTATGTGTATCTTTTTGTGTAGGTATGAATGCTGAAGGTCATTTTGAACTGGGTAGTATTTCCTCATAAGATAAAAAATAAAGACTTTTCTCATTGCGAAAAAGATTTTTGAGCAGATCAAAATTGAATTTCGGTTTAACTAAGTTGCCTAAACCTGTAGTTTAAAGATAGTTTTATTAAATCATCTGCCTTTTGTAAGTGTTTATATCAGTGATTTCTCAAATGCTTTTTAAGTTTCAATCCAGATAGATAATGGGTATTTCATGGTGAGCTTGAGGGGTGATTTTGACACGTTTAAAATGCTTAAAACTTCTGTACATTATAGTACATGTACTTTTGAACGCCCAGATTCTATTCCCAAATTTGAAATGCTGCAGTTCAACAAACAACCACTGGAGGCTGGTTTCAAAAGGGAGCATTGTCCTGTTGACTCCTATGTTAAAAAGTTCAACTTTTTATGAGAACTTTCTTTTAGTTACTTTGTTCCACCTGATTGCTCTTTTCTGACTCCCACATCAGGCTTCATTTTCTCCATCAAAATCCTACGAATTACAGAGTTTATTGGCCCAGAGAAGAGTCCATTGGATAAATTGTAGCTTTGGCTTATAATGGTGTGAACAAAGAGAAAATAATACAAAAAATTATAAAAGAAAATTTGAAAGTGCCTTTTATACAAGGATTTTTTTTTTTTGTGGCACACATTCACAATATATGGCAGAGTTCATTAATAACCTACGGCAGTGCACTGTAGCCTGATGATAAAAAATAATGGCTTTTAAATGTGTTTTTGTTGTGTTTTTTTTTTTTCAAATTTCATTGGTAAAAATTAAAATATTCTTCTCATTTCGTTAAATGTTTTCGTGTTTATCTATTCTTCCAGGTTTATTTCTATGTGGTGCTGCAGAAATATATAAAGAAAGAAAAAAAGTATGTCATCTGTGCATTTACTTACGCAAAAAACATGCTGTATTTTTATGCATTTGAATCATGCATCCACATATCGTTCCATCTACACAACAGAAGTTCTCATATCTAATCATCTGTCGACATCTCAGATGCAAATCGTCAGAACGGCCCCGTTTCTGCAGCCAGTGTCAAATCTTGGCCTCTAATCACCTCACTTCCACTTTTCACTTGCTCCCCCTCATCTCCTTATCAAAGACCCAGCCTCTTAATCCAGCATGCCTCTGTGGTCACAGCCACTCATGAGTGTCCTGGAAATCCACCCCATCTCCCCTTCAAATCCATGCAAATAACAACATCTAAGAGCTGCGGCGCTTCCGCTGAGACAGAATTATGCACATATGGGGATTGGACAAGTGAAAAGGGGGTGGGGGGAGGGCTTGCATGTAACGCCGCTGCACATTGCTCTCATCCTTAGCTATGTTTATGTCACAGCTTTTCAAGTTTTCAGATTTTCAAAAGATTTCACTGTTCTTTTAAGTTGGTTCAATTTGGCTAGCAGTCCCTGGAATTTTGGAAGGATAAAAATTGCGACTTCGATGCAGAGGGCTGGCTGTGCATTGAGGAGTGCAGTCGTATACATGCGCATGGGAAAGGGGAGGAGGGAGCTAAAGCTTGCTCTAGTTTGTTTGATCAGTGCTTAAACCAGTCAGCAGACAGGAAAGAGAAGGGTTGAAATCAGGCCTCGGGTCAGATCTGGATTTAGGTTAATCTTGGCTAAAATATTTGGTTATTTTTTATCTAAACGATCATAAGCCTTTTTTTTATTTTTTTTTTTTAGGCAATGAGGCAGCGATTGCTGGCATGTTTGGCACAAGTGGCAATGCATTTATCTGACATTATAAATACATGCAATCCTATTTATAGAGGCGGTGTTCTATCTACGCTACATTAGCCGATATGACAGCCAGACTCTGAACATGAAGCTGCCAGACAGAACGAGGAGTGTTTTCACTGTTGGTGCTTGTTAGAATAAATGATGCTTCATGATACTAAAAAACAGCAAATTTACTAGAAAATTCACTTGCTCAGGCCATGACTACAGAGTTATTTTAGCTTTTTATAAAACATTCTGAAAGTAAACAGCATCTAAATCAATTAATTCATTTTTGAAAAACAGCATGACGCCAAGTCTTCTTTTTCTTTTCTTCAAAAAGCTTTTGTGACTGGCTTCCTTCCACAAACCTTTCACACGGCTCTAGGATTTTCAAATTCCCATACAAATTAAACCATGGTATTCAACAAAAACAAGGGGGCTTTCTTTTTTTCTCTTTTTTCCAAGATGGGGGCATGCTCATTCACGCACAGCCATAAACAACCCTCCCCAACACACACTCACAAAGACCCACAAACACCAGAGCTTGCTGCACTCTTATCTGCAGAGGGCCAGATAGGTGCTGTATGTCCTCTGAACATCCTGATTTCATCTCTTGGTAAAGTGATTGACAGCTCTGACAGCTGAGCTCCATCCAGTCCGCTGACACGTGAACAACCACACAGGCAGAAAACGCACACACACACCGCACCCTCACAGCAGGAGGGAGATGAATGAGCTGGAGTGAAGGGGAGGAATAGTAAAGAAGGAGCGAAGAGAGGCATTTATTTCATAGATTGATGAGGAGATACAGTTTGACAAGAAGCTGATAAATTTTGACAGAAAATAGGCATGTAATAAAAGAAGGAAAATAATATTTTAGGGATAATGCTAAGGAAAAAAAAATAAAATAAGAGCACAAAAAGCACAAAGAAGCATGTGCAAAATAAAAACTGTATGTTCCCTGACAGATATTTTTTGGTGAGTCGATAGTTTTAGCCTGTTGGGCAGTTGTGGGAAATGGTGGAAGTATGCCAAGCCAGGTGGTGGTACTTTGTCACACACTAACATTCACAGAGTACTCATCAGCAGACTAAAAGCAGCTGGATGGCCAGTCTGCACAAATCCATGTGTCAGTTAGTAATCACACAGCATGACCTTGTTTTCCCTGCCTGCTCAGGCTTGTCAGAAACACTCACAGAATCATGCATCACTCACTTCCTTGACATCAAACTTTGCATGTGTGTGTGCACGAGAGCATGTGTGGTCAACAAGAACACGAGTCTAAAGCCTTCTCTGTTAGTGCCCCAGAAATGCCAGCCGGCCAATCATTAACGCCTTTTCAGAACTCCCTGACATTTTCTCTCCTTCCCTGAGAACCGATTTATAAAGAAACTCAAGTGATGTGGAGTTACATGTTCTCCAGATTGTCAAAAAGGGTATGAGTGTATTGCCATGTGGCAGCCTGCCAGGAGGGGGGATATTAATGCTTTTCAAAAAGCATTTGCTGTACTTGCATGGAGGTTTTACTGTAAAGCTTTCCTCAAAACATCTTCAAGATCCGATTGAGGTTTTAGTATTTTAGCATTCTTGTGGCATTTGTCTAATGAGGAAGGATATATTTTAAGAAAATCAGGCTTAAGAATTTAATTCTGGGTGTTTCTTTGTTCAAATCGTTGTGAATCGGGAGCAGACAAAAAACATTGTTTGAAAAAAACAAGTTTACATCAATGGGGAGGGGAAGAGGGGGTGGAGTTGCTCTACACCAACTCTCCTGCCAACAACTAAGATGTAAGTTTCTAGTGAACTACTGTTGTTCTGCAAAAGCTATAGAACATGACACTGGCTTGTAGGGTTTGGTTAAAAATGTCATATTCATAATTAAAAGATCACTGGGAACGCTATCAACCCCATCGCTGGGTGAAAGTATTTACAAGATTTTCAATATGTTGCATTTTTCTGAGTGGGATTGGTCCCTGAGTAAAGTAAAACATGTCCTAGGAATGGATCAAAAGACCAAATCTCCAGATTTCTTTTTTTAGAAATTTTTTGTTCTCAAATTGCAAATTTTTCTGTAGTTTTCAAGCATGTTTTTAGGATCTTCCTATGTTTTTATTTTCCACTTTGTTATATAAACCACAGTTTAAAATAAAAGAAAACAACTCTAATTTATAATTTCTTGTCCTATTTTGATCAATTTTTTATGATAAATATTTTTTATTGGGTATATTATATCGGGGGAAAATTACCTGGTAAAAGGGATGGAGTAACTTTTTATTGCAAAGGTGTTCTAGGGTCAAAATAGATCAAAGATAATCGAAGTGGGTCTTAAAAAAACTAAGTTCAAGTCGTAAGTAGATCGTATTGTAAACACTGTACTTCTAAAGTCTGACATTGATAGACAATCAAGATGGAAGTCACAGTTATAGGAATAGAAATCCTATGGATAGCAATACCGGGATGAAAGGAACACAAGAAAAAACTATAAATATAAAGGGTTGATAGATTGCTGGAAAATGTGCGAAGGGCAAAAGTATTCCCTGTGCTAATTCAGCAGGTGGGGATGTAACCCTCAGACTAAAAGAGGAGGAGCTCCAGCATATTTCAGTAACATATGTGATGTGTCTCTGCAACCTAGAAATACTTCAGACACTGTAGTATCATTAAAAGACCCAAACAACAATCTGTATAAATGAAAATGAAAGAGACTATTGGACAAGAAATTATATGAAACTATAAAGAATCATTTGTATCATAACTATCATTACTACTACTACTCTACTATTTCATTTAAGACAAATTCCCCCTTTACTATTTGTTCTGTTTAACAACAAGACATAGAATTTCTATTTTTGATCTAATATATGCTTAAAAAATGTTTGAAAGGGAGAGTTTCACACATATATGTTGAAAATAAAGATCAGAAAAGACAAAAGAGTAAAACCCTCTTAACACAACTGCTAGCAACAAGTACATTTTTAAATTAAATTGTGACGTTTTTGATTATAGAAGAAAAACAAAGTATGTTAAGATAAAAAAATAATGCAAAATGAAAGAGAAAAAAAACATAAATAAATTGTGTTTTGATTAAGTCAATTTACAGCAAGCTGCCTGGAGGACAACAAAACAATGCATTGTGGGAAACGGTGTCCTGAAAGTTCTTGTAGTTCGATGCGAAATAACTGCCGCTAAATGAAGGAGTATTTTTTTTTACTCTTTATGGACGGAAGTTTATCATTGATCAAAAAATAAACAAGATTTCAAATTATCTGTGATTATGTGTGATAGTGTTGTCTTTAAAACAAACTTTAATTTCTATTTTATCTGTTTATTTGGCAAAAATGCGCATGAAATGAATCCCGCGGCTATCTTTTTTTAGCTACTTTACCCTGAAAGATGTTAAAATAAATGTAAAAGACATAACAGCACAGATCGAGGAGTGACATATTAAAATTCAACCCCCAATTCCTTGCTCTCGTACAGTCTCGTCATTCACCCTCATCTCAGGCGCCTTTCTCCGCCCCCGTCCTGCAGCAGCTTGGTTGCAGATGATGCAGGCGAGGCACCGGGTGATCTCAAACGCACCTAATGACTTTAGCAAGATTATATGGTGTGATAAATTGGGAAAGATATAGTGTCACACCAAAACAATCAAACATCAGCTGTTGCTATACCATCAACAGTGGAAAAAATGCAATTTTTAGGTGTAAGACGGTACAAAACTACAGAAAACGAATGTTGTGTATTGCTCAAAGCCTCAGACAAATATTCTCACTTGACAGAAAAGAAGAGTTGAAACTTGGGGCTCACTGAGTGAAAATTCTTGGGCTAAGAACATCAGCTTGTCGCTTGATATAGTGTGGAGGCTGTGATAAGATTCATTCCTAGCAGGAGGGCCTAATCCAAACTACATAACTCCTCAGATGCTGAGCTGCACAACATCATGGAGATGATTAAGCAAGATTCCACAAAGATAAATGTTTTTGCAAGAGATTACTTCCTGCTGGTTTACTGCAAAGAAGCTAGCTAACTGACTTAGCTCTGAATATATATCATCTTTGAGTGAGATCAGGCATCCTTATGTGCAGGAATTTGTCACATTTTAAAATGCCGGCGATGGAGTTCTGCAGAGAGAACTGAGTAAGAAATATGTCATCGCGTTTACCCTCTCAAATCTGTTTTTTTTTTTTTTCACTCAAGCCAAAAATGTTTTAAAGACATCCTTTAGTTCAGAGATATTGTGTTTTTGTGCCCAAGAAAATGCAGTAAGGAAGCAAATAATTGCTTAAAAAGGATGCCATTTTTCTGCCTCGTAGGCTTTCACGTACACTGAAGTGCAACTGCAGCCCATCACACTTAATTTCCTCCCAGATTCACTTTCATACTCTCCTCTTCCTGCCGCTGAATCAACATCATGGCTGTGCCAGATAACGCAGTGCACTGTCAAGATTAAGTCCTTCACTGTAATTTTACCCTGGTTTTTGTATTGACCAGGAACAGCTGCAACGTGGAATAGAATCCTGTCTGAGTGAGCGAGCGGACATGTTGGAGCTCTTGACATAATTGAAAGTACAATAACTCTGCTGCATACGTAACATGCAAATACTTTCAGCAATAGTCTGGGTTTGATTCAAATTTTTTTCCCTAATACTGTAGCTTAAGTCTCTTTTATTCAGGTCTGGCTACACTTTAGTCTTGCTATTGTTTTCTTATACATTTTGATGGAAATTTTTAAAATCTTCATTGGTTAGTGTGCTCACTTTCTTTACATTCCTTAGAGAAAACATAAAATTTTCTTTGTTTTTTTTTTTTTTATCTTAAAATTATTCTTTAAATATATCTTCTTATTTTTCTTGCCCATTAACTGAGTGACACTGCTTTTGATGGTGTTTAAAAAAGCAGTCTTTCATATGGAATATCAACTTTTGAGGAACTATTTCTTCACAAAGTTATGAACTTAAATGATTTCAATACTAATTAACATTTATTCATTATTTTTTATTAATGAAAAAAACATTTTTTTCATATAGATTGCACTCCAAGACAAAAAAAAACAGAAAAAAAATGTAACATTTCAGAAATCTGAAAAACATGCTGAAAGCTGAAACTGTTGAACTATGATAATTATAAATGAATTGTAAGAACCAAAAGTGCTAAGACTAGAATTTATGGCAGGAACTAAATAAACCTTTAATAAATAAACTCAAAGGGTAACAAAACCATGAAACAAAGGGATAAACAAGAGGTGACAAAGCAGATGACCTCAAAACCAGATCCTAATTTAGTGAGAATAATTAACTAAATTCAAAACAGCTGTTTATAATTAGAAACTTGAACATGGTGTGAGTCTGACAGGGAAAAACAGAATATTACAAGAATGTACGGTAATATTAATCAGGCAAAACAAACAAAAGGGAACAATCCTCACAGAAAAGTAACACAATGTAGAGTCACATTTTTAAACTGATAAACAACAGAACCTTTTCTACAACTTGGGCCTTTTAAAGTATAATTACTAAACCATGACTATTTCACAATATAATATGGAGGATTTATAAATGCACTGAATTTACATTTTAAAAAGTTCAATAAAATAGGTAAAATCATGTCCCATCTCTTGCTGATATTACCTCCAGTATGATTATTTTGAAAAGATACATTTTAGCTTTAGATAAAAAGTTGGCAAGCTGAAGTTTTTCCATATTGTTGAATATTTATTTATCTAAGTAGGTCGATTGAAAACAATTTCTCATTTACGACGACCATCTAAGTTTGCAAAAACAGAATGGTAATGCAATATAAGTAAGATACAAATAAAACATGACATATTATGACAGAAAAAAGTCTACAGGAGGCACTAATTTAATGTTTGTAATAAAAAAGAGAGGAGACCCATAAAAAAATTTTTTTTAAAATCTGCCTCTTGTGATTAAATCAAAAATATAAATGAAAAAAAAAAGTTTTACTTATTTTCTTAATTTAAAAAATACTACAAATATTTCAGCTTATTAAAGTTGTAACCCCTCAATCCTGGAGATTTCCCTGCCAAAACCTAAATAACACATTAAATAACTATATAGTGCAGGACTTTCTAGTGCCCTGGATTTTAAAAGCAATTGGGACACCATGCTCACTCCTTATTGACTTGAACATTCTATGACCTCTATTTATGCATCCACTGTGTTCTAATGATGAAAAAATTGATGGTTTATTAAAAATATCACATTTAAACACTTTTTTCCCCAAAAAAACTGTTCAAACGTTATGTATTATGGTTTAAATTTGCCAACACTTTAGCATCAATAAACTGTTTTTTTTTGCAAAGACTTCTGGGAAATTTCTAGGACACTCGACTCAGACAGCACTACAAAATGGAAAACGCACTATATAGTGACTAGCGAATGAATTTGGACATAGCCATGGTTTTGACATACCACAACTTTTGACAGTTTATGCCATCAATGTGATGTGGCGAAATATTGCTTTTCATGTCGGCTTTGCACCAATATGCAAAAAAGTACTATTGTAAGTGTTTAAATATGTTAAAATGCAATTTTTTTCTCAAATTTGGATTTTTTTGGTGTCAGATAGATGTAGACTGAAAACTGCCACCCTCTGAAACCAGCTACTGGTGGTTATTTGAAGAACTGCATCATTTTCTCAACCAATAAGCTTCTAATTCTGAAACAGAATGTGTGTGGTGGGTGAAAGACAAAACGGGAATTGCAAAAAAATGAGACCTTTCCAGGAAAACTGATTTTACTGTATTGCTTACTTTCCCTCAGATTGGTTTGCTATAATTTACCTGACCAATCTTAAAAATTATCCTTACACTATATGCTGCCAGCCCTTTCTCACCTGTGCATTATGTTAGGATATCTGTAAGTGGACAGTAACAGCATGTCTCAGTAAGCTCTGTCTTTGTCCTGTGTGTTCCTACTTGAGTATTGTGTGAGTTTTGTGTGTGTGTGTGAGGCGCTTACATCTGTGTTTGCTGGCATGTGAGCTCTAAATGCCAGACTGTCAGACTTAATAGACCCCCATTAAGAAATTATCTGTGTTGCTTTTGTGTCTTTACACAAAAAACCTAACTACCAATTAAGTGGTTGTGTGCCTACAGTAGATGGCCTATTTGGCTGCCTGTTGGTGATTTTTCTCTGTTTTTCTCTTTTCAGACCTGCCCTTCTCAATTTGACTGGCCTTCTCCAGAGCATTGAAATCCACAGACTCTGTCACTCTCACTGAAATTAGCTCTCCTTTTAACCAAGAACATTTTTCATCATGACAGAAAAAGAAACCACAGCTTAACCACAGAGAAATAACAATCAGAGTAAGCTTTCCTAACTATGTAAATATTCCTGAAAATTACACCAAGAGTTAGATCATAATACTTCAGATGATTGAGTTTCTTTATATTTAGGGTATATCAAAACAATGCAACATTAAACTTGTGATACAGTGAACTGCAGACACTAATTAGTTATTAGATTTCCTTCAAAGGTTTACAATATGAACCCCCTTTGTATTAACTTAATAAGATTAATTTTGACATTCTCATTAATTTGAAACACTCTAAAAGTATTTCTATAATAAATTATATGAATAGTCTTTTACAACACATGATACTTGCATCTTATTGTTTTCAAATTTTAACCCTTTTATATTGGAGCTTTAGCTCCACTATTGACATTATTTCAACCACAACTCTTCTGTCTTTAACGCAAGTGTGCAGTACTGCACAGTAGAGAAGTACTTACGCCATTAACATAAATCAGCTTTCATTGTCTCGCCGTTTTGTGGATTCTTTTTCAGTAAAGCTTTGCTTCTTTTTTTTTAAAGCAGCTTTTTGTGTTCTGCACCCTAATTGGCTAGTTGATTTGTAATAAATCTCAATACTGTGTAACTTGCCACATCTAGATAACTCTTCAATTGCTATCATATCTTTAGATTCTTAAGTTTCCTACAAAGGTTTGATCTTTGAAAGTGTTCACGCCAAGAAATAAAAGCGTGAAAATGTTAATTTCTGTCTAATAAAAGTGTATAAAGTGTGTATTGAGGTTAAAAAACATCTGTAATCCTAATTTGCAGGCTTCCCCAACTCTAGGTTATATTAAAACACAGCTCCTGTGATGAATGAAGGAATATTATAGATATATAAAATGAGCTTAAACAATTAAATTATTCAATCACATTCATTTGTGATTGGAAACACTGATTTGCCATAGGGCAGCAGTAATGCAAAGGTAGAACGGCCGGTCAACCTCTGATTGGAGGATTGCAAGTTTGATTCTTGTTCAAAGCGCCCATGTGTTGAAGTGTATTGTTTTTCCTTTGATACGATTTGTCCTTCATACAAGTGGCTACATCAGTCTTAGTGGTGCAGGATTCCTCCAGGTGAGACACTCTTATTCCTGCAATTAGATGACTCATTACAGAGAAACAAAAAAATGAAGCCATGAAATGCATTTTAAAACGAGAAATGGAAAAATCCATGAGTCTCTGCATTATAGCACACAAAAATAGTTTGAAAATTATGCTTTGAAAAATGTCATGGGCCGCTGAGGTGTAGAGGTCAAACAAATGAGAATGTCCCCACCAACCAAAGTTACTTTTTCCCTGATAAAAATAGCCAATATTCACAAGTTCTTTCTGCTAACATGATCACTTGCCTGTTTACTTTCACCTAAATAAAAGAAATATGAGTAAAAATACATGAATCTTTATCAGATTACACCGTTTAATCATGTCCCTATTTTTTTCAACAACATAACAACCTATCAACCCCCCACTTTAAAAAAATATTGGTTCAATCCAACTTCTTTGGAAACCAGGAAGTGACATCAATGAATATTTCCCAGCTCAAACTCTAAAGAGAGATAAGTATTAGCTTACTTTCTTAGCCATATTTCATAGTTTATACTGTCAGATTGACATTGTCAAACTCAAAATTTCAAATCTGTAACATGCTTAAATGAAATTTACTTTTGTTTGTTAAAAAGTAAACAGCTGTTTTGAAAAATATATTAATTTCTTGTTTTCGCCATGTCATATGTAGCTCCTAGCTAATGTAGACATATGACAACTTTTAGCTAAATTATTCAACCCTGCAACATTCAATCCCGTAGTAAAACACACTGTTACGGGGTCATCGTAACAGGGTTAAAGGTTGGACTGTTTCTAAGCCAGTATATCACTTTTTTTTCTCTGTTCAAAATTGTTTCATCACAGATGGCTGAATCAAATTAAAAGCAGGAAAAAGAGTACTGGGTGAGAAGAGATATATCCCGTTACGGGGTTGAATTTAAAACAACCTAGGTGACAAGTTCATTTCTAATAATTTTTGGGATGTCTAAGGTGGGAAAACATATTTTCTGAGAGATTAAAATAGTCCTTCATCTGACGCAATGTTCAAAAACACAATGTTTTTTGGTAAAATTTTCAGCAACCTAAGAACCCAAAGTCTCTCCTCTTGTAATCTCCCATCACAAGGTGATTGGGAATGGTCGCGCTGGAAATTTGATCTTCTCTGGAAATAATGAAATTGGGTCAATTGGGAACAAATTTGCCTAATTTCTTCTGAGCAGTCTGGACCAGAACGATTCGCTACTGGATGGTTTAGAATGGTCAGGGCAATTCAAGGTGCATACAGAGCGTAGATCGATGACGTAGCTATGCGTCGTGACTATGCGACTACAGCGATTCTCCGCATTTGCAGATTTGGCATGTCTCAGGTCCCCCTAACCCCCGTGAAAAAGGGGGGAATATTGAATGCAAAGAATGTCATATTCTTTGTAAAAAGATTGCAGGAGTTGAAGGATCTTGAGTCAGGAAAAGCGCTGGTCGTTGTCGTAAAAACCTTTCCGCCAATCAATGGATTTCATCAGTAGCTTCACCCTAACTGGGCCATTCCATTTTTCTATGTACCTACAACCAATGGGGGACCAAAAATGGTATGAATTGGTACAGGCTAATGGGTCCATTTTGTAATCAAAATGCTCAAAATACCAAACCAGTCTGGTCTGGACCGCTCATTGTGTCTGAGGTCTTTCTATCTGTTGAAGGGAGGTTTATTATCATATACATCGCTTCTCTAACACCTCTTTTAAACCATGTATCTTCTCTGTCAAAAATCTGTACATTGTGGTATTTGAATGAGTGTCCTTCGACTTTTATATGGGAATAAAAAGCAAGAACATAGCAAAGCCCTATGTAACTTTTACTATTTTCATCCACTCAAAAGTGCAAAATAAGTTTTTCAGTATAAATGTACTTTATAACTTAGTCATAAAGGCAACGCATTTGAAAAGTTTTTACAATGAAGAAAAGTTTTATGTTCTGAAGACAATTTGTGTATCATTCCCAATAGTGATATAATGTTGCTTTTTTTCACCACTATAGGGGATAAGTTCAGAGTTCAGGGATGTATGTTGCTATTTCAGGTTAACCGTTAGAGAGACCAACCGCATAGAGTCACTGTGAGCTGTTTGCTGATAAGGTTAACTTTTAGACTTAATATATATTTCAAAAAAGCTGAGGACAAATATTTCTCTTGTCTCCTTTTTCTTTCAAGTTCATCACTGTTAGATGCAAAGTTTAACAAGCCCCTTACTGAGTGTGTTTTTAGCTTGGGTTAAAAATTGAGTCAAATATACTAACAAAGAGACAATGCCTGATCCAATTTAATAACAAAGTGGAGGGCATGGTTGTCAAGCATTTTCCGTATGGTCTATGATCACAGGTTCCGTTCTAATCCTTCCTTCTGTTTAGCCTTAAAGAACACAGAACAATCATCTCACATTCCCTCTGTTAAAAGAACTGTGCTGCATTCTGCTTTGGGCATATGCCCACAATAATATTTTGATTGCTCCCCTCCGTTTCTTTCAAAGTTCTGTACACAAGATTTTTTTTTCTATATGAAAACTCAATCAACTAGTTCTTCTGCCGCAGGAAACTCAAGGCTTTTATGGAGATCTCATAATTTCCACATACCTGCAGTATTATTTTACATTTATATTAAATAATTTCTGAGGAAGGTGCTAAAAGATTTTCCTTCTCACCTTGGATGTGTTTTTCTCCAGAATTTCCTTACAGTTTTAAAGTCTTAGTGCAGGTTTAGTCTAATTAGCATCAGCTTTTTCCCCAAAACATTTTCCTCCACAATCCAACACCAAACTAACCTAGATTAAGACATCTTTGTGGTAAGATTAAACACAGATTCAGCAGAACTGGCTACTGCCTATTCTGGATTGTAACCGTAATATATGTATACATTTTTTTTAAATCTAATCCATTGCCCTGAAATCTGAAGCAACAATATTTTTTTCAAACTGACTTAGTTTTGGTTTGGGATTTTTTATTTTATTTTTTTTAAGGTAGGGGCTGCAGTAGGTCAGTACAGGAGTATGTATCAGAACACCACTGATGCTTCTAACACCACAACTTCATGAATCTTTCAAGATTATGTGGTTTTGTCTGTGGGAGGTAAACATTGTTTCCAGTGGATGGGAGAAATTATAGTGCAGACTGTTTTTCCATACATCCATTCCTGGTAATTCCCTTTTTAAAGTCAGAGGGTTGCTGGAGCCTATCCTTATGAGAACCAGCCCATTCATGTATGTCTTCAGTGGATGATATTTGTTTTTTTATTTGTCCTTTGACTCATTTGAAGTTATGTACTAAGACTTGATAACATCTCTTTTTTTTCGGGGGGGGGCAAGCTGAGTCGACTGTGATCCTAAATTGGCGTGCTGGTTTTCAGGAGGCTATGCCAGCTATTATTGAGTGACGCAGAGTACACACTGGACAAGTTGCAGTCTATTGCAGTGCTACGCACTCTCACCAACAAAACATCAACTAGGGGCAATTTAGAGTAACCAATTAACCTTTGAAGCATGTTTTTGAACTGTGAGAGAAAACCAGAGTGCCCGGGGAGAACATGGAAACTCCACTCAGAAAGGACCAAGCCGGGATATGAGCCAGGGCCTTCTGGATGTGAGGTGAGGGTGCTAGGGAGGGCCTATAGCTGACAAAAAAAACACACGGCAAGTCAGATTTCTTTTATGGCCAGGTATACTTCGGAATCCTTCAGAAGGAACTGGAAGAGGTGACACAAACGGAGAAATGCAGATATCTTTCATGAACTGAAGGTCATTTGAGCAAAAAAATGGAAGAGTTCAAGTTCAATGAGATGCAGAAGAGACCTACATCTTTAATAAAAAAATAAAAAAATAAATAAAAGCATGATGGAATATTGTGCAATTACAGAAACTCTTTAAAACTAATAAATTAATTCAACACAAAGACAAGCAACACAATCTTTTGTCGCACTTTGCAGACTAGCGACTTGCCTATGGTATTACCAAGCTTTTAGGTTTAGAAGCAACTCCTAACAACAATTGACATGACATCAATGAGGTGAAATTTTTCTCTTTAATGGTATGATTTCAAACATAAATTTGTAGGAACATTTTTTTTTTCAAGTGTTGCATAGACATTTTACTGGTGTTAAATTTCTTCAGGTCTTAGTGGTGAAGAACATGAAAACATTTTTTAACACTTAAGGAAAAAAAAACAACTATGTGTATTAATTTCCTGATATTTAAAATGATTAATTGAAGATAATTAAAATAATGATGATAATAATGGCCTCACATAATCTCAAGGTAAATATTTATAATTCCGTGATCACTGCAGTGTGAATGCTTTTCATGTTAGGAGCTGTTCTGAGGTCTAGGAGACAGGAAAAGCAAGAGAAGGTCAATTGATTAGGAAGATACCATTGCTGATTGGAGCCATCACTCAATGTCACAATTATCAGTGTCATCAGTTCGTCTGCAACACATTTTTTCTGCGTCCTGGGACAAACCAACGCCCTCTGTAAGCTCATGTGTGTGAACGGGTGAAGCGATGTTCAATAGTCTCCCTCACTTCCCATTACTCTACATGATTGGATATATGCAAATTGGACCAAAATTAAAAGCCACCTGCAAGGGCCCCCCTAGAAGATCAGACACATAGTCACACACATCACTTTTTCGTTTCCTTTTTAGCTTCAACCTTCAATTGCTCCAACAATAAGTAAACATTTTCTCAATTATCAAAGGCGTTCCTTCTGTAGCTGAAAGGATGTTAAGTGTTGCACTCCAGCTAAACTTACACATATGGAAAATATGAGAAGCTATTTGTTGCCTCACTTTCCATTGCAGCCAATCCTTTAAAGTATAATTCTCCTAATCTTTTCATGCTATTCTCTTTCTCCCCATGCATCCCTCTAATCCTATATAGCACCTCATATAGCTCAGTGGTCATATCATCCAGTTATGCTCTAAATGACCACTGCCCCACAGCGGCCAGCAGGACCTCCACCTCTTCCCTCCATGACATTTTTTTTTCATTTGCCCCGTGTGCTTCAGCATTCACTCTCCAGGCATGCAGACAAGCAGTTCCTTCTCCCTCCTTCTGTTCTCTCCTCTCATTGCCTCCAGAGAATATACAGGACGAATATCTCCCTTCTCCCCAAAGAATCCCCAGTAAATCTCTCTAAGCTCTGCTCCCCCCTGCCATACCTTTAGATTGAAGGCCACCTCCAAAGGTCACTGAGCAGAACTGATCCTTTGCATTTTCTTTATCCCAAAGGGCTGGATGAGAGTGGTGGCCTGGGGCAGGGAGGAAAAAAAAAGAGGAGGCGGAAAGAGTGATGAAGAAAGCCAAGGTGGGAGTAGAGGTATGGTAGGGGCCTTGAAGTGAAGGTACAGAGCAGAAAAGAAAAAGGACAGGGGCAAGGTGAGGAAACGAAGAGGGGAAAGGATCTGACATATACCTTGAGGTGTGGAAGGAGGCCCTGAGCTAAGATGAAAGCATGCAGAGATGAGCTGTTGTACATTTGACAGTAAAAGATAAAGTTCTTAAATAGATGGGATGCCATCTTCTTTTAAAACTAGATTAATTATTATCTAATATAAATAACTCTTAATCTGTTTCCTCTAGTGTTTAAGAACTGTATTTGAGCACAAAATAAATTAAAATTTAATTTAAAACAACACATTCTTTTAGTCCAGTTCAAACTTCAGTTAAAGAATGATCAAGGTATAAATACATTAAATGAAGCATTTTATAATCACCAAAATGAAAATAAACTTTTTTTTTTTAATTTTTCTTCATCAATTCTTTCTGTCATTTTAAAAAGAATTAATGTTTTCCATTTACTTCCTGTAACTTTGCCGCATGTCGGTGAATCAAACTTTATGTCACCCATTAAACCTTTCCAGCATATACTGTACACACACATACATTTTGTCTTTCTCTTGCCTTTGTCTTTCATCCATTGTGCTTTATTCTCATTTTTTTTGTGATGGTTTATATTTCATGTCCTGCTGGGTTTGGTCAATAATCTTTTTCATGTATTTGTACTTTGAGGCCGAGAGAAACAGGACACCTCAGCGAGTCGAATTACCTGCAGGATGAGCAAGGTTTGCCTTTCTGGGCTAAAGACACCAGCACAGAGACCCTCTAAGTGGAGCATCTAAGCTCTCTTTTCCAGTCTCTTCTTGTTCAGGTTTGTACATGTTCTCAGTTTTTGGCTTTTGTGCCCACCGCAGCCTTTCCCTAAAGGGGTCCAGAGGTGCGCTTTAGGCAAAAATACCTTAAAACATACGGAGGGCGACAAATTGTCTGCTACACAGCTGTTACTGAAACAGGTTGTTGAACAAATGGGTTTGACAAACAGGTAACTCTAGAAATGCGCACAAATTATATATTGGACATGGTCTACTTTTTTACTTTGTACTTTCATGCATGGATTATGATAAAATCAGTTCGAATTAGGAATTTTTTTTTTTTTCAAATTTTCTTCTTTTTAATTTATCACGAGGTATACAGAATAACGTTTTTTTTTTCAATTTATTTATTTATTTAATTTTTTTTGAAAAAAAAGTTTTGTCTTTAAATGTCTTTGAATTTTGCTGCTGATGATGCTAGTGGTGATAGCTGAAGAGGCTGAATTTGATAGCTAAAAACACTGAAACTGATTGCTGAAAATGCTGAAGCTGATAACCAGTTAAAATATTAGCTGAATGCCAAATTAGCCTAAGAAAAAAAAAAAACTTAGACTAGCCAAAACAGCTAGTTTGTATCTGAAAAAAAATGCTAAACTTCAAAATATCCTGAAAACTGAAAAACAGCCTAAATTTGCTAGACATGTAAATATTAACCTAACTCCAAAACAGCCTAAAAACTTAATTTATCTTAAAAAAAATATTGTCTAAACTCCATAATAGCTTAATAAATCTTAGTAAGTGCTAAAATAGTCCAAAAAGCTAGCAGAATGCCAATGTTCAAGACTTTAAATAATAACTTTTAACATAATTATATGATTAAATCAACTTAAACCTTAAAATAATTTCAAAATTTTACCCTCCATAAAAATAGATTCATTCAAAATTATAGTAGTTAGATCAAAATAACATTAATAACAATAAAATAAAATGATCTGGAGGGCCGGATATAATTACCTGAAGGGCCGGATCCGGCCCTCGGGCCTTGACTTTGACACAGGTGCTCTATGGTCCCTACTGCCCTGAGGCTCTCCGGCAGGCCCTTCCAGAGGCGAGCACCATTGTGGCAGAATAAAGCCTCACCACTCTTTTTTGTCCACATTTTAAGAACAACTACAAGGCCAGTGCCGGAGAACCTCAGGGTCCGTGAGGGCTCAAACATATGTCAACATCCAACTGATCTTTAATAGTTGCAGCCATCAAGATAAGAAAATTAGGTGTCCAGCTTTAAGAACTTAAATAGCTTTAAAATAAGGTTCAAAGTTATTCTAGCAGTGAAAGACTTTCATCTTTTTCACCAATGACTACAAACTATAATTACAATGTAATGTACAATTTACAAAAAAAAGAAAAAAACATGGATGGTTATATCCATTCCTGTTGTTTAAGTCTTTTCAAAACTCATTTGTTTTTTTAAATGATTCTCAAGAAGAAAATATGATGATTGACAGATAAGTTTAGCACACAACACAGATGCTGTTAAATGTTCATAAATTAGCATGAAAACATGGACTAACAATAAATCTCCAACTCAAATAAACATTACACTTTTTTTCCAACCAGTTCTCCAACAGATTTACTGAGCTGTGCGTGCTCCTCACGCAGACAAGCAAATTATAACAGGCAGAAATTAGCAGCTGTTGTAATAGGTAGGAAGATGAAACCACATTGGATTCTGGGAGAGTGTTGTATGCAAGCCTGACACCAAAGGCTGTGCTTTTAAGTTGGCAGGTACATGGTTCTGTTGCGGGTTTATTGACAATTGTTTAACAAAATGACTGGCAAAGGTTGCTCAGAGATTTTTTTAAAATTTATTATCTATTTAATAAAAAAAAGTGTAGACAGAATAAAATAAAATAAAAACAGAGGTCTTGCATTTAAGGAATAAACACAAGTTGGTAATTCTGTATCATTTTTACATGCATGCAGTTTTTTTTTGTTTCTTTTTTATCGTGGTGGTATGTAGTCTGCAGGCCTCCATTTAAATATCCCAATTTAAAATTGTAGAAAGCCCCCGGGTAGCCTTCTATAGGGCAAAAGATACAACAATGCTTGTTAAAATGGAAAGCCCAAAATTCCTATAGTCATCAGTATTCACTTGTGTTGTTTTTCAGGTGTTGCCAGAGTTTAGTCTTTTTTCAAAGTCTGTTTAAACATTTTTATTTGCTTTATTAGACAGCTGCTAAGCCATTAAAGAGAGACAGTTGTAAAAACCTCTCAGAAATCTAACATGATTAATAAGACTGTAATGACAAGTCACAGCATTAAGAAGGTCACGGACGTTTCAGGCACATCTGTAAAACCAGTTTGAGACAAATGGATACTCTCCTACTCTACTGGCTGGAGCAGGATGTATATGGTAGGCTGTAATACCTTTTAATGGCTGTTTAAACTTTTATGTTGGCACTAAGCAGCTCAGACGGTTAAAGAGATGAGGACAAAAAGAGCGCCAGGAGATGAAGGCAGTACATTAGCTCTTTTTTTCTTCAGAGGGGAGAGGATGGTTTTGTTTAAGGAAGAGCTTTAATGTTTCTCTCCTTAAGGCCTTTAGGATTTGAGATTATGACTGTTCAATGTCACTTTGCTAATAAAGTAATTATCAGATTTATGGCATGTTTGGAAAATATCGTTGTTTTTAGAATTGTATGTTGTCCGTTCGTTTCATTTACCTGCTTTCTTAGTTTTCAGGACCCATTTTAAGAGTGGCCTTTGAATTATGATCATGCCATTTTTTGTTAAAATTAAATAACCTGTATTATTTTCTAGAACACAGCCCCTCTCACCCCTAACTCAGAGAGCTTATGGCCCACCCAGCTTATTTTCTATGTCACAAATACACTCTATTACAAATGACATTTTTTAGTCTGCCTCTATTTAACAGTGATTTCATTAAAGAAATACTTAAAAATGCAATTTTTAGCTTAACTTTCTTCATATGTGTCCTTCATGATGAGAAAGATACCACAAGAACATGTTAAAAACACCAAAAATACAATTTTCCTTGAAGCGGATATTTAAGATTTGAAAGTGTCCACTGACTGGTACACTACGGTTTTTGAGTGTTTCCATTGTAAAATTGAACCATAAAACAGTACTGAACGTAAATCTAAAGGGTATCCCAGAAGTCTTTTGATAGAATCAAGGTATAATCTTAACCAAACCTTAGTTCAGTTGGTCATACTGGAGCAAAATCAGGAGAATATTGCTGCATTCCTTGAATAAAAATGTCGTTTTCATTTTTCCAACACTGTAAACAGTTTTCGAATGTTATTTCTGATGCTACAAAAGTTGGCTATCAAACCCGTGCTTTAATAAATCCCTGTCCAGCCCTGTTCACTGTCAGCCCATTTACACGCCATCATGCCTATGTAATTTTTCCCCTGTAATGAAAGTTCCTCTGCCCATCAGCAGCTGAAAATGATACTGGAAATATTAATAAGGGGCCCTTTTTAACCAAATTACATTCTATCAGGGCTGAGATTAAATTAGCAACCAGCAAGGTGTGTAGGAACAAAGCTAATGGAACTGGATGACAGCATCCGTCAATCAACAAATGACTTTGGCCATTCCCTCTCCAACCTTGTTTCGCCCACTCTTATCAATCTCGCACACTCTGGAAAATGTGTGATCAGCCTCTGGATGGTAACTTTTCCTCAATTCTGCTGCACCTGCTCACAACATTCCTATTTGGTGGCTATTTTCAGCAAAAAGAAGAAAAAGTTTGATCACTCAAGTGCAGACACAGCCTAACTACGCATTGTTTAATTTGCCGTTGTGGTGTTAATGTTTCATTTGAAGCCACTGCTGACTCATAGTCCAGTTTTTAATTAGAAGCTGGTGGGTTGTGTTAAAAACAACCAAAAAAAAAAAAAGACAATGAATCCATCTTTACCCAATAAGCACAATATCAATTTACCAAATCCAGAAAGTTCTGGTTGTCTCCTAAATAATTCTCTGAATGTTTCATGCCAAAAAAGGGAACTTTCAGATAGTATTTCATTAAAGTATTCCTACTCAAATGAATACAAGTTCCATCTTTGATCAGTTTAAATCACTATTTAAGGGAAAAATATTAATGTTAACCAAACAATATTGATTTTATGTCAAAAGTTGAAGAATAACTTGATTTCTAATCATCTGTTTTTATTAAAATCAAACAAAACTGTGAAGTTCTGAATGGAAATCAATATTTTGGCATTGATTCTCAGTCTTTGCCAACAGTAAGTTTACTTATTGTAAAACATCGGAAATACTACCATTACCAGTGACCATTGAGTTGTAACACAAGATTTAATTAGAGAGTCAAAGATAATTCGTAGTATGCTTTTTGGGGACCATTCAGAGAAAAAAAATCAAATTAGAGCAATATGTGTTTGATTTAGATATGAAATTTGTCTTGGACTGGTTCTAAAAATAACCTGACCAACTGTTTCATCACTCCCCTTGTTTCTAATATAAATGTAGCCCTAAAAACAACAATAACGCTTGAAATGTCGAACTATAGGGATCGTCATCCCTTTTTTACCCAATCATCTGTCTCCTTGCTTTTCTCGTGTTTTCTCTTTATTTTTCACACTTGGGTGCAAACACACAAACACACACTTTCGTTCTTCTTTCTGTCTCCCCAGGTGTGAACCGGTCCAGGTGTAAGCCTTCACGGGAGCTCATCACTGCTCTAATGAGAATGATCACTGCTCATCTGTCTTCATCCACATCCAACAGAGAGCACCTGCTACAATCGTTCTCAGTATTTTTAAAGGGTGGTTGTTGGTGTAAAAGTGTGCATGTGTGGGCTAAATTACATTTAAATTACACTTATGGTATGCCCCTTCTTCACTATGAGTACAATGAGGCTTGCTAAGATGGTTCCTGTTCACTTTAGTTTGATTAAAAATGATTCATTCCCTGGATTTAAAGCTTTGTACGCAATGGGAATGTGATGGGCATTCAAGAACGTCCTAAATGTGGGTTCTTGAACACACTTTTAGCATACAGTGTTCACACTGGACTTTTAGACTATTGCATGTACGTACAGTTGGAATAGGCTTGGTGCAAAATGTCAGAGTGGTGCAAATTTCTTTCACAGCTCTATTTCAATATATGAAAGACTTTAAATTCCGTCCGGGCACTAACTGTAAATTAATTTTTCCTTAAGGATCAATTTTTAAGCAGTTGGTTCTTCCATATTTTGCAAAGTCCGCTACCTATACCTCACTACCAAATCTCTGTTCCTGATTGGTCAAAATTTATCAGCTTTAACGTTCATCGTGTGTTCAATAGCCTTGCGTTTTGTATGTTAAAGCCCCAAAAACAGACTTAAACGCTGGCGTAGTGACACATAGGGAAGACTGGGGATGATTGTCACTATGCCCATTACAGCCACACTACAAGGCGCTGTAGTACATTTTTCCTATCAACATGCCAGTCTTTGATAGCTTAATCATTTGAGCTTCCAATTTTGTTCAACAGACACAAAACATTGAGGTGTGGTCTCAATTTTTATTTTCATGGGTCAGAGTACATTTTTGTGTTGGGAGCTTGTAGGTTATTAGTAAATAAAAAAAACCCCACTAATTTAAAAGGCACAAGTAGTAGCTTTATTTTGAGTCATATTTTAGCTATCAAGCTAAAGCCATGTAGCAGCTAGCTTACTGTGTTTGTCAAGAAGTCAGTTGGGGTTGATTGTCACACATTATCAAACCTTTACTATTTATTTTTCAACTGTGTGTGCAGAAAGTGATATTGCATATACTGTACATGCATTTATCACATCTATGAATGAATGGGTCACAGTCTGTACTGTGCAGGGTTTCCTGCTTTAGTGTTTTACAGTTTTCTAAGATTTGTCATCTTTTAAAATGCCAATTCATATTAACAATATAAATATTGTTTAAAAAAATGGATATGTAGACCTTTTACAGCAAGTTTGTTTTTGTTTGTCATCAGGTAACCTATATTATAAAATGATAACAAGAAATTTTTGGCACTGATAAGTGTTTGGTTTTTATTTACCAAAACATAGAAAATAATTCAAATAAGCTGATTACGTCCTTTAGTCCCTTTATTTAAATATACGGGGCAATGATGACACATATCATAGGTGTGGTATTCATAATAAAACTTAATTTGCAGTAGCTTTAAAAAATGTGAAATTTACACATTTTTAAAATTGTTTTTCATCACTGAAATCCCATTGAAGTTCTATAGGAACAACCAACCCACACCCTGTGACCACCAACCCAGTGTTGAGGTTGCTTAATGGCGAGTTGCTAAGGCTAGTGTAAACATATCATTTGATAACCTCAAGTTTCATTACTAACTTTGAGCTGTTGGTTGGTTTGGATAAACCTTTTTGAGACATTTCTGCAAATCTCCCATTCTATTTTTTAATGTTAACCTTCTACAGTTTTACTACACATCCCCCAACCTTTTCCCCAATAACCATTTCAACACTGAATTAAACAACCAAGCCCTCAATCTAGATTGAAATTGCTGCTTTAGCCGTTTGCTCTGAACTATCTTTTACCCACTGCATATTTTGTCAAGAGGATTTGAGGCTAAAGCGCAGGACAGAAACTATTAATTCCTAAAAAGCAAGCTGGAATGAACTCTAAAATTATTGCCTCCTGCAAAATACATTTTTGAGGTGGATCTTTTTTTTTTTTTTTTTGCCTTCTAGACTCCCTGAAGCTGAAATTTGTGAGATGGTGGACCACAATTGTCTGAACTGTAGCGGTTTGATCCATCTGAGAACCCCCAGCAATGCCCAAAGGCAGAGCGTTTGGAATTTAGGTATGATTATAATCACTATTTGAGTAAAAAACAACTTCCAAATTATTTAGCACTGAGATTAGAATGATGAGCATGCACCTAATAATTTCTAGCCTTAGCAAATGATGTGATTGTATTATCAGCTGCAAACAATTTTCCTATCATTTAGCAATAGCAATCAATAATTAACACATATTACAAAAAAATCATAAATTAATTTAGCATCAGACGGCTAAAATTTTAACAATTTGTGGCACGTAAAGCTACTTTTACTACAAATATGTTGATGGTATAATGACATGGAGCTGTTTTGAAGCTACGTTTTTGGTATTTATTTTTTATTTTTTTCTAATTTTTGAGTCAAATATGTCTATCCATCCACAGCTCAACAGGCCAAAGCTTCAAAGGACTTTAGAGGATCTTTCTTGAAATGTTCATCCCACCTATGAGACTCCACTTGCTTCACCAACTTGTAATGAGTTTTCTAGTCTGCATTTGCTATTTCCTCTACTGAGTGTTAAAAAAACAACATTCCACAAAACTCTGAATGGATCAGATTTTGAACTTTGGTCTCCAAATTCTCATCTCTGGATCTATTTGAGCAGCA
>NC_050521.1:20420384-20443542 GCF_002922805.2 Oryzias melastigma
CGCAGATCATTCAAATCTTTAAAAACCATCCACTCTACATGTTGACTTATGAAAAATAGAGATATTTAGAATTCAGGACATTTTTTTCAGTCTATATCAGAGAAATAATGCTGTTGTATCTGGAAACCTGGTCATGGATAAATCCATTTGAAAGCAAAACAAATGAAAAACATTCTTTTTCAAAGAGTATTCATATGTATTTAACGATCAATAAGCATGATAAATCCGAGCAGTTTGACTTCAGACCCCACATGACTGCAGTGAAAAGAAAGGAAAGCGAATGCTCTGCTGGTCACTAAGGTGAGTTTATTGTCGGTTTGCTTCTTTACTTGTTATTTTAAGCCTCTTTTCTTTTGTCCTCCCTACAGGTAGTGCTAAAATTCTTCCCAAGGCTTTAATCCCTTTTTTAATTCTGCCCACTTTGACTGCATTGAGAGCTACTTGACTTTGTCCTGAGGAATTTCGAGAGAGTGTGTGTATGTGTGTAATGGCTGGATTAAGATTTTGATTATCGCATCTGCTCTCTGCCCATTTCAATCAAGTAGCCTTCTGGGAATCTTGTGATTTCTTTAATTTTTTTTTTTTTAAAGTCTTAGGCCTGAAAATATCTTTACATAACAGTGAGTCACAAGAAAAAGCAAAACAAGATAAAATTGTATTTCCCTCCACACACCCCCACAGGACACATCAATTGGCTTTTGTCAAAGTCAAAGTAGATTTTATGTAAAATTCCCGATCCATGCTGTTAGTATTGACCAAACAACAAAAGGCTTGTTCATTTTTTCTCAATCCAATTAGAATTCTCGTGGCATTCTGACAGCTCGTTTATATTTGTGAGTGAGTACATGGTGCCGAACGGGTAATCGTGCATTTAGTGTGTGTGTTGCTGTTGTGCAGAGAATCGCATTACCTGAATTTGTGCAGAAATACTAAGTGAATTGATCAAATGTGAGATTTGCGGTGGAGGGTAGGAGGCCATTGTGATGGACCATTGATTGCTTTGTGTGATCAAATAAAGTCAATACCGATTAAAGCCGCATTTGGGGCAGGGGACTTTGATTGTTTTTGTTCCCTGCTGGTCTATTTAAACCGCCGGTTAGTTGAACATTTCTTCTTGTTTGCCAACAATCCAAGAGATTAAAGAGCTGTCACAAAAAAAAGGAAAAAAACATTTGATTTTGTATCTTGGTAGGAGCTTCTATTGACATTTAAGTCATGACTCCTAAATAAATTAAGACATATACAATTATTTGGCTATTCTTTGTCTTTTTGAAGTTGAAGAATAATTTAATCAACAAAGAAGGCCACTTGAAAAAGGCAAGAGTGTTTGCCCCTGCTAATGCAAATACTTTAAGGCTCATTTAACAACCCAATAGTTTGGATTCCCTCATAATGTATTTGTTTCTTAAAAATAAAGATAAATATCCCCCTAGTTTTCTATCAAAACTCATTCTTTTTCTATTACACTAGATAGAAAAGTCTTGCTCTTGTCAGTTTCCACTAACCAGGCCTTGATAAATCACCACAGACAACAGAAAATGACAATGTGATCTTCATTCGAAAGGTTGCTTCCTCTCAGTTTGTAAACATGCCGTCTTGCTGTTAAGTCAGTGAGTCCTCCAGGTGTACAATGCCTGGTTGATATCCAGACATGAGTGCTGGTGACAGTGATGGAGGGAAAAGGTCAGATATGAAACAGTGGTTATGGAGTGGAAACACAAAAAGCTCTTTGACATTTCTGAACAAATTCCATGAGCTGAATTTTAATCATTAGGAAGAAAATGATGTTTTCATGCCCAGTGATGGACTGGTGATCTGTGAAGGGCAGCTTTCTCCCAGTGATAGCTGGGTTCCAGTCACCCCACACTTCTGAACTGTGGAAAAAAGGCATTCAAAATGGATGGGTAGATAAATACTGAATGGATGGATGGAAAATGTCAGCATCCAAGGTACACGTTTGACATTTTTAGCATGAACCACAAAATATTTTGGAGTACTCCAAGCATATACTACTTAATTTATCCCTGTCAAACAATAACGATCACATTCTCAAAGGATTCCTACGTTCATCTATGAACTAATTACTGTGAAGTAGTAAGCTCACTGTTGAGGAAATTTTAATTTGCTGTACTTAATGCGTTCATTCTGCTTGCTGCCATAATGAGATGGCCCTTAAGGCAGATGCTGTTGTTCAGCAGCCTCCAGCTGCCAGGTCATTGGAGGCTACTTCCTCTGTCCAGCTCTGTGTCTTCCAAGTATGGTGACATGAACCACCTTTGGCCTCTGTCCCCCACGATGCCTCTTCAGAGTACAGGAAAAGCCATTAAAGAATCAATTAACTTGCCCAATTAAAGAATGATGAAGCAGAGGGGAAGGTTTACACTGTGGAAAGTGACTAAAAGGGTTCTAACGTTGGCCCTTTCCGACTTCAGTGTCTGCGAAAACTGTAAATCAGTTGCAAAAAATTCAGATTGCCACTTGGCCATTTGTTTCCCCATGTTCATTCCCATCTAAAAATATCATACGGAAAAACAAAGTCATAAAAATGTAAACTAGCTGAGAACGAATGCTATACATATTTCTCAATGCAAATCAGGGGGAAGCATCTTTCCAATCAAGGACTGGAGATTGCTGTGTGTCATTTTCAGTCAGCTGTCAGGGAGAGGAGGGAAGTCTGTTTTTAATGTTTGCATTTCACTGCTGAACTACTGAGGCTTTGCAATATCCTGAAAGAGCGGCAGACACCTGGAAACTTTGAGATGAATACTACACATACCCTTGAGCTCTCTCACCTGACCCATCTTCTACCTTTTGTCTCTTCATCAACTGATTGCAGGACACCTAATGGTGTCTTAACTGCTTCTGAGGGTCTCCTGACTTAATAATGACAGTATAGAACGCACACGGCGAGCTAAGCTTGTTACAGTAACGCTGCTCCGAAGCCGTGTCCTCATTAGATTCCATGCCTACAGGGTCACTGCGTAAATGTATGGAGTCATGTCATGTGCAGAAAGCTGCCAGGTGTGTGTTTGTCTGTGTGTGTTTGTGACTTTGCAACTAATCAAACATGCCCCCGGGCAGTCCACTGATCCTCTTCAGCAGCGATAAATGCAGCTTTACTGTGATGCTAATGAAGATGGATAGAGACAGAGGAAAGGGAGAAAAAGGATGAGAGAAGGAATATAAGTACTCTTGAACAAGACTGCAGGTTATACTCTAATGGTTCCCCTCTTACCATCACTAGTGGGTATCCAAGATAAAGCAAACAAACTCACCTTTAGGCCAAACTCTGACTGAGTCTCAGACTCTACTTATGTAATGCAATCCTGGGGTGACTGATGGGATTACTCTGTGTCTGTTTGTGTGCGAGACAGGAAGTCAAAGTCGGAAGAGATGGGGGTTGGAGGGGGTGGGATTTGCTATCTTCCCGATGACACTGTCAAAGACAGGCAGACACAAACAGGCAGTGTGAAACTCGCGTGATGGTAGAGCTCTGGCAACCGTCCTCATTACTGTCCACAGACAGGACCGGAGCGCGCTTTTAGACAACCATTACTGCTGCTGATGGGAATCTGAACTGCAACACTGACGCAAACAAGATGGAGAGATCTGGGAACCATGCCGAGGCCGCAGTGCAAGGGCCTCCAGGGAATGAGTGGGACAAGGCTTTCCACCATGATCGCCACACTTCTCGGCAGGGTCAGAGTGTCTAAGCAGTGGCAGTGTGTCAGCGGGCCATCTCCAGCTCCACTGGAGCCAAGACATCTTCACCCAATTAAAACCTCTCCTTCCCCTTACCCCTCTGGGGGACACGTATAGAGGTAAGTAGAGAAAAAGATGGTTATGGCGGGAGCGTAAAGGGGACACAGACAAGCACATCATTGACAGAAGCCAGGCAAAGCAGGGATAGAATAGAAAGATAAAGATGGGAAGAGGACAGTTTTGCAAAGAGAGGACGATAAAGTGAAATGTCCTCATCTGGAGAGAAGAGAAACCTGCCAGCTGGGTCTTATTCAAAAAGGCCTTTGGTGTCTTTGCCAAGGTGGGAAGTGTGCAGACTTTTAAGAATACAATACACAGCAGAGATTTTTGGTTGTTTGTTGTTAATTCACGGAAAAATATAAGAAAAGCGGTGAAATATTTTGATAAGAACCCACAGGGAGAGAAAAAAAAAAATCAAAGACTGTGCAATCTCAAAAGGAAAGAGAATGCAAAAAAACGGTAAAGCCTTTGGCATACATCACAGTCAGATTATGAGAAAAGGGAAAAGGGAGGAAAATCTTACAAGCATGTGGTCACTCAATAAAACAGCAATCTAAGGGTGTATTCAGACATAAACGTTTCAAGACATAAAATTAACCTTAAGAGTCCATTCCTATTGATTTTTTTATGCTTATCTCAAAACAGCATCAACTAAAGGTGGTCAATGTCTGTTTGTACTGTTGAAACTATGGATGAAGGTACATTCATATGAAAAAAAATCCCTGTTTGGATTTATTAAACCAGTTTTTCAATTTGAGTTTATGAGGTCATGATTCCATTAGTTTAATAAAAATCTAATTTTATTCATTATACAGCAATGTTCGAGTTTAATTTCAATAACTCTATGCTTAGTAATGAAAGACAGATTTTATGTATCTCTCATTTTAAACTTACAGAAAGTAAATGTGCATTTTGAAAATTGGTTAATGCCCGCGATTAAAAGAAGCAGCTGAGCAGTCTTCCATTACAGAAATACAATAACATGCATTAAGGTAAGATCGCTGAATATATTAGATGAATTAACATAAAATCTTTTGGATGAAAATTGGTTTGAAAAAGTAGATGTTTTAAACCGAGTATGTGTGTTGGAACTTAAATCCTAATGCACATTAAAGAAAAGAAAAAAGTTGGCTGGTATTTTACTGGACTTTGATGGTTTAAAACCAATTAAAAAAAAAAAAAAACATACAACCAAATACAGCATCAGCATTCCCTTTGCATTACAAGTAAATGCTATTTTGTGAATATCAAACAGATTTTTCAAAGTTGAAACTTACTTTTTGATAAACATGCATTTTATGAAATACAGTTGGAGGATCAAATTGGATTTCTAATCAGTCAAGTCTTAGTTTTATATTTCACAAACTTTTAGATTATGAACTGTCAAAGATAGGCTTGAAAACATCCATTTAACTTTTCTTAAACATGAACTGGAGGAAGTGGTCAGGGAGAGGGAAGTCTGGCCATCTTTCCTTAGACCCAGTCCCGGATGACCAGAGGAAAATCTATGGATGGATGAAATTCAAGAACACCAAAAAACATAAAGAATAACTTCTAAAACAAACATTTTGAGTCATTTTAGACGTACAAAGTAAATCCTGTTTACAATTGTATTAAGCTCTCAATGATAAATGACTTTTTAATGCAACATCAAGTGACCACTAGATCATCTCACTCAAACGTCATTGTGTTTCATTGTCCTGGCAGCTCTTTTACAATAAAGCTGTTTACATTTATAGAATCATGTACAACACAAGAACAAGTAAAGGAAGAAACACAAAGGTGCCTCTATTGCTTTTTAGAATCCTACTTTAAAAAAAATCTAATTTAAGATCAAACAATATGTACCTAGAGGAAGTTAACAACCACTTTTACACAAATGACCCACATTTTCTTAATAAACACTTTTACTGAAGCATTTTTACCTTTTCACTTTATTATCTTATTCAGAAGGAAAACCATTAGCTG
This sequence comes from Oryzias melastigma, assembly GCF_002922805.2. Lineage (NCBI taxonomy): Eukaryota > Metazoa > Chordata > Actinopteri > Beloniformes > Adrianichthyidae > Oryzias > Oryzias melastigma. The sequence goes on from NC_050521.1 coordinate 20,426,115, forward strand.
ATTTTCTTTGTGATGTGGGTATTTTGGTTAAATGAGGTCAAAAGGTTAGGGCAGAAAATGATTCAGAATGGACTCCTCCACTTACTTAGAAGACACTTGCAAAGGCAAAAATGAAGAACACAATTAGACTCCAGAGTGGAATCTCTAATGGAGCATGATCATTTTGTATAAATAGTTGAACAGGAATCCATATTATCACATTCCCAGCATCCTTGTAACATAACTAAAATTCAAATTGCACAGCTTTGTTTAGAGACTTGCTATTTTTAAAGTGTTTGTATACTGCAAAATTATTTTTGAAGGTTTTAGCAGAAGCAAACATCTGTGTTTACTTCGGTGTAACATTATATTCTTGCACAAATCATTATTCAATTTTTTTCTCAACCAAAAATTGGTTTTAAGTTTATTTATTTTTTTGTTTGTTTTATTACTTTGCTTCAGTATACAGAAATTACTCCTCGATACGCCTGTTTGGAATGGTTGCCATGGTGAGGACATTGATTAAATCCATTAAAGCAGCGGGTACCGAGCTAAATGGAAGCACCGACTCTTCCTGCTGTCACAGAGGGGCAAAGACGGAGCAAGAAGGAACGGCATCAACCTAAAATGACAAAATAATAACAATAAAATACAAAGACAGAAAAAAAAGTAAAATAGGGGAAAGTAAGGTTGGGTGAAACGTGATTAGTTCCACTCAAAGTTAGGCACCTGGCTCCTAATTGATTTCTTTTTACAGCAGATGAAATAAAAGGTTATGGTGCTCTAACAATAACTTCCCTATCTGAGCCCAGACAGGGGACTTTATCACACTATAAAAAACAGAGGGCTCATTCATCATCACAGTGTGATGCATACCACCGAAGCTTATACTGTAAAGCAGCAAAGCGAGTGCACGCCAGCATTTCCAGTTCTTGTGTTTGGGGAAAGAAAGTAATTGAAGGATTGCTTTTCTGCAGTGCCTGTTCTAATTTAGTGTTTTAGCTGAGTGACATATTAATTTGACCTCCTGCCGACTCAGCTATGTGAGATGAAGGTGTAAGGCAGATTTCTTTTAATCAGGTGAAATATCGTTTCAACTCCTTTTTTTTTTTTTTTTTGAATGTCGCTGTAAAGGCAATCATTCTATAATCGTTTGGTGTAAAGCTTTTAAGCTAATATAGAGCTGGAAATGGTGCAAAGATATAAGAACAGCAAAGTTACTGTCAATTCAATGCAAATGCCCTAGAAAGGTTAAAAAAATAAGTTATACTAACAGCACGCCATTATAAACATCTTCCATATGTGACTTAGTGGTATTTGAGCAGCCAAAACTTAAAGCTTTTAAAAAACTGACCCTACTGGATCTCACAGCCTTTAAACCAAGACCTATAAAGATATAGTGTTGAAGTTTTCTGAAAATAATATGATGAGGTAAATTGCAGAGAGATGATCCATGCTTTATAATGAAGTTTTTACATTTTTATTTTTCAAGCAACTGATAAAAACAAACCATAGTGTCAAATACTTATTTTTTATCCATCTGGCATCCTCCATTGTGTTACTGAACTGAACAGACAAGTCAGATTTATTTTTGTCTTAAAAACCATGTTTTTAGTTTTGAAAGTAATTGAATCGCCAAGATAACATTTAACGAATCATTGTTTCAATTATTTCCTATCTGGCACACTCCAAACAAGTGGGCTGGTCTCGGACACAAAACAGACACTTGAAAATTGGTTCCGCCGTTGCTGGGGCAATATGTGAGTGCGAGTAAAATTACAAGGAGCAAAGACATCTGCAGCCATCTTAGAGAAGCTGCTGTTGCTCCCCATCAATTTAAGAAAGGTTACACTGCAATTTACTAACACTTTGAAGTACATGGAGTACAGAATTCTTCAGCAGAAAGATGAACGTCCAAAAAGTTTTAAAACGAGGGGAAAAAGCCTTTTTCTCTCTGTAGTGACAATGGCAGCATAGGGTTGCATGCAAAGTTGAATCTGAACACAGATTATTTATAGAGAATCACATTTGGTAAAATGGGCAGAAATGGGATGTGTACTTCACTTTCTAAATGAATTGCAATATCTAAAAAAAACACAATGTTTTTATGTTTGCCTTAGAGTAAATATCTAATTTAATAACAGCTATATACACTGAACAAAAATATAAATGCAACATTTTTGTTTTTGCCCTTATTTGTCATGAGATGAACTCAAAGATCTGAAACAAAAATGAAAATATCTCATAAATATCATATATGTGTCTAAATCTGCAATAGTGAGCACTTCTCGTTTGCTAAGATTACCCATCCCACCTCACAGGTGTGTCACATCAAGATGCTGATCGGGCAGCGTGATTATTACACAGGTGTGCCTCAGATTGGCCACAATGAAATACCATTCTGAAACGTACAGTTTTATTCTATTGGAGGGGTGGAATCAGAAAACTGGTCAGTATTTACTGTGACCACCATGTGTCTCATGTTGTCCTTGACATAAAGTTGAGCAGGTTGTCGATTGTGGCCTATGGAATGTTGGTCAGCTCCTCTTCAATGACTGTGCAAAGTTGCTGGATATTGGCAAGAACTGGGAAATGCTGCTATATATGCCAATCCAGAGCATCCCAAACCTACACATTCTCATTTCCAAGTTGTCACATGTTGATGCATAGTTAAGGACCCCTTCGCGTCAATTTTTAACGTTTTGGGTGTCCCCAACTTGTTGTTTTTTGATGTGCTGGCTGTTTAAATTTAAATTAAATCAGGGGTCTGACCTTTTGGTTGAAAGCAGACTAAACCTCGGGACATGCCTGGTACTGGTACCCTAACTCTAGTCCGGTACTGCATCTGGTATTGATCCACGTCCTGTACAGGGTCAAGGTTAGGGTACCTGTGTAGTCCATGTCCCAGAATGTTTGCTTCCCAGAGGTTGGGTAGCCTTGATTTAATTGGAACAGCCAGCACGTCAAAAAACGAGTTGGGGACACCCTTAACCATGTGTTAACTTGGGATTGAGAATGTGTTGCTCAAACGTGGTCAATGGGTGACGTGTCAGGTGTAAGGTTTAAGCAACCTAAAGCTTGTCTCTGCAGCTGTAAGAAAGACAAGAGAGAGATCACTTTTAATCTTGCAAGGAGAATGGACAGAGTAAACAGAAAAGTCCAATCTGAATTCTTCCCTTCTCCCCAGCCCTTGTCCCTTAATTTGGCCCTCCAAACAGAAAGTTATGAAAAAATTGTCTCATATTTCAGACATCAGTTTCGTCGATGACGTCACCAATAATCGCAAGTCCACTTGATTTAGCATGGAGCTTCCAGCGTTGAATATGCATAACGAGAGCAGTTTTGTAACTTTAAAAAGGTCGTGCTAAAACAAAAAGTTCTTACTTACATTTACATGCAAACATCTGTTGTCCAGAATGCACCCACGTGAAGAAAACCAGGTCAGATTTAAAAAATACATTTCCTGGACACACTTACACTTAAACTCCCTATTTAATTGCAGGGGAAGGGAGAAGGGAAGAATTCAGATTGGGCCACAGTGTGTGTCCTGGAAATGTATTTTTTAAATCCGACAAAGTCCTGTATCATACTGCAACATGAGGTCTTGGATGTGTGGCATAGCAACAGTATCTCTGTGAATTCAAAATGCCATTAATAAAAATGGACCTGAGTTCTTCATCCATAATATAGCCATACCATAACCCCACTGCAAGCATTGGTCACTCCACAGCCTGATCAACTCAATAGAACAAATCGTCACGTTTCAGAGGTCCTTTTATTGTAGCCAGTTTAGGGCACACCTGTGCAGTTATCATGTTGTCTAATCTACATCGTGACATGGCACACCTGTGAGGTGGGATGGATTATCTCAACAAAGAAAAAAGGTTCATTGTGACAGATTTGGGAACAAAATTTGACAAATATAATTAGATGGTGTATGTAGAAAATGTTTCCGATCTTTGAGTTCATCTACGACAAACAGGAGCAAAATAAAGTGTTGTGTTTATATTTGTGTTCAGCTTCAGTGTCATCCATGTAAGTCTGAAGGTCTGAAGACAACTGCACAAGGATTTCCTAATAACAGAGTGAAAGGTTGTGTAAATATTTAGCACCAAATGAATCTTTTGATTCAATTGAAGTCCACTTCTAGAAAACATGTCTATTTAATGTGACCAATAAATAAGGAATGTGAGGAAGGTTTTATTTAAGATCAGTAGGAATGAAAAATGAAAAAGTAAATATGTAAATTTATCAATGCACATAAACGCAAAAAAAAAAAGTTGGCGGATTGGAAATTGTGTGTTCTCAATGGAGCCACCTCTAAAACAAACCTCTGTTTAGCACAGCTTGATCTACTTTTAGATATTATAAGAGCCACTAAACTAGATGTAAAAAGGAAAAACAAACCAGATGAAACTTGGCCGGAACAGCCATTATGCTTTGTGACTTGATTTGTTTTTAAAATTATACAATGGGTGATTAATCATGCTTGTTTATACATGATAATTTTATTTCACAAAATTGTTTTTTGAAAAATAGAAATGGAGCATTGCTTCTGGGACTCTGTGTCTCAGTCAGTGGGATCGCTCTTGCTGATTTAAAATGGTTTCTATTTAAAGTGGCACCATTTCAAGCAGCACCGCTTTGTGTCAGCGTTCAATAGGACCACGGCTTCAGATTCAGACAAGACTATTCCCCGAATTTAAGTCTTACATTCCACACTATAGATATAAGGTATTAAAGATGGTCAAATACAGAACATAACCAAATATTCTTACTAGTGGTGCACAGTAACAAAAAAAAAGGTTTCTCCCTTTACTTTTAAATTGAGGTAAAAACTATGTTCAGTGGACAACAAAGTGCATTTTCTGAGGTGATTGAAAGTATTCTAAGTCTGTTTCTGAAATATTGCCATAGTATTTCAATTAGTTCCAATAAATACGTCTAAAGAACAAGAAAATGGAAAAAAGAAAATGTCAAAATTCCTTTTTTTTTTTTTTTTGGAAAATATGAAGTCATAGACTTCCTACAGTAAAAACATAATAGGCCAAAAAAAAAGAATAACATTCTACAAAGACTATTTATGACTCCACTGTATATAGATTATCATTATTTTTTATAATGAAAAATCATTTCCTCATCTGAGACTTCTGGGAAATTTTAGGACACCTGATTTAGGAATTTATAGATTCAAACAGCCTTGCAAAATGACAACTGTACAAAATAGTGCATTAAATAGTGAAAGAATTCGGAAAACCAATGACAAACACAAGCAGAGGATTAATGTAAATAAGGAAAATTATAAAAATTAGTAAAAGATGAGATCTCAAGAAGAGAGATTAAAAATGCAGATTTGACCACATGCACAATTTAATGAAAGGAAAAGTGTAAATTAATGGAAAACTGATTAATTTAAACGTCTTTACCACTTGATTAATATTATGCGACTTAACAGCTATTTATGTGTTACATTTTTATTGACATATATATACTATTTAATCTAATCTATTTTTTGTAATCAGACAAATGATTTTTTTTTCCCTTTACAAAACCTCATTAAAATACTTTGAGGCTAATCTTTAATTAAAGCAAAACATTGAAATTCTAAGTAGACAATGTGCACAGTGCATGAGTATTAAAAATCAAATGAATATGCACAAGCAGAACACTGACATCAAGCTTTGTTGCTTTAATATTACTAGCACAGTTTGCTGATAATTTTCTGGTACTTTAACTTGATTAACATTCCGACCCTGGGCTATTTCCTCATAATTAAATATTTGAACGTCGGGTCATTGGTACATGCACTGCTTTTGCCGGGTCTGCTTCACCAATAGACTGTTGTAAAAGTAAAAAAAAATCTTTGAACTTTAACATGCCTCTTAGTTTGTTCGTTAATTAATTAACAATTAGGATTTGTAGTGATTTTTTTTTTCTTTTTTGGTAATTTGCACCACTAAAGCAGCACAATGTTGCTATAAATATAACCAACGTAACATTGAGATAAAGATGGACAATAATTTGGCTAGTACGTTTTGTGTTAAAAAGTCTATTCTAAAAAGCTATTTTAGAATTTAATTTAAATAAACTTTCAAAAGGTAGAAAAATAAATTATTAAGATATTATTTTTTTCTTTGTTATTATTTTTTTACCTCCATAGTTTGTCTTGCTTTAATGACAACAAAAGCATCTCAATAACTTAGGCTTGGATTTGTCAAAAGCAAAAAAACATCCTCCTGATAGAGCAAAAAAAAAAAATGCAATTACTCAGAATATTAATGGTTTTGCTATTTTTTATGTTAAAATACGTGGCATAAAATCTATGATTTATTTCAAGTCGAGCTATGATTTGCAGTGGTGTCAACTTCTGAATAAAGAAAGTATCTTCTGAGCTGTTAATGCTGTTAATTAGTGTCACCTTTGTTGCACAGTTGATATTGTGCTTGTATTTGTGAAAGACACCATAGGAGATTAATTCTTTGTGGAGACATAAAAGAAGTAAAAGGGATGGTAAATTTTAATACTTATCTTCTAAATTTAAACCAGCCACATTTTAATAATTTGTTTATCTGCTGGTTTATATTGGGTTTTCTATGTGACAATGCTGTCCCTTTACACAAAACTAAATTATTTTTGCCCATTTGTATCCATATTAGCCAGCAGGAGCTTTCTGCACGTCCAACCTGTGTTTTTTTAGTGGATTAAAGACAGCAAACGTCGTCTGGGCAGACAGAGCAGGAAATGTTCACAGCATCTAAAGATGTACAGACTGCAGCTGGGAGGAACTGCTGAGCAATGACGGGTCCACCTGCAGTTCTTGTTTACAGTCTGTGCTGTATGTGAGGATTGGCCACTTTTGGTTTGTTTTTCTGTCATATTTTCTTGGTTCTGGTCATTTTCTGTTTCCCTCTGTCACAGTCAGACCAGGTTGCTAATGATCCACAGCTGTTCTAATTTAAATGAATCAGTGGATTTAAGTATCTGGGTATCAGATCATCTAATTTGTCACCATCACTTTCTTAGATTTGGTCCTTCATTTTGTAGGTTTTGCCAGATTTTGAATTATTTTTTGGAAGTTTTAGGTTCCTTCCATCTCCCTGGTTTCCAGATTTTCAAGTCCTTCACCATCAGTTTCTGACACTGTGAGTCTTTTGGATCATTTGAAAAGTCGGTGACAGTTAGTGTTCTTTTTGTGAAATCAAACATCAAGAAAAGTTGATAAATTGGTTTTTTGGTCACAAAGCTAAAAAAAAGGCGTAATATTTACAAAGCCTCCGTAAAATCTGAACACTGTTTAAGTAATTTTAAAACTTTGGGATAGCTCTTTCAGTGTGTTTCATGCACATTTTGCTGCTGTTTTATTTATTTATTTATTTTTTTACCTTTTTGTCTGTGCTTTGCTGCTGCATGTTTATGGTGGCATGTTGGTCTTAGTGAGGGGTCTGCAAACTTCAACGCTTTATGAGCCATTTGGGTCAATTTGTCACTGATAACAACTCAGCAGGAGCTACCAAGTCTCATGTGACCTTTTAGAAAAACAACATTCATTTGTGATTATGTTATTGTTAATATTTTGATACATATTAATAAACTTTTTTTTGGCATAAAAATATGCAAACAAAACAAGAAAATAATTACTTTTTCTAAATATGAGTTTATAACTTTTGATAGATACCCATAAGACTTCCTTGGAAAATAAGACACCCACTGCAAAAAAAATATAGTTTTAGATAATGTAATGTTAGCGGTTATTTAAATAAGGGGGACAAATGCTACATTCCTCATTCTTTTTTACAATTTGCATTGCAGTAAAGTCTTGACCATTATATATTTTTTTCCTTAAGTCACGCATAAAATCCTAGATGTTTTTTTTTTTTTTTAATAAAAAGTATGCATTTTAAATAAGTAATATTTTAAAAATGAATTCTGGTTACCTTTCTGTGATACAGCTTTGGTAAATTAGCAAACTGTGCTGCTTTTTGAATTGTTGGAATATCATGGGTATTGTATTGACGAGCCTGGTGGAGTGATTTGATCCAACTGTTGATGAATTAATTGAATAAAGTTTGACTTCTCTTTAAGTAATATAGACTATTAGTTTAGCTTGATGCAACCTGCAGTCCAAAAACGTACGTTTTTTTTAGAATATAAACTTTTTTTTTTTCTTCAAAGTACCACTAAGCCTCATGTTGCAGACTCCCGGTGTAAAGTTTTGATTATTGAGGATATAATTTTCCTTAAAAAGATTTCTGGTGTTGTCTGTTCAAAATACATTGCTCTAGAAGTTTTAGTTTTTAATTATTTATTTAGTTAATTAAACAGCTCACTTGTGCGATTTTCTTTTCTCTCTCTCTCTCTCTCTCTCTTTAAAACTCTTTAGTCATTTGTTTGATGTTTTGTGCTGTTGAAAATTACACAGTTTGACTCAGGATAATCAAACTGAGCCCTGAAGTCTTTTGGCATTTTTAATACTTTAATTTGTTTGTAGAAGTATTCGACAACTGAGTGCATCCAAATAGATTGAAAATGTTAAATGCTGATGCCCTTTTAGTATGCAAACATTTTGACATGTATGTTTCTATAAATACACGTTTGCAGCATCGTTCTGATGTTTCCATCTCTAAGGACGTATTAAAACATGCAAACAAATCACCAAAGGTGCATTTCTGTCCACACGTATATTCTTCTTTGGAGCAAAAGTAAATAGTCCTTCGTAAAGCTGTTGGAAATAAGTGAAGTGTTTTGCTGCCCTTTATGAATCTGCCTGCCCTTCAACAGCTTGGTTCAGAGGTAAAGAGGTGCACAATGTGTGTCAGGTGTGTTTTTGTGACTGGTTGTGTATGAACGTGTGTGTGTGTGTGTGTGTGCCAGAAACAGAAAGAGAGGAAGATGAGGTAGATGGCCAAATGCAGGAGCTGTTGATTGTGTATGAAAGCTTTGAGAAAGGGTCCAGAGAGCATCTATCTGTATCATTCACTCTAAAAGCCCGGAAAGATGGAAAGGATGGATGGGAGGACAAGTAGAAGTCAATAAAGAGAGGGTTGGTATGGAGAGGGAGAGGAGGTGGGAGTAGGTTTGTGTGAGGATGACTTGGATTCATCTCAGTGAGGAAGAAAAGGGGATGTGAGGGAGAAGAGAGAAACAAGCGCAGAGGAAAGTGTGAAGAAGAGAAATTCGGATAGGAAAGGATTGAACATGATGGACAGGAACACAGTTCTCAGAACAACTTAAAGCCACTCAGGGCAAGGGTGGAAAGAAAAAAAAAAGATGTGAGTATCACAAGTGAGCTGGGGAAATGATATAAAGATATGCAGTTAAAGCAAAAATGTGAAATTGGCCCAGAAGATGAACAGTTTCCTTCACACTTCCTCAAAACTCAGCATTTTCTTTTGCAAAAAGAAAAGTATCATTGAACTGTCTAAAAAAAGACACTTGAAATATCTTTTCATTTCATTATATGAAGCCTCCCTCTGCCAGAAAACATAAAACATCACTTCTTTCTTAACACACCACAGTTTTGACTGCACTAAGCCAGATAAGCTCTAGTGTTTGTATAGTCCTCATATTGCCTGAGGTTCTACTTTTAAATTATTTCCTTTTGCCCATTGCTCTACACAGCATGACAAAGCCTCGGAAGTCAGATGCTGGTCGAGAGTTAGGAATCTTGCTTCTCACAGATCACACATGATTCACGTTAAATGATAAATGACACTCTGACTTATTCAGAGGGCAGACCTGAGTGTTGGGCTGCACTGCACACAATGGGAACTCCATGTTGACTACTGTGTGTTTGTGAAGAGAAAGGGCAGTGCATTAGGCCATACCACCAAATGGAACAGCGGGTGACATTTTTAAGGTAGAACAAGCAGGCACTGGTTCCACTATCATCAGTTTTGCAAAAATAACAAGGCAAAAAAAAAAAAAAAAAAGACACGGAACCTTTCTTTTTTTCCCCCACTAAGCCAGAGGAAATCACCACAGACATTATCCATCTGCTAAAACACATTGAAGGTTGATCCATCCAGAAAAGGGCCTACAGATAGGTTAGAGGTCTGAGACTAAATCCTCAAATTTGTGCTGTGCTAAATGGAGCATTATGCAATGTTTGGCATGGCTAACTGAAGGCTTTTACTGAACATCTTGTCCTCTCACTAATCCTGCCAACAGCAACCAGGCAGGCATGGAAACAAACTCTGACCCTCAAAGCATGCAAACTCACAAAATATGGAAAAGACAAACACAGAGGCAGTTCCATATGCACACGTAAACTTTATATTTGTATAAAATACAAATGTGTTAAAGACCCACCCTAATGAAAATTATGTATTTGGTGCTTTTAGCATTTTTCTGATGATTGATGAAAACAAATAATGAAAATTAAACTTATTATTATTATTTTTTTTTTTTAATTCAAGGAATTCAGGAATTCAGACTTAGCCAGAGGTTTTGGGTTGTGATGGGCTGTAAGCCAGCATGTAAAAGGGATAATGGGAAGAGAAAGGCAGGCTACAACTTAAAGCTAAATTTCTAATGAACTACGGCTGCTTGGCAGAAAATATGACCTTAAACATTTTTTTTGGTCTAAAAATGGCATAGTCATTAAAAGACCATTTGGAACGATTTCAGACTAGATCAAAAATATGATCGGAGTGAGACTTTAAGGGCTGAATCAGACCAAGTAAACACATAACAGACTCGAAAAAGAAGCTCTGTTCACTATGATAAAACAAGTCTGCAACAAACTAGTTTAGAAGCTTCTGTATTTGAGGAATGTCTGACTGCCCTTGAACAGATCCACTGAGGTGCATCCTGTCTATGTTTACAGAAACCCAAATGGGCAGAGGGGAAAAAATTGAAAAGACTCGCAGCGAATTGTTGTGCACGTTCAGGTGAAACAATTTCAGCGTGGCTCTTTGTTGGCGGCAATATGAAGTCATTTGGTTTGCACAGCTCAAAGCCAAAAGTGTTCTGAAAAGGTAAACCTTGAGGCAAAATAGAGGAAAATGAGCGATTCAGCAAATTCAACTGTGAAAGGGATTATTGACTTTAGTGAAAGGCAAAATGGGAATGTGGAAACGGGGAATTGGCTTTTTAAATGTCTTTTAAAAAGTAATATGCTTCTTTTTTCTGTGAATTTGTAAATTGTTTTCCTTTTGATTTCTTAATAGATTAGTTAAAAAATAAAAATATTGAATGACTTTACAACCAAGTTAATTTAATTTTCTAAAAAAGAGTAAAGTCATATTGAAATGGAGCATTAAAAATGATGCACAGTAGAAATTGTAATAGATTTAAAGCTATGAAAATGTGTGCAAATAGAAAACTGACTATTTTTCTGTTTATTTCATGTGCAATATAAAACAGTAAATACATTGCATTAGTGTTATTCATTAGACTGACTGCCCATGTTATCCTGGTGTCGCAGATACCAAAGGAAACTGGTGTTAATGGATAATAAATCCATATTTAAGGATATAGGCGAGAGGAAATCCAATTTATGTCAGGGCACTCTTCTCGATCCCCACTTTTATCCTAGTGTGCGCCTGGCTGGAGGAGTAATCGGCTTTGTGTAATAAAATGATGATGATGACTTTATCTGACATTTGTATAAGAAGGATCCCCAGATTTCTGTATATTGGTCTATATTACCAGCTTCTATCCGGTGGATTAATCCTCAAAGTGAGACAGAGTGAAAATGTTGTTCACCGGAGTAAACACAGGGGTTACGTCGGGGTGAATTGAAAAAGTGTGTTTGCCGGAGTTGTTTGTTTTGTGTGCTTTTCTCTCTGTGCGCACGCGTGTGCCGCCTTACATGCTCTCACCATGTTCTGTAAGGATCCCTGGCCTGTCCTCTCTCACCTGCAATGTGGAGGAGGATGATTACATCCCAGGAGGTCAACTTTATCTCCATGGAGATGCCTGAAGGAACACTGATATAAGAGATAAGTTGAGAATAGCTCTCTATTACCTGCGGTAGAAAGACGGAAAAATAGACAGCACAAAGAGATAATGAGATGTACTGTAACTAGACAGCTGTGAGGATTGCTCCATAAAGCCGTGTTTTTGGATGAATCGCAGCTGATTCAGCCTAACGATCTGATGAACACACATCCCATTCTTCCAGTCCAGTGGCCTTAAAAAACATCAACTCTTTACCAATTAGATCCATTCTCTCTTGCTCCAAATCCTCTGTTTTCTGTATCCTGCTGGATTTCATGGTGAGGTCTTTTGCTAGTGCCTTTGCAAAGTGCTAGATTCAGTTAATGTGGCTGTGAGTTAAGTGGGCCCTCAGGGGTTAAGGTCTGTCATGTTAGATGGATCTGTTTGTGCGAGAAGAAACAGGAACATCCTACACTCCACTGTAGAAGAGGAGATGCATAAGAGGCCTTCTAAGTATTCCCTTTACAAGTCTTCTTTCGCTTGGAGGAATTTGACCTCACATCTTTCAAGTCTCATACAAGAAGATATAAGAGCTGGGCTAAAATTCACAAGCTGTGAGTTGCAAAAGCCTTATTTCATACATTGAAAAAGCCTTTAATTCAGAGTGGAATATCTCAGCAATAAAGTGCAAGGTGAGACTTTTATAAGTTGAGAGGTCAAAAAAAAAAACAATGTGATAGGAATTTTCTAATTACCGGTTACATACTGGATATTTTGTAACAGTATTGCTACAAAGATTACTACCTACAGACAGTACGCACTAAAAGTTCATGCCTTTCTCTTTAAAGCTTTTAATTATAATGCTAAAAATGACTTATTTGGACAGAAAGGTATATTTTTATGAGAACCAGATTTGTGTTACAGAATGCTTAACATAAGGTTAAACAGGCGAGAAATCTTTTATTTATTTATTTATTTTTGAGAAGAAATAGACAACTGCAGTACAATGTGTGTTGATAGACTTGTATCTATTGGTGTTTTGGTGAATAGAGGATGATAACTGGATTTGGTGGTCCGTTTGGTCATTAGTCGTATTACAGAGCTTTTGGAGAAAATTTTCCGCTACATGACCATTATGGATTATTTTGATATAATTTAGTCAAAAGTAAGAGGTAAGAGGCCAAGTGTATTAGAGTAGAAGTCATGTTTTTTTTTTTTCTTCAAACTTGTCCTCAAGTAAAAGTATCTAGAAATAAGAATACTCTAAAGTACAATTTATCCAAAACATTAAGTAAATGTAACTCGTAACTATCCACCTCTGGTCATGACTATGCAAGTAAAAGAAGGAAGTCAGCTTTTTGTCAGTTATGGTTGTTGATTTAAGTCAAAATAAGTGTCATCAGCTATGACTAAATTTTGAGTTGGTGGTCCACTGGATACAAGAAAAAAAAACTGTAATGAAACAAATGATTTTTTTCTTCACCTCATTCCCGGAATCCTTCTTAGGTTGAATGGGTGAACTTCCTCCAAGCAGTCCAGTTCCTCCCACACACCAAAAGCAAGAATTAGATTATTTGATGCCTCAGAACTTTCCAAGAATGCATGCATCTGGCTATTGTTGTCCTTGCAATTGACTATTTCCCCTTTACCTTTACCTTTTTGTCTCATAAAAATTGGCACAGACTTCTGCAACTCCCTAAGTATTACATGTAAATAAAATTATTTTCTTATGTTGTTTTTTTTTGTCTTCGTATATTAGCAATGTCATGCTTGCCCTGAAAAAAGAAAAAAAAAAAATATATATATATATATTATAGTTAGAGCAAAACATTTAAAGATAAAGATGGATGTTAGTTGTTGTTCTGCACCATTTGTCAAATTGGCACAAACACAAAGCTTTTGCATTTGATCATGGCTTAAGTTTGAAATATTTGGAAACTAGATGTTCTTATCTGTGTCCAATTTCCCATTTTTCTCTTCTGTTGCACAATCTTCTGTTTCTATTCCAAACATAAGGATGGAATATTTAATGGTGACATAAACTAGATCAAAAGAAAAAAGATCAAAAGTACAATAATTCTTTTTGTTGTTGTTTTTCTTTCTCCCAACTGAAAAACTCTCCATCACACAATATCCTCTTCCAATTGTAAACATTTTAGTTCATTGGCGATTTAAAAAAAAAAAAAAAAAAAAAAAAAAATCTCAAAAATATATTAACATTTTCAAACTATAACTAAATAAATAAATAACCAATTGGCCCCCAAACTATACTGATACTGGATCTCCATCATTGACTCATGACCCATGTTTAAATCCAGACTCAAAACACACATGTTTAAATCTGCCTTCTGTCTCTGATTTTATGACCCATCCACCCATTGACTGAGTTACTGTGCTTCTGTTTTAATGTGTATTTATTCTTGCTGATTATTTATTTATTTTTTTATTATTATTTTTTTAGGCTTGTTTTTTTCCTATACAGTGTTGTTGGTTGGCTGGAAAGGCGTTTTAAATAAAACCGATTTTATTATTATTATTATTATTATTATTAAAGAAAAACTTGGCTTCTGTTAAACTAAATTGGCTGCAGATTTTAAACAGAGTAAAAGTGTGTAAATCAGTAAGGTAGAATTGGTGGGTTTTCTTTTTTTTTCTTTTTACATACCCTTACAAAATAATACATTTTAAATTGAAGACTTTATCCATCTAGTTTTGTAAATCATAGAGAAGCTGAGTAAATAGTTGTCAAAAAGCATTAGGCAGCACTTCTCAGCCTTTTGTCTTTCTAAACATTGTATTAACACGTACTGACCTCTCTGTAGGGTCATGTTGAGGAAGGTGAAAGTATATACAAAAGAAACAAACCACTGTTATGTTTAAACAAAGGACATACGTGATTCAGTCCAACCCCACCTGTGAGTGCAGCGAAGACTCAGTATTTCTGCACTGAGGGCACACATGCACACAGAAAAAAACACCATGGCACAGGGCAAGCCCTGTTCTTTAATAGAGTTTCATAAAGCCTTGTCTCCATGGTAACTACTATCTCATTAGAAAGTCACTGGTGGTGGCCAGCACGCACACACTTTCTTTGTATCTTCTATTCTCTTTGTGTTTCTTCTTTTTTTCATTTATTTCACTAAATGCATTTTTATTTGTCAAGATGCACTATTGCAAATGGTGATAAATAATTACTTCTGCCATTAATTTGTTAGTTAGAAATAAAAGACAAAGCTTGTGTCTGTGTGTGCAAGTGAGCACTTGTATTTGTTAACTGGCAAAACCCATAATGGCATGTCTTGTTGGGATCAATGTTTCTCGCACAAGAAAAAGACGAACCCTTAAACAAAATAAAATAAAAAAGTACTTTCTTGTTTTCACTTTAGATAGTAATAGTTAAGGTTTGGATAAGTTTGCACGAGTGAATGGAAATCGGTGTGATGTCCTTGTCAGGGTAATCACACAAACACACGTTTCTGGGTGTGCCTGCCTGATATCATTGCCTCAGGGCAGAGTTATACTTTTTGGGAAGCAGATATCAATTCCTGCCCTTGAATTTTGCTCGTTGGGACTGATTCTGTGCTCTAAACACTTTACTCAAACTATCATTTTACATGGTAGCTGCAGAGTTTCAGATCCTCATCAATATTGAAGATGCAGATCATCCCATAAAAGAAAACTAATACATTAGTCTTCAACTACTTTTCTAAGCTCTTATTTCAGTTTAATACCTTTCGAAATAAACAAACAAAATGCCTTTTGTTAAAATGTATTTTGTTTTCCTTTTTGGAATACGTCTTTAGGATAAAATTTCAACTTTTGCTTTGCATCGCACCAGTTTTAATGACTTAAGTGACTGTAAAAAGTAAAAACTGGCAAACAAACTCTCTTGCTTGTAACGAATAATTGGTGCTTTTAATCTTAGTTGCTTGACATTGTATTGTCTATGTACAATCGTAAAGAAAAAAACACATGCAGTGATTTGTTTTTCTTTCTTTTGTGTGTGTGTGTGTGTGTTTTTTTTTTTTTTTTTTAAGGTCTATATCAGGGGCAAGGACCTAGATTTTGGGTCAAGTGGACCCAGCAACTGGGTACAAGCTTGATGCAAAACTAATCTGATGGTCGCCTCCATTTTAAATGGAGCAGCTCTTGTTGTCATTGCAACACGTTCTCACTATCAAGTCATCATACAGTATATGGACACATAGATATTTGAAGAGTTTATTTTGTGTGTGTATGTGACACTTTATGTTATATAACATTAAATACTGTCAAAGTTTTGAATTGTACTGAATGTATTTGAAGGGAGAGTTGGTTATTAATTACTTGCAGATGTGCCACCAATCCTCGGCTACTTAAAAATATATTACACTGGAAGGGTCTGTTCCCCACTTTGTGATGTCACAATGTGAGGAGCCACTCATTTTCGTGGAATCGGAGAAGCTGGTGCTCAGAGATGCGCGAATGGAGCACAATACCGCTTTAAGGGTGTTTTTTTTTTTTCTTAAGGAATTAACATCATAATATACTTAAAAGCTCAAATGCATGATATACTGTAGGCCCTTTAAACAGAATTAGCATTTTTTTTGCTTTAGCTGTTTGTGGCGGTAAATTCCTAAGCATGATCTACAAATATGTAGAACTGTTAAAATTTGAATAAAGAGAAAAAGCACAATGAAGATTGGAGTTTTGCTCTCATTTATCAAAAAGGACACAAATTCCATTACAATGAACACAATGGGGAATAGTCAATTTGCAACTATTGTACGACTATAGGACACTGACACTAACAACTGCATAATTTGTTCACTACACAATAAATAAAAACCAACATGAACACCTCATGACATTAATCATGTAAAATATGAAAAATATACATGTATCTTAAAGAAAATTGCTGACATCCTACAAATGGTTTAAAATTATTCTTTATTTGTCTGTATTTACTTAGATTGCTCCATACTGTACAGCTAACTGAATCAGCAGTGGTAATAAGTCAGGGGGTCATGTCTTTGTGACAGTGCTCATTCACATATGGCTTTAAAGATAACTTCTCTCCCAGCAAAAGGCTACACATAATTATCTCTGCATATAATTACACCAGCACTTTGACTCAAAGTACAAAGCAGCACATGCTTAATTATTCACTTGCAGAACGAAAGCTTCAGAAAAAAGGAAACAATTACCTTTCTTACAGAGGGGAAAAAAAGACACTTTAGAGTGATATTTTTTTATTACATATGTTCTTAAGCAATGATTTACCAGCAGTTTAAAAATGGAAAATAAAAACCAAATAAAGACATCAAAAACGAATAAAGTCAGTCCTAAATTTTTAACATGCCACACAATATTTGCATCCAATAAACATTTAACTTTTTCTTAGATGTGCAAGAACTGGTTGTAAAATCTTTCAAATGAAGACAAATACAGTTTGAGGTGTCAGTGTAGTTTTTGGAGATTTACTGCAAATATCTTTACAGTTCTACAAACATGAACAATTTTTGCAAAAAAATGTGTTTGTCATGGTTTGTAAACTCTGTCCTAAATTGCTCTTTTGTTTTATTTTGGT
>NC_050521.1:20444625-20447909 GCF_002922805.2 Oryzias melastigma
CCTGTGCTCTGACCGGCACACCATCTTGATTACTGTTAAACCCAAACCCGAATCAGTGATACAGTCCACCATTTACTCCCCAACAGTTGACATTGGTCTGAGTCTACATTTCTATGGCAACTACTCTCTCAAGAGAGCATGTTGAGGTTACCAATAAAAACCACCACGTTCGATGTGAGATCACCTATTTGCATTGAGACTTCTGATTGGTTAATTTATTGAATAACTTGCGCTTCAGCAAATATAAGAAAAAAAAGATTACCAAGAACATGTTAAAAAGAAACAGTGTAAGAATTGTTATTCTGACAAACATAATGACTGAGCTCTATAACAGTCTATGGGATTATGGCTATTCCTATTTGAAATGTCACTCAGTCCAGTTCTCCTATACAGTCAATGTTCCCAACTGAAAATGACAGCTTTTTATTAGTGCCACACACCTTTGTGGTGGTGTACAGTGACATTGTGGTTGGTGCTCTAACCTCAAAGCAAGAAGGCACTAGTTTTAATCCCAGCTGGGTCCTTTCTGTGTAGAGTTTGAATGTTCTCCCCGTGCTAGTGCGGGTTTCTTCGGGCACTCCGGCGTCCTTCCACAGTCCACAAACGTAGGTTAATTGGAGTCTGCAGGTTGCCCTTAGGAGTACATGCGAGTCTGTCCCTGCAACAGACTGGTGACCTGTTCAGGGTGTGTGTTGCCATTGTCCCACCGTAGCTGAGTTGGCCCCAGCAGCAATGTGACCCCAAAAGGGATACAGCAATTTATGATGATGGATATGAAACCAATGTGTGTGCTTAACACTAAAGCTGAAAAATAACCAAATTACCAGATGCCACCATTTGTCATCTACCTGTCTCTTAATTTAGTTATCTGTATTTTCCCTTTTCATAAACTTAAACACAATTATTTGGAAATATAACCCCCTAAACTCTGTTGATGTTGAGATTTAAGTAGAGAACGAAAGTTCTTTTTTGGTTATTTGAGTTTTTGATATGAACAAATTGGCTTAAACCTACAATATATCAGGTTGAGGAGTGACACTCTCACACTAGACCCCTCAGATATATGCCAATTTTATGTCGTTTTCATACCATCAACTAAACTGCAAGCGACAGAAAATATAAAACTTCCAAAGACATCTGTATGATTCCTGACTATTATTTCATTGGACCGGTGAAGTCACACTTTATATGCATCAAATCAAAAGGGACAGTGAACCACACTTAGGGAGTGGAAAGTGTATCCTGAAGAATTTAATAAGAAAAGAGATTTTGATGG
This sequence comes from Oryzias melastigma, assembly GCF_002922805.2. Classification (NCBI taxonomy): domain Eukaryota; kingdom Metazoa; phylum Chordata; class Actinopteri; order Beloniformes; family Adrianichthyidae; genus Oryzias; species Oryzias melastigma. The sequence continues at coordinate 20,445,902 of NC_050521.1, forward strand.
ATTACAGACCTTCTCCACATCTGAGACATTTTCAGAATGATAAATCACAACTGCTGCTTAGTCTTTCTTTCTATCTTGCTTTGCTTTGTTTCTCTCTTCCTCTGTTTTTGCCTCATTTTCATCTCACGAGTTTTGGCTTTTCAATTGTGAGAGCTTAGAGGAGCATCGCCGTACTGTAACCTATCGACGAACCTTCATTAATATTCATATGCATATGAAACAGCCTGATTCCAACCTGTCTGTGAACATCTGAACTCTATAGCTATATTATGCTTCTGTTCATATAAATATGTGTTTTAACAAAACCACCTGTACCACCACCATTTTTTTTTTTTTTTTTTGGTCAGGGACCTGGAGTGATGTCTCCCAGCACGGTTCTGTTGTTAACAGACCTTCTGGGTTTGTCTTCAAGGTTAAAGAGGACTCTGGGAGCAGAGATGTGTTGCGGCAGGGGCACTGAACCTCCACACAAGTGTGAAGCTCGACAGTCAAGGCTATCAAGGAGATGATATTCCACCAGTAAAAGGAGCACGAGGAGACAGATCCTTCATTTATAATAGATAACCAAATCTGTTAAAACACAGAGATGCTAGCTGCGTGCACCACAGAGGCCCTCCCACGGCTAACAGATTAGACGTCGTACATCCCTTACCTTGACATCCTCATTAATACCCAATTTAAGAGAGTTCTTTAATACCAATGCACATTACATCCTCCTGGAAAGGCATATATTTAAATAATATGAAAGCATTTTTCATTGTAGCTGAGCATTTTGAAAATGATTATCTTAAATGTACTCTTACACTTACCGTAATATTTTGGTGTTACGACCCACCCCGACGAAAATCGTGTTTTAAGTTTTTTTTTTACATTTTTTTTTTTGTCATTTTACTCATGGAGGACCTATATTGAGAAAGTATTTTGTGAATCAGGAGCAGATGAAAAAAAAGTTGTTTGAAAAATCTTTTAGGAGTGATGCAGCTGCAATGGTCAGCGGTCCACAATCATCCCTACTCCGCTTCATTTCAAGAGGATCTGGATGCAGAGAACAACATGGTGCCCAAAAATCATTAGTTGGGAGACCTCTTGAATTGGTCTTCCCCTCAAAATTAAACTTTTTTTTTTTTTTTGTCATTTTGGTCAAAAATAGCCTTTTTGGTTGAAAATCAATAATTTATCTGACTATTCTAACTGTTTTGTTTATGCATTCAGTTATCTCCTTATGCAATCAACTGATTCAAAGAGAAAAAGCAGCATTACACGTCTGATTAAAGTTGCAAAACTCCCGCTTCTGGCCAAAAATTTGTTTGGGTGCCATCTTGTCTGCAACCAGGGCCCTCGCCTAGACAGATTGTTCGCCATTTTTGTTCCACCAATAATTTTGTGTTAGGGGTTAAGCTAGCAGGAGAGCACATAAATGGAGAGCTCTCGGCAACAGACAAGAAAAGGAGGAGGAAGGTTGCTCTATTCTGATGGCCCCGCCCACAACTCGGAAGAGAATTTCTAATGAACTACTGCCGCTCTGCAGAGACTATGTCCTAGAAAATGACTTGTTTTTTTTTGGCTAAAACCAGCATACTCATGATTAAAAAAAGACAATTAGAGTGCATCTTTAAAGTTCTGTTAGTTCCCTGGTATTGATACCTCATTTTAACACCCATAGGGAAGAATATTCTTCTTTTTTGTAATGTAAAATGTTAAACTTAGAGATGAACTTTCCTTTCTCTTGGTTTTTCTTTGATTTTTGCCTAGTAGTTTACCTTCAATTACTGTCTTTTTTTTTCTTTTTGAGGGTATGTGTTCAAATTAAATTTAAGGATTCCAAAATGCTGCACTGACAGCCACTAACAGACTGAAAGAGTGCACCAAACCCACTCTCTGGGTGGACCATGTCACTTGTATTAGATACTCGAGTAGAATCACCCACTTAGGAATTGTGTATTTCTGCTTTTGTTCCAATTAGCAAGTCCCAGTATGACTTCTTGTTTCCCCTGTACTCCCTTATCTT
>NC_050521.1:20448197-20458139 GCF_002922805.2 Oryzias melastigma
CAGCTATTAGTCATTTATTTGTCACAATAACATGCTTGCTTTACTATATTTTAACATGTTACTGCTATTTTTATTTTTTCGTGATATATTTATATTTTTATTGCAAGTTATTAAAGTTATACAATTACAAGATTCCTCAAAAACATTATGTGGTGGCTCCTAGCCCCCACCTCGAACCCTTTGACAGATCCTCCCTAAGCTCGCTCTCAGTGGAAGGGGTGTGGCCTTCCAACAAGCTCAGTCCTGATTGGGTACAGTGGTTGCCATAGAAACGTCAACTCGGACCAATCGCTGCTTGGTGGTCGTCTGGCTCCAACATTGCGATGTCTGTATCTGTGGAAAAATGGAGACTTAATTTGGTTGGAGCCAGAAGTAAGCCATTTTCTATGGGTGATATCACTCAGTCCAGTTTGCATACACAGTCAATGATCCAGCAGCATGACACACAAATCTGGGTTTTTAGTTTTAAATTTTGTATTTTTCTTATCCCTATTTACCTCTACATCTCTAGTCTTGGTGCTGTTCCCTAGCTCGCAGGTCCCTCTGGGCTCCTGGTGTGAGCTGTGGGTGTTTAGCTGTTAATCTGTCAAACTAATTCTATGGACAAACATTGCATCAATGTATAATTCCCGCTTCACAAGGAGAAAGGACATTTGGGCCATAGGCCAGCCTGGAGACTGATGAGCCACACTAGCATAATTAAGGCCAGCAACTCCCTCGGGAAGAGCCTACACGTTCTTTAATTTCTCTCCCTCTGTCTGTCTTTCTTCATACATAATCTGTGTCCTTTCAGTTTTTCTTCTCCTAGCTTTCTCTTTTCAATCCATTAAAATACTTATCGAATAGTGAGAGGTGGTGACAAATCTTTGGCTGTTTACACTGGAAACAAAGAAGGGAGAGAAGTTAAAAAAATAAAGAAATGATTTAAAAGTTAACAACAATGCTTGTGTTTAAAGTTTAAAATGATTTTATAAGTCATAACTTTCTCATTTTTATTTTTATTTTTTGCAAAGTTAGGGTGATTTTCAATGCGACCCTGAGCTGGTAAGACCCCTACAGAAAAGTATCTTCTTAAAACAAAAGCACGTGTGGGACTAACACATACACCGTCCACATGAAATTAAATAAGAACTTTTTTTATTTTTTTTTATGTGAAGAAAGCATTAAGCACAGTATGGGTACAATCCATGCTGTTATCCTTGTTAAATGTGACCTGTGTTAGCAGTGGGAGCTTTAGCTTTGTTAGCAGCGGCATGTGACAGCTCTGCAAGTGGAATTGGTTGTTAACTGTGAAACACAGTGCCATGTCTCCAGGCAAGCTGGGAGATACCATCTCTCGCTCCTTCTCACACACACTCTCACTCACAAATGCCTCGTGCACAGCCCGAGCGTCGTGGATGGGGGAGACGAGTCTCAGCAAAAATTGGATTGGGGAAAGAGACAGTTGACTTTTTCTTCCCTCACACCTAAGAGCTGTGAAAGCTTTGAGGAAAGACGCCTCTCTTTAAACCTCTCAGTAAAACTCGCCTCATCCCCGGTTTGCTTCTTTCCTAATGTTTTCTTATCACTGCGGGGAATTGGTTTGATCTTTACACCCTATAGTTACCCCATCCACTAAAGCAGACCCCGCTGTTTCCTCAACTTGTTCTGGCGTATACATTCCGCATGAAAAAGAAGGAGCCAGCCATGAACGCTCTCGCTACTAAAATCCAGTCTGTTAGACATAACTTTCATTTAGGTTGCAGCGTTTAGCTTAATTGGACAGTTTTGTTCAATTTGCATGACTGTAATTTAATAAAGGACTGGATATTCTATTGGAAGGAAAAGCAATACTTCCAGAAATGAATTGTTATTTTTTGTTGATGGACATTTAAGGAATTATTGCTTTAAATTCTGATTTCCTTGTACACTAGTCTAACATTTAGAGTGACATGATCAGTCAGTAGTAGCTGACAATGAGACTCCTGAGAACCCACAATGTCTCAAGATCAAATATCCCAGTATTTAATTTCATTTCCCAGATACGGACCGTTGAAATGCCTCTCAGGGGACTTGTTTTCTTCAAGAACCTTCAAAGAGACATATGCTGGAAACAAGATCTTCAATACTTGAACCAAGCATTTTTTTTTTCCTGAATCAAAGAGCTCCTGCATAACATTTCTATTAGTCATTCGTTTCTCCTCCGTCTTTGATGGGAAAGCATTATGCTGTAAGAAAACAGCTGTGAGTTTCCAGCGTCATCCCGGGATCTCAAGGGGAAAGAGGAGCAGCAGTTGTTGTTTTTTTGTTTGTGTTTTTTTTTTTTTTCCTTAAGAGCTTCATTCATTCTGGGTTGGTGAAACCGCATCAAGGCATATGGCAGCTTGATTTAGTTAGCTCGTGAAATGATTTCACAAACCACATTTGGAAGAAGATAACAAAGTAACCAAGCATTTAATTGAGTATGGTCAATTTGAAGCACCTGACAGTACACGTACACACAGCTGCAAAAGTAACATCTGTGAAGGGCTTCTCAGATGAAGAAACTGTAGATTTTCTTTTCTTTTTTTTTTTTTTTACTACGAATTGTAGAAGTTGAAAAGCTATGTGTGTAAGCTATTTGTATAAAATCGACAAAGATTCAGTTGTTACATGAAAGAACTTCTTAAGAAAATAAAAAAGACGTCAGCTCTCAATGGTCTTGAACCCACCGCCATGATAAACCGAGTTGCTGGCATCATGTCTTGCTGCCTGGTCAATATTGAGTTATGAGCTTATGTGGGATTTGGCGCAGGACCCAAGATGATCCTCAGGTCAGATGAGGTCTGAAGACTTTTAGGTTACTTGACCAGAATATATCAGCCACCTCACCTGCACATCTTTTTTTTTTATTTTTTTTTTTTTTTTTCCCTCGTCAGAAGCTCAGAACAGAATGTCTCCATCTGTTTCATCAGCTCATACAAACAGATCGTCAGAACTGCACAGTGGGAATATTTGAGCAGAGATGAATGCAATCAATACGCAAAAGACAAAGTGCAACAAATGGAAGTTAGTAAAACAAATGGGTTTGATTTGAGGCTGTAATATGTGTGAGTGCTGCTAAGTCCTAAGAGACGGCAACAACTATTATTAATGGTAAACATTGAATAAAAAGACCATAATAAGGCATGCGTGATTAGATAAAGAGGAAAAGGTCAGAGCAGGTTGATGCATCTGTCTCATTAGCTGCTTTATTTGTGTCCCTTCGTTTACCCTTCATTAGCCTGCCTGTTTTATCCTCTCTTTATCCTGTTGTCTAAGTATTTTTATTTACTGAGTTTGCTGCTCACTGTTTCCTCCTCTGCATGTGTTGTTTCGGAGCGTAATGGCTCCTCACAGTGCATCTGTCTTTGGAAAATGTCCCCCCTCCCTTCGCACACCGTCCCACTTTTGACATAAATGCTATGTGTGGCAGACAGGGCGCAGGGATTAATTTGCCATGTGTGTGTACCTCCGCACCAGACAGGGGTAGAGACTGTGACTGAGGCCTGTCTGACAGAAGAGGTGAAGCCTCTCTTGCTGCATCCCTCCAGTCTCCAACGGCACTTGATGTCACAGAGCGCCGTGGAGAAAGGGGAGGTTTGCGTCGGAGTGAGGAGGCGGAAATGTAGCCTCGTGATGGAAAGATGGAAATGAGGAGGAGAAATGAGGGAGGCGTGTGCATCGCACTAGGTTAAAATGTGTTATAAAGGAAGAATCTGAGGATGGAGACACACAGAAACGGTTTGTGGAGCTTTCTCATGTAATGCATCTCAGTGCCAAAAGGGGTCATGTGTGTGCTGCAGATTCATTACTTTCAGAAGACATTCATATCCTAAGATCATTACCAGTTATAGCCTAGAAGATTTTGCATGCGTGTGTCTTTATTTAGCGCCACTCTGTAAAGCCTGGATAAAGGCCATGATTAATGAAAACACCTCAACATTATTATGCCTTGCTGTACATTTGTCTGCGATCACAAGAGGAATGAGCTTCCATCAGATGTGACCTAGGCGAGTTTAATTATTACCTCACTCTTTCCTTTTCATTGCCCTAAATACTTTTTTTTCACTTTTTCATGGCTACGATTAGCCACACGTGCACAGCACTCCACACAAATAGAAACATGCTGATGATATTACAGATGCTTCCTGAGACATCACATCTAAAAATGTCTTTCATGGATAAATTAAATCTGTCTTCCTTAACACTGCAGTTATATGATGGTCTCTAGGAATCTTTGAGTCGCAAAACCTTTATCATAGAAGACCCTCACCAGTTACAAGTTGATGTTTTTTTTGTGATTTTTCTGGTTGTTGTTCAAAGTGTTTATTTTCATGGGCGTTGTTTTTTTTTTTTGTTTTGTTTTTGTTTTGTTTGAGGAGGTGCGATCTCATGTGAGTTTGTAATTGTCTTGCAAGTGAAGCTTGGTGTTTTTTAGCCTCAATATAGATGCAGACACATTTCTTTCCAGATCAAAGTGAAATGTAAAACCAATGATTAGGCAATGTAAGTGAGAAGGAAAGTACAGCTGAGAGTGAGAATATTTGACTGTTCAAGAGGACTGGAATGAACGAGTGTGACGTCATCCAAGGAAAATGACTTCTTATGGCTCCAACAAAATGAAGTCGATTCAGTTTTCTGCAATACGGATTTTGCCATTTTGGAACAAGGTGGGTCTGAATCAACCTATCTCTGACAACCAATCAGGAGTGAGCTTGTTGGAAGGTCATCCCCTTTCACTGAAAGCGGATTCTGGAGAAGTGCTTCAAATGTTCAACCTCGGACCAAAAAAGGCATCAAAGCAGAAATGGGTATTCAGACAAATGTAATGACTAAGTAATAGCTGTTTCTTCTTCAAAAGAAGTTTAAGGGATTTTGGCTTTTAGGACTTCCTATTTGGAAAGCAAGGGGGGAGAGTTTATCTAGTCATTTTTATTTGCGCGATACCGTTTTTCCAGGGACTCGTTATTAATAAAAAAACGAGTTTTCTTTTCCTCTTTTTAAACCCTTAACAATGGAAATTTTTAAGCCTTAAACACTGGAGATGCCTGTCAAAGCATCTACCGCGCTGAAGGAGACTAACCAATTGTTAGTACGATGGTTTGAGCGCCAGCCTTCCATTGTGGAAGGTGGGGGTATTATGGTAAATAAAACTTTTCAGTGAACATTATTTAATTCTTGGGAATTAAAATTATATAAATACTCATTTTAACAAATTCCAGGCAGCCACAGTGTTTGTGTGTGTATGTGGTGGTGGTGGAGGGGGGTGGGGATTACAAAAAATAAAACGATCATTAATGCAAGTACGAAGATTACTCATTAAATTGACATTAAAAATAAATAAATAAATAAACATTCCTTACTTAACAAGTGACAAAATGACCTTCCTGACATTATTTAGTTCTTATCCTGAATTGAAATGATTCAAATGTAAACGTACATATTAACTCTGGCAGCTATTTTCTCCCACAACAACTCTCATGGTTTTACCGCAGCAGCTGTGTTGATCTTTTTGTGGAAAATGAGCTCGCAGTCAGTATATGCTTGTAGGAACACATCAGTTTCTGTCGCTGGGAGTAAGAAGCCCTATAGGTGTTTGTTCCCGTTGCCATGGTGAATCGTAATGTCTTTGCTCCATGGATCAGGGCTTTTCACAGTCGCTCGATTCTGGTTCCAACAATTTAAAGTTGATTGAATCAACTCTTTTCCGCTGTTCTGAAACTGAATAAGTTTGCAAATTTTGAGTCGGTGGACTCTGAGTTCAGGTTTGAACTCTAAATTTGTTTAACCTGCTTCTTGAAACGGGCCCCTGGTAAGTCGCCTGTCCGTCCTGGGAGAGGATCTATTCTTCATGTGGGCATTCCTAGGACCCCATACTCGCAGAACACCATCCACAGGAATCCACAAGGGATGCAGTTGAATACCTTCTCCAAATCCACAAAACCCAAATGTACTGCATGGGCAAGCTCCCACGAACCCTCCAGCAACATAATGGAGTGTAGAACTGGTTCACGACCTGGACGTAAACCGCAGTGTTGATTCTGGATCTGAGGTTCAACTATGGGATGGATTCTACACTCCAGTGCCCTGGCATAGACTATCCCAGGAAGGCTGAGGAGTGTGATTCCTGGTAGTTTCCCCTTCTTGAAAAGGGGAACCATCACCCCTGTCTGCCATTCCAGTGGTACGGTTCCCGACTGCCATGTAATGTCATAGAGACATGTCAGCCTAGACACTACCATGGCATCCAGACACTGGAGGTACTCAGGGTGGACCTCATCCACTCCTAAAACCTTACAGCTGAGGAGCTCATAAACTATCTTGGTCATTTCAGCAGGGGCGATGAACAGCTCAGCCCCAAAGTCCTCAGCTAAGGAAAGGCGTATCAACAGGAATACAAGGAAAACCATTTCAGAAAATGTTGTTTTTCAAAAGTAAACAAAGTTTTGTATGACCTTTCAACAATGTTTCTTTTCTTTCTCTTGACTCACATTCGTTTAGGGATTGGCATTTCCAAAACTGCCTTTTCAAAATTTCAGGAAATTGCCAATATCATGCAGGCAAACAAGGTCTATTCTGAACACAAAATTTGTTTGGACAGGTTTTTTTTTTTTTCTTTTTTTTTTTTTTTTTTTTTTTTGCACAACAAGCTTTTTTATTGTACCAACAGTCTTTTTCTGCAGTCAAGTACTGTTGTCAATGGTGATTTTTTTTTCCCATTTTATTTGTTTCTATTTTTTTTATTTTTTTATGCTGCCATAGTATAAAGAAATCAACTGAGTGACAACTGCTTTTGTCAAGAGTTAACTGGTCCTGCTCGGCTATTGAGGCACCATTTGGTTTGCCTCCTTTACTACATAAAAAAGTCAAAGAGGTAATACAGAAGTACAAAAAAATGTCTCTTGATCCCTGCTGGTGTAATTCAAACACCACAGAAGGATGGATGAAACGGATTACAATAGCTCAAGAAATAGCACCAGTATAAAATGGATTAAGACAAAAATGCATTAAAACGCTGTAGTTCTTTAGATGGTTACATGCTAATTTGAATAGTCTAGTAGCTTCCACAAATGATTAGGCTAGTAGCTGAAGAAATTCATTGGTTAGTATGGTGGTTATAAGCCTTTAACACTAGAGGTGTTCTCAGCAAAAAAGTTCCCACCGGCAATGTTAATTCAATGTACACATGCAATCTAAGGTCCCGCGGTGCAATTTAAGCATCAAGCATGACGTGTCGTGCCAACCAGTCAGGGATTGGCTTTGGGAACATGTGCTGAATGATCTCATGAACCCAGACCGTGAAACATGTTTACTGATGCTTTGAGAGAGTTCTTTCAAATAAATATTATTTCTAAACATCATTCGTATCCATCATGCATTGAAAATGAGATGTACCCAGAAACTGCTTTACGTAGCGATCAGGCAAAAAACATTTGGCAGTTTGCACAATTAAAGTAATTCCGACTTCTGAAAGCCTAAAAATGTGCTTTATACTTTACTCAACTTTTAAAATGATGCATATTAGTAGAAAGCTTTTCAGAATATTTTTTAGAATATATTGTAATGTCATTAATAGTCCAAACGGTCAGAGAGTTACAGTAATTCAAAGAGTGTCAATAGTGTAGCTGTACCTCTGGTTTTAAAGGAATAAACATGTTCTGAAAGTTAAATGTCAATGCCACAATGGAAGTGGTTGACTGTAGAGTTCTTTCAATTGCATTGGAAGTTTTCAGTAATTTTACTTTCACCATGGAGTAACAATTGTACTCCCCTTGGAGGCAGTTTTAGAACCCATTGTAACTAGAGCCAGATCAATTCACCAGGTGCCATAGGCAGCAAAATGTACAAGCAAGTCAGATTCAATTCACCTAAATCTCAAATCTCAGTCATTTTTTTTTATTGTTAGATTTATTAACTCAGACTTCTGAACTTTTAGAAAAAATGTTTTATTTCATTGTTGCAGCATCGGTGGAGTTTTATATGGGTGTCGCAGTAAGGGTGAAAATTAGACAAACAGAGCATAAAACCATTCTAGATAAAGGAGCAAAAATAAGTATTTCAAACAACTTACTTTTATTTGTGCCATTTCATTTAAAATGTATGGGTTGGATATATTGGTTAGGCCTAAAGAAGCATGTGTTGATACGTCAGTATCAGCTGATTTACATTGATAGTGTAAACACTGTACCACGGTAAAGTGTTGCATACATGTGTAAAGCTACTTTTCCCAGCTTCAGAATCTGCTGGAGCTAATGCTCCAATGTTAAAGGGTTAAATGGGGCCAATACAAATCCTAGGGTCATGTGACCACACTGTCTGGCCATCTTTATATATTGATTCACACCCACAGGAAACTATTAGTCAGATATCTTTCCTATTGATCGTGTTTATCTCCAGAAACTTTTTTAATTTTACCAACAGTTGATGTGTTAGCTTTCATCCAATCTCTGCTTCATGCCCTTTAAGAGCACTATCTTTTATTTATGTTAACCCATAAAGACCCAAACCCATTTTTCCTTAAAAATAAAATGATCTGGAATGCACCACGAACCAGGTGGATCACATAGCAAATTTCTGCTATTTTTTTCTGTTACACTGGTGTTAAAAATCATGTTTATTATTTGAACATGTAACTGTTAACCACTGCAGCTTCGTTCTACACACTTAAGTAGCAGGATCAATGAATTATTTATTAGTCTTTCTTTGCATCTATCTACACAGCAGTAAATCCCATCCTGCACTTCTCCTGATGAATTTAACCAATGTATACACCACACCTGCATTATTATGTTATTGTTGATGAAAGCCCACACCAGCCTCACCCTCTTAATAAAGTAATGTCTGGAGTGGCTGTGAGAGCCTTGTCTGGCAGGACATGCGATGGGTTGGGAAGTAATGAGCAAATCTGAGATAAATAATGGATCGCCGTCATTCACATTACAGAGGAAATGACTGTAATGGTGCTTGCAGGGTGAAAGACTTCCATCGACCACATTAACACTCAGGACAAAGGCAAAGATGAAAAAAATAGAATAAAAGGATGCATGTGAACGACATCAAAGTGGGGGAGGTGATCATTTTACCCAAACACTCTTCCCACTTGAGACTGAAATAAAGTGAACTGAGGAGGGAAAGAGAGGAAACGAGCCTATTTTGTGGTTGACACTGATGGAAACACCTGAAAGCTTCATTAAGGTTATAACTTATGTCAAAAGGAAGTTCTTTGAAACTTTCCTCTCCAGCTCTCCCACACATTCACACCACCGACCCACTCTGGGGTTCTCCCATTCTGTCTTTCCACTGTGCCTCCCAGGTTTCTCTTTCGATTGCCCTGGGAGAGGGCATTAGAAACAGAATGGTCTGAATGTGAGCTTACAATAGTGGAGATAAATGGGATTTGAAGCACAGGCCATAAGGAGTGGCAGTCATTAGACAGTAAGTGAGCCAAGCGAGTTGTTAGGACACGAGCAGTGCTAGTCATTAGGAAGGGATGGGGGGAAAGAGAGATGGAGCGATGGAGGAAAGGAAGGAGGCCAGTGGCTGTTTGTTCTGGGACTAAGTGCTGGATAATGAGATCAGACTGACATGACCCTCAGAGCTGAAAAAGACAGCTTTGGCATTACACCTCTCCCTATTTCTCGATCCCATTGTCCACATCTTACATGTTCTTTTTCTTTCTCTCAGTGTTTATCCATGTTTGACTCTCCTTGTCTTACACCAGAGGAATCTGCGCCATCAGTGGAATGCGAGTCCAATGCCACCGGAGCTCAGGTGGAAAAAAGGAGAGAAATGAATCATGGAGAATGCTAAAGTTACACCTGTTCATGGTAGCATTTTAGTGGGATTTGCTTAAAAGAACTTGACACGCTATATACAACATTTGACACAGCCTACATGAAGTCCTGTGACCCTGTTTTGGGTTACCCTATCAGTTTAAAATTA
>NC_050521.1:20458187-20478681 GCF_002922805.2 Oryzias melastigma
TTTTTTTTTTTTTTTCCCAGCGTTGCAGCTCCCTTTGTGCAGAAAAAAAATCCAGTGGTTTCTGTTTTTGCCAAAAATCTGATAAAGTACATTCATAACAGTGTAGTCCATTAATGACTCTCTGGCTGACGGTTATTTGAATGTAGCCATCTATTCTTATTTGGCAGTTATGGACTAGTTTTTTTGGAAAGAAGTGTTAAAAACCGTCAGAATTGTGAAGTTTTCTGGTCCCAGACATTGTTTTTTAGATTACTTTTTTTTTTTTTTAATTTTTAATAAGCTTGCAAAGTGGAACATGTAATTAAAAGTTAAATCTTCATAACTCAAACCATGTGAACCCCTTCTCCACATTAATCTTCTGTGCCTGTGAAATCAAGATGGAGACCGACCATGAGGTCAAATTGTTTTATCTCATTTGTGTTTTTGATAAGTATTTATTTGATTAGGTTTTTTTTTTTTTTTTTTACTTGGCTATCCGCTTTTATCTGAGATGTAGATTGCTTGAGATACTTCTTCCACTTGTGGCTGCAAATTTTAGAGGAATGCACAAAAGATACCAACAACATGATTAATTATATTTCATAAAAACATTTTTTTTTTGGTCGAGTCCCTCTTCAGAAATGGGTAGTGTAATTAATTATTGTCCCTATAATAGCAACACGACTGAAACTGACAATGAAATGAAGTGTTTCTGGGGTCTCTTTTGGGGCAGTTACAAAAATAAGACTTTCTTTAATGTAAGCATTAAAAAAAGCATAAGCAAGGACTGAATTGTGGTCCATTCAAACACAAATATCTACCTGTTAAATGGCATGTGTCTTTACGAAATCAAATCAAACTTTATTAATAAAGCATTTTTTTAACAACAGTACTTATAGACTGTTAAAAATTAAATAAAATACTCAGAATGCCCTCAACGCTCCCAACCCCTTCCACCCACCATAATAAGACATACAATGACACATGAATAAAAATCAAAATTTAAATAGAAATTAAAACAGGAATATAAAGTAACTATTTTAAAGACTCACTCGTATGGGATTTGTGTTTTTGACATGTTTTTGTTGCATTCTTCTCATGTATACATAAATTAAGATTGAAATAAAAGCAGACCAAAAAAATTCAATTTGAGAAAGATTGTTGCTGTTACATACAAACTACAACCTACAGGTCACAAGATAATATTATATAGCTAGTATTCTTCCAAAACATAGTTTTTGTATCTCATTTCCTCATCAACCAACTCTTGGAGGTTACCTGAATGCACCTCAAGAAACCAAGAAAACAACACATGGTTTTTGATTTTGCCAAAAAAAAAATAATAATAAAAATAAAATAAAAAAAAATCATAATTAAAAGACTACAGGAAGACTTTTAGAATAGATCAAAAGATGATCGGAGCAGGACTTGAAGCATAGTACTGGAAATGGAAAAAGGCAAAAATGTTTATGCTGACATGGATGATGTGGTATTTTTTTTCCCCCTTTTTTTGTCACTTCTAAAACGCTTCACTATGGTGAAGCAACTTTAACTCAAATCTAGATGCACCAGATGTAAGCTAAGCTAACATGAAAGTTTAGAAAATGGTAAATCGGTTTCTTGACTCTGAGATGGAGAAAAATGTGGTTATATCATAAACCCCAGTCGGGTTACTATAGAAACTTACTAATAATAATCAAATAAACATTGTATACAATCTAAAATGTCAAAAAATAATATAAAATAAAGAGTAACAGTTTTTTTTTGATCACTGAAAGGGTTTTAAGTTTAATGTCCACTTTGCAGGGTTTCATATGTAATATGTTGACTTGATGAAAGAAATCTTCTGTCAGTGATGAAGAACAATGAGATAATAGAGTCGTTCAAAGAATAAACCTGTATGTAGGTAGGTTGGTAAATTTATTAAAGTGCAGATGGTTTTCATCATTCAATATATTATTGCTACTGCTACACATCAGACATCAGCTGCATTGTTGACCTCCAAACCTCGATCCTCCTCTTCAAAGTAAAGACATCAATGCATTTTTCATTTGCTCTAGTTTAATCTCTGTAAAATAAATTATAGGAAAATATTTTTCAGATTTGTAAGCATCAAGCAATAATATGGAGACGTGTCTAGTATTTTCAAAACCAGATCCTTTTTTTTAAGAACATGAAGTTTATTCTACAGAAAATCTGAGTAATATTGAGTTCTTCATTTAGAGCTTATTCTATAATAAACATCTTTGATGCAAAGTCATTCTAAAGGAGGCTGGAGGCTCATCGTGTTGCTCAGCCAAGCTCTGTTGAAGATCAGATGGATCACATTATTTCCAACTGATATAAAGTCATTACTTAAGTTGACGGCCTGTTTGATAGTAAAATAATTTTTGTGAAGCCTCAACATAATCATAAAATGCCTCTCCCAGCAGACATTGTCTTTATCATCCTACAATATAAATCATATTAAACTGTAACAGTTATGTTCTTGCAGCCTTTTTTTTATTTGAATTTGCTGCAGGTGCACTTTTAGTTTATTGGGTAATGCGATGATTTTAGGATTTAACTTTGTTCCTGTATATTTAATGCACAGTTCTCTGTGTAACACTGACTCAAGAGATGTTCTTGAGGTGGGCGCAGTGCTGCCCAGATCACCTGCAGCACGGTGGATGCTGGTTAGTTATTTGCTCCAATGCGCCGTCACAAAAGTAGCGTGAGAAAGGAACGGGTTCAAGGTGACTTCCTAAGCCAGCGCAGCCAGAAAATAGGTACTGCACTGGCTGCAAGCCGCGTTGATGACTACAAAACAATGCATTGTGGGAAACTGTGTCCTGACAGTTTCTGTAGTCCGACACAATGCTGATCAGAAATGACTGGCACAATATGAAGGAAACTCTTTCTGGAAAGTAGTGGATCACTTATGTGAAAATAAACAATATTTCAAATAATCTCTGGTTATATGTGTTATTGTTGCCTTTAAAGCTAATTTGAATTTTCATCTTATTTATTTCTTTGGGACAGTGCACACTAAATTATTCACAGTGGTGATTTTTTTTTTATCTGTTGTCACCTGACAGATGTTTAAAATAATATAAAAGACATGATTGCACAGATCATACTAAGGGGGAGAGGCATGTTAAAATTAAATCGAATGTTAAGGACAACCCCCAACTTCTTGTTCTTGCTCAGTCTCGCCGTTCGCCTTCATCTCGGGCACCGACGATGCAGGCGAGACTCTAGGTGATCTTAAACACACCTATTGACTTTAGGGGCAGCATCAGGATATTTTGGTTTCCCATAAAAATATGGATTTTCTCAGGGCACTCGAGCTTCCTCCCACAGTTTGTTAATCTATGAAACATATTTTCTAACACCAAATTGTCCCTGAAGGCCTTATTTCTCTGTCACTACATACATTTTGTGCCATTATGTCCCAGGTACAAAAACTGGTAATATTTGGAAAAAGTTGTGGTCTTTAAATGTGAAATTTTTACTCAAATCACAAATTAACCACGTTAAAACCACGGAAGACGAACCAGGCAGAGATCAAAATAACCCTTTGTGTCATTGAATATCTTCACTTTTGCCACGGCAGGGGTGGTCCCCAGGTCCACAAAAAATGCATTTGCAGAGAATGTGACTCTAAACCCACACCAAGTTCTGTCTTAAATTGCTGCATGTTTTGCACATAAAGAAAGAAAACTTGCAAAGTTCTAAGTAGGGAATTCCAAAACGCACATGTATATGTGTTTGCATGAGTTTTTCTTTGAAAGTGGACGTTGGAATGCATGTTTCCAAGCGTAGCTTTGTCTTTTGCCCAAAAAGTTCAGTTAAGAGGCAACATCCAAGTATTTTACTTCCGCTTGATCTGCCACTGCATTACTTTATTACTTTTAATTGCATGTTCAAGGACAAAAAACTTTTTTGTTTCATTTCCTGGCACCCATTTCTTGTTTTTAAATGCTCTTTATTTAGCATTTTACACATTTTTGAAGAACTATACTGACTACTCCATTAGTCCACCTGGGGAAAAATATACACACATGTACTTACATTGATATTTATTTATATTGTATATTTTTTAACATTGTTAAGGTGGAAAGAAAGAAAGAAATATGGGAATAAAATAATGATGCTTTACAGACCTTGTTCGTGTCACAAACCCCCACGGAATAGATAGCATGAACCACAATCACAAAATATTTCACGTTGTCCCACATGCAAAACAGGAATACCGACATGTACTATTTATGAGGAAAAAGAGTACAAACTGACTGCACAAAAATGTTAGAGTAGAGATCTTAGCATGAAGTTGCAGCAACAAAAACCAGAGGGGGTCTGCTGTAAAGTTTCTCTTTCCTTCATGCAACCAGCAGGGAGTACTTGGGGGTTTGAATGAAGGAGTTTATATTTCCCAAACAGGTCTTTCTGCAAAATCCCACAAGAGCGTTCAACCTAAAATATCCTTTGAAGTCCAACTTGCATTTGACCACATACTTTAAATGCAAGTGAAGTGTTGTTTAATTCATATGTGTATATATAAATATTTTTTTCTATCCAGTCTTAAAAAAAAACAAAACATAATGAATAGAACAAATTTTACAGAAAAAATTAAAGTTTTTTTTGTTATTATTTTATTATTTATTCTGGGCTCTTTTAAGCCTTCTTTGATATTGGTTTTAGTCGATATATATATATATATATATATATATTCATTTTGATGTTGCTGTGATTGTAAAATACATCAAAAAAGTAGATTTTCTGATTCATGTTTAGGAGCTTCAAGCATTTTTTTTCTCCTTAAACTTACTAATAAGATTGTTCAAAAAGTATTTCACAATAGAGAGACAATTACTTTAC
The DNA here is from genome assembly GCF_002922805.2 of Oryzias melastigma. Taxonomy (NCBI): domain Eukaryota; kingdom Metazoa; phylum Chordata; class Actinopteri; order Beloniformes; family Adrianichthyidae; genus Oryzias; species Oryzias melastigma. Next base: position 20,463,027 of record NC_050521.1, read on the forward strand.
ATAAACCCGCAGGTGTTACAGCAGATTAGAATTTGGTGACCTTTTAAAAAGAGCAAAATATGCCCACTTCAATAAGTTTTCAGCAAGTACGATATATCTATTGAACAATTTTGAACTTTTTAGTTCTAATAGAAATCAAAAATGATGTGAAAACGCAATTTAAGCACACCCGGAGTGCCTGAAGTATGAAATATGAGTCTAATAACTGTCTTGTTGCAACAAAATTGCATTGCACAATAGCATTAAATTAATGCCACCCTCTGAATACATTTTGAGACACAAATCGAGAAAATTAGTGCTTTCAAGTTTGGCGCCTGTGAAGGAAAATACAAAGTAATTCTTAAGCTGTTCATATATGAAGATACGATTACTGGCAAATAACTACTTTTACTATGAATATAATATGAACGTAACTTCTAAAACGCATGGAGCCTTTCTTTTGACCTAAGAAGAAAAGGTTCACCGTCCCCAGACCATCAAATGTCCTCAGAGACAGGCAACCATTCAGGCTCACATTTACCCTTACAGTCAATTCAGAATCATCTGTCGATCTACAATGTGGGCTCTTTGTTCCGTGGGAGGAAAACAAGATGCTCAATGAAAGCCCTTAAAAGAACAGAGAGAAAACTAAATTCTCCACACAAAAGCCCCAACCAGTGATTTAACAAGAGAGCTTTTGCCATGAGTGGTGCAACTACAGCACCACTGCACAGCTGAAAACTCAGCTTACAATTTATTTTTTAACGTTACATGTGTAATTTACGAGGAGTTTTGTGAAAAGGACAAATATTCTCTTTTTCTTTGTTTAAAGACTTCATTTTATCCCTCTTTTTTTTTTTTTTTTTTTCCAACCATAAGCACTCACCTCTGCCGACGAAAAGACTCACACCTAGGCTGGTGTTAATGAACTGAGAGCACACGAAAACAAAGAAAAAATAAGTGTGATTAAAAAATATGGATTCATTGTGGGAGAGGAAGACAAAAAAAGATAAATTAACTAATGTTTCTTGTGCACTCCAGAAATTACCTTGTGTGCTCGAAAAAACATTATTATTATTTTTTACTTTAAATGTCCCTTTAAAGGACTCTGTAGTTATGCTATTAAAATGAAAATATTGTAGATTCTAAAGCTACGTTCACACCAAACACAATTCACGCATCATTGAAGTAGAGTTTCGATGTTTAGTCAATGTTCAGATAAAATCATGTGCGCAACTTGAATGCTGGGCGCCTTTGCTTCCGTCGGTCCAGACGCAATGGGTTTTTAGAGTCGGGGTGTGGATTAGGCATCGCAGCATGTCAAGAGTTTAAAAATCTGAACTTTGGTGACGCATTGCACCAACCAATAGGGGACTCAGCTTTGGTCACATGCTCCATGACTGTCAACAGGTGGAGTACAAATAATGTTGTTCTTGTTGTGAACTTCTATCCATTTTCTTAACACAAATGAAAGGTCCTTTCATTGTATTTTTTTCTTTTTTTTATTAGTTCCCCTCTTGGACTACTGTGGGACAGAAAGTCATCAAACTGTATCACAGAGGCTCAAAACACCACAGAAAGTGGTTCCCGGAGCAGGAGCAAACTTAGCGCACTGGTGTATCTCTGAATGATCTCATGAACCCAGACATGAAGATGTGATCACCAATGCTTACGTAGGTTTTTATTTTAATTTTAATTTTTTAATTAATAAATCCAATCTCTAAACATCCCTTGAGTCTGCGTTGTAAAAGAGATATACACAGACACTATTGCAGCAATCCGGCTAAAAACATTTGGTTGTAGCTCCTCCCACACGTCGAAAGAGAAATAAAAATCACATTCGGTGTGAACACAGCTTATGATTATTTTTTTTTGTTCTTGCAAGCCTGTCCGTCTCTTTTTTTTATGGTCAGAAATAACTACTGGTTTGCATTAAATTCCAGGAGATGGTTAATGTTATTTTTTGGTGGCTTTAGCAGGAAATTTTCAACAAAAGGTGCAGGTTGAGTGTGGTTGCCTATGATGACACGCCAACATAAAAGGAGTGAGAAAGATCCCAGATTTGAAGAAAAGGTTGAGTCATCATGGGGCTTGAACTTGAAGAGTGCTAATGAGCTGAAAACATCTTTTACTGTCAGTGCAGCTTTCAATGGAGATTGTCAGTCTCCTCCTCTTCCCCAAACTCTAATGAAGTTTCATTTTTATAAATCATCTATACTTTTTTAATAACAAAAAAAGCCTTTTTACAGCTTGTTATCATCGTTAAATATGCATGGGTTTGAAAAGTCAAACCGTACCTAATAAATTATGTGTGACAAAGATGGCAATGAGATGCTTTCCTTTTTTTGACACATTTCACTCCTTTTGATAGAAGTGATGTTACTTCAAAAACAACTTAGAGGTGCAAAACTGAAAATGTTTGACTTTTTTGTTGTTATTCTTGGCTCCCTTACAATCTCTGCTGCCCCACTAAAATAATTTGCTTGATGTTTAATTAGCCAGAGTTAAGTTATTTGTTCTATTTCAATACAAATAAAGCAGATGAAGCATGTCAATTCAAGCTGTGCATCCCATTTGTTCGTCAAATGTTCCCTGTTGTGTGGAGAAAGCTTTCTTGGCATTTAAACTACATTAAGGCGGTGCTTTTAGGTATCGTTGAGTTTCTTCAAACCAGTGACATTTTATTTTGTGAGAACACTTTGTTCGAAGGGTTGTAAAAGGTACATTGTTTAATTTAGAATGTCCCCAAATATTTATTAAAATTCAACAAAGCAACTGGGTTTCTTTAGGTTTTGGTCGCATGCTTTGCAAATTCCTTAACCAATTATTAGCCTCTAATTTTTTGGTTACATCAATTCTGAAGTCAGCATCTATTGGGCTTACTCCCACAACAATTTCTTTCTTTTAAATGATTCTACTTTCTTTTTTATGTCTAAAAAAACAAGTATTTGTCCTTCTTAAGCATTTATTAAAAAATCTATATTGTTATTTATTTGTGCGTAAAAGACTTTTAGGTGGATTTTTTTTCCCTCTATATAAATGTTAAAAACCCACTTCGATCATCTTTTGAGGTATTTCAAAGGTACATTCACATTGAACGCGATTCTCGCGGCAGAAGGGGGCAGTTTTAATGTTAAGTCAATGGTACAGGTGCGAATTGAGGCGATCTGAAGTCCTACGGCGTGATTTGTGCTAACAGCCAGGAGCAGTGGTCTGGCAGCATCTCGATTTCAGCGGCGAGGCGCGAATTTTACGGCGCAGTCAAAATTTAAATATCTGAAGTCTGATAGGTCGCCAAGTCACATATGCCAATCAGGAACTCAGCTTTGGGCACGTGACGTTTTCAGTGGCTTGATCAGCGGGTAGAATATGAATCCAATGGAGCATTTTTTTTCCTGAACTTCCATCTAATTCCATAACCTGCTGAAACAGTGGGGTTGCAGAGCTCGTTCGACGCTTTTGGGGCGAAGGCAGGATACACTCTCGACATATCGTCGGCTTTTGCTCCCACGGCAGAGCTCACTCGCTCGATAAGCTGGTTCTGACCTCTTGGACACATTAAAAAAATAAATAAATAAAAAAAATCAAAAAAAAAAACAAGGAAAAAGATCCCCTATTTTGATTCTTCCACCTCGTGTTATTACTAGACAGTGAGCCTTCAAGCTCAGGCACAGAGACACAGAAACACTGCAGAGGCGGCTGTCATTCAGACACAGCCCCCAGGGTGGGATAGTAGCTCCTGGTCAACATTTTTTTAATAATAATCATATAAACCCAAAGGTTGAGATATATTTACCAATGTTTTTGAACTCTTCACAATAAAGACACCCAATTTCTCAACATCTTCTCTGTTTTCATACAGTATAAGTGAGAAATCCACCGATGCAGACACCGTTCCTTATTAAACCTTGGCTGGTAACTCCTCCCACAAGGCAGGTGGTGAGCAGTGGGCCACACCAATCGCGTTTAGTCTGAATGCACCATAAAAGTGTTCTTAGTGGTTATCTAATTATGATTTGTCCTGTTTTAAGACAAAGTCAGATAAACTGTCGTTTTTTTATGATAGTTTCAGCAGAGCAGCAGTGGTTAATGAGAAATTCGCCTCTGTATTGTAGGCAGGACTATTCACGTGGAGCAACCCCGCCCCCCTTTCCATTGCAAACAGCTTACATATTCTCCTGGTAGCTTCCAGCCCAGCTTTTTTTCTGTCACAAATAAGCTTTGGATTTGAATAAAGAAATACTCCAAAATGCAATTTTCAAGCCTAATTTTCTTTACACATGTCCTCTGTCATCCCTAAAAAAATGACGCAAGAACGCGTTAAAAACACCAAAGACGCCCTTTTCATCAGAGTGGGTCTTTAAGAGCTTACATGTCCTCTTGTGACAGCTTAAAACAACAGCTGTGTATCAGATGACTGAAAGCGTGATTGTGGTGCTGACTTGATGCGTAATTTTGAATTGGATTTCCCGTCTACCCTTGCGAGGATACATTTACTTTATAGTGTCATCTGAGTTACAATTGTCTGTCTGCAGCTGTCGAACAGCGCCTTGATGGTTTGTTTGTTCCACTCCAATGGGGCATCTTTCCTTCAGGACCAAGTGCCCACCATGTCATGAGGGATTAACATTTTCCTGCACATCTGTCATCCGTGATGATCTGACTCACACAAAAACAATAAAGGACCATTTATGCCCTAAAATTGTTTCATACATGCAGAAAACCCACACTCACACACACTACTATGAACACGTGTACACTACTACCAAGTATTTTTGTTTAGTGAAAGGTTTTACACACTAGAACACTTTCACACATTAGTAAAAATACTCTAACGTAATACAATTAAACTAAATATTTTTTGCTGTAATAACTGTTTTAGAAGCTGTGTCTTTTAGGATCATTAGTAAGCTGTTATCTCTCATTTTTATAGTGTTTTAAATTTTAAATGACTTTCTGAATAAAACACACAAAAAAGAAGTGGCAAATATGCTGCTCAATATAACTTTCTAACTTTTTAAAAAATATTTTTTTGTGTAATTACAAAAAGTTAATACTAAGCAAAAAAGGTTGTAAAACATGAGGTCTTATGTAAAACATAGTTACCAGCAATAAGTATTTTTTTAGCATTAGCAAAATGCTAACATAACATTTTACACATTGCAGCTTTTTATTTTGTAAAACTTTTGCTTTAAATAATTTTAATTATTTTTTTATCACAGAAATTCAAGCACATATGTTGTAAACTAGTGAATTTAATTTTTTCTATTTGTCTTTGCTTTTTATTTCTTAAAGAAAGACTCAGCAACAGATGTTCAGCTTTGCTAGATGATTTTTTTTCTGTTACTTCTCTTTTTACTGCAGGTTTTTTTTAATTTATTTTTATTTTTTTATGTTTTCAAGAATTAAGGAAGGGAACATTGAGAATAAAATGCTTCTAATATTTTTCCCTCTAACTTCAAAGACAGTTTCTTAAGCTTATTGGTTTGGAGTAATTATTAAACTAGCAGTCTTTTAATTTAACATTTTAATAAAGAGAAGCCAAGAAAAAATGTTGCTATATTTAAATAAACATGGAAATGTCCGAAAATAATCCCTAAAGAAGAATTTTGTTCATTTGATTTGCACTGTTTCATCAATAACTAAAACATTAAGACAAACAATGTGTACACACGTTTTTAAAATACATATGTGGTTTGTTTATTCTTCCATGTGTTGTTACATTTTTAATAATTATCACAACAAAGCAGAGAAAAGCGTATATGTACTGTATGTACACACTTTTGTAATTATTTTTGTTTTGTTTGTTCTTCCGTAGCCTTTTTAGATATATTTCAAAGGTCGTTAATTGTTGATGCAATATTTTAGTTTTCAGTCTCCACATCCAACATATATTTCATTACTTATTGCTTCTAATTTCATTCTTTAAAGCCTTTTCATTTATCATATTCATTTACCTTGCCTCTAATTTGACATTAATTTCAGTTTAAACTGCAATAGATTTTTTCTACCAAGCCCTTATTATTGTTCTGCATATGTTTTGTTTTATATGCTCATATTTTTACAGCAGGTTTAGTAAATATTAGTAATGCTGTCAGTCATCCTCCTCACAACTATTTCAGTCATTCAAAATCACTTAAGTACATCTAGAAACTGGATTCTTTTTTGAAGTGAAGAGTGAAAAAGGCCGGAAAACATCACATGAACCCCATAGCACTTTAAATATTGCATTTTTGCTGTGTTATGTTTTTCCTTTTGAAGTGTATATTCTGTATCCTTTAAATAAAAAAAGGAAATTATTTTGCATCATTGCAATGTTTTATATCAGTAATTACTTATTAATTAATTACTGAAAAAACATGCTTGTTAGTAATATGGATTGATTTCTTAAGTTCTGTCTTTGGAAAATATTTTTACTCCTGAGATGGCCGTAACCCCAAAAAATATCTTTATGATTATGTTTTATAATAGTATCAACAATATTTTTGTTTGAACTACTGTCCTGTATTATAAAATGCTTGTGTCATAGGATTGAAAAAGCAACAATTGAAGGGGAGCAAAACATTCTCAGAATGGCATAAAAGAATTGATAATGCCAAATGTTCACTTTTCTCAAGTGTTTACCCATCTTTACAGTTCAAGTGTAGCATGAACTGTAATTTAATACTTTTGGCTTTGTATCGTCAGATACAAGGACACACAGTATAAATAGTCCATGTATACAAAACTGTTTTAATGACATAACATTTTAATATATTCAATAAGCAAAAAACTAACAGGAAAATATTTTTTTTCTTCTTTTATGAAGAAAATTGATTTACAAACTGTGTGTTTTTTAAAAGTGCCTGTTTTAATGTATCTACAGAGCGTCCATATATATTGCATTGCATTAATTTTAACATCCTTAATACAGAACACATCTCCACCAACTTAACTTGATGACTGAGAAACAAAACGGGCCATGACAGACCAGTCGTCTCAGCCAGAACCTCTAGAGATCACACCTGCAACAAGTTTTCTGTCAACTCAACTTTTTCATTTAAAGCCATCACCAGGTTGTCTGGACTCAATGATTTGGTGTCAGAATCCATGAAACCAAGAACTGTTATTCAACTTTAAAGGTAATCATTTTGAAAGTAAAACACATTTATATACATAAAAATAACTTTTTTCCAAGCCGGTTTTGTGTTTTGAAACTTTCTGATACATAATGCAAAGCATTTTTTCATCATGCTGCTCCTAATGGGTTGAAAAGAACTTTTACGAAATTGTTCAGAGCAACTAAAATGTATTTTTTGCTTACATCTTGAAAGAAGAAAAATAAAGATAAAACTGTTAACTCATAAATAAGCTGTTTGAAAAGAACCAATTAATAATGTTTTTTTTTTTTTTTTAATTGTTCATGACCTGCAGCAGCTGTGGCTTTGAAGGAAGAGTGGCTGTGTTCCAGTCAGAGGGAGGGTGTTTGACCTCATGTCAAAGTTTTCTTGAAAAAGATACTGAATCCCAAGTGGTCTGGCAGTGAGTGTGCATACAGTAGTGTGTGAAAAAGCTGTCCATTTTCCTCAAAGCGATTTCAGATGACTGACAGTCTCAAAGTAAAAAGAAAAAGAAAGCGACACTGGAAACAAAACTTTGCACACAACAAATATCAAAATAAGATCATTTTAATGTTATGTTGACAGTCATAATGTGTTACAATAAGAACAAGATACTTAAATTTAACAAATCCCTGAGCTTGTGTGACCTAAAACATTTTTTTAGCTAATAATTTATTTATTTTTTTCCCTCAAGGAATACCTAGAAGTAAAATTGAGTTTACGGTCAAACCTGTCCATCTATCAATGTTTTTCCCTAAGTGTTTCCCACCCAAAAGTTTCTCTTTTGAACAATTTTCAGGAAAAAAAATAAAATATTGTTTATATTTGCCATGCATTAGCACTGCCAAGTGATTTTTTTCTTTTTTAAACTACAATTTATTAATTTATTTTCTTATTTTTTGGCGCTAATCGACAAATACATTCTTCATTTTGGAGATTTTAATTCAATGGCAGCCAACAAAAAAAAAAAAAAAAACATTTCTTTCCACCCAACTTGTGAGTTTCTGCTGATTATTCATCTCTGGGAAACGGTTCTCCAAAGTTTATTTGTTCTCATTATTTATTTATTTGCACTTATTTTAGATTCCCTTGATGAGACTTCTGTTGTTTTTGCTAATTTATTTACAAAGAGCAATTTCCAAAGTATATAATTTAGGTAATTTGGCCTTTTTGGAAAGGTTTGGACTAAATTGAATGGCTCTACATGTATCTAAAATTAATATTTATATAATTTTTAACATTTTTGTTTTTATGGGTTTGATGTTTTGTTTTTGATTTATTACTTAATTAATAATTATGATAAATTCAACAGAGCTTGAGTGTAGTTCAGTCGTCGGTGGAACAATCAGCACAACTACAATAATTTATGGATGTCTTTTTTGTTGGTAAAATATATAAATCCTTTTTTTTTTTTTTTTTTTTTTACATAAACACGCACAAATTGTAGAGTGACACTTTGATGCCCTAAAAATGTAGCATTCCAAAACAAGTTCTGCCGTAACGTTATGTGGACCTTCATGTTTAGGATAATGCTCGATGAAGTGTGGATTATCAGAAATTAATTCGTGCCATGGAACCCTGAACACTTACTTGCGCAGAGTGCTTTAATTTCTAATAATTCACATTTCCAAAGGCATTACCCCGCTTATACTATGATTACTTTCAAAATAAATGAATAAATATTCTGTACTTTATTCTTGTTATTTCTTTGGTTTAGATGGCTTTTTCATAAAAAGTGGCCTACTTGACATGTGATGTGGCATGTTGTCACGATAGCATGACAACACCCCACTGAACCAACACCGACCTCGACAACAGTGGCAAAGAAAAAAACAATATATTTGCCGATCGTCACAATAGGTTAATTAAAGCATCAGTTTAGAGAGAAAGTTCACGTCTTACCACATGTTTTGTCCAGATGACGACGCAAAAGTTGACTTAAAGAAGCCTGCGCAGTAGTATAGAATATTTGGGCAATGTGATGGGAACTTTTATAGGTGTGGATCATCACTGTGGATGATCACTTTTTAGTCCACACCCAACAGCCAATCAGAATTGAGTATTCAACCGGACTGTGGTATAACGTTATCTAAATCCTTTGGAAGCATTTTGTTCCTTATGTTGGGCCATCATATCAGTCACATATTATAGTCATATTGCATTTTTACTCTAGATGTCAAACACAAAGCAACGATTTCTGTTTTTAGAAGCCTGATTGCACAGCTTTATAACTTAAAAAACAGCACTACATACGAAAAATGATTAAAATTAACAAAAGAAAGAAAATAAATAAAATTTTCTGTCACAAACACTCACCAAAACATTGCCAAACCTGTTACTATTTTCCTCTCCCTGACAGTGTGTGTATTGATTCAATTATCTAAAAGTCACGTCAGGTTATATCAGTCTACCTCTTTTTCTCTCCCTGTTTTCTATGTTATCTCTGCCCATGTTACCCGGATACATAAATCTACCAGCATCCCCGGTTGTCAGTCTTACTTTCTGTCCGACCACGTGCCTGTGCTTTGAGAGCCTCTCTTCCACTCCTCTTATGTCGACATCTTACATTCATTACCGCATGGCCTTGGCTCAGTATGCTCTCTCCCCCTCTGTGGTGCTCAATTACTCTGTCTTCCTGGGGCAAGCACTGGTGTCAAGCTACTTTAATGACTTTCTGATTATCTGTCTTTATGTGATGAATGAGATGGAAATGTACCACCACAGCCAAACGGGGGTTGGTGCCGAGCCAAGCTGCCACACCAAAGTCGTGACGTATGGGAGCAGGGTGGAGAGCTTAACATGACAAATAAACATTTGATTATATTATAGATCCAATTGCATTTTATTTATTTCTTTTTTTTGTTCAGGGAGCGAAAGCAAACGTTCTTTTTTATGATGCAACATGGAGAAGAACAGCTTAAGGGACCCGGCGATAAATAATCAATCGTCATGGACGGACGAAATCAAGATAGCTCAGGCTAAGTCGTTATCAGGAATAAAGTCTATATAGGCTTCATGTGAAACATGGACTTAACCTGCATGAGCAGACGTGCTGTGTGAGCAAATGAGAAAGATCCCTCCCCACAAGACAACAAGGCACCTTTTCAAGGACGAAATCATGGTTCATTTTAACATCTAAATCAAGGTGGACTGCATGAAAAGTGGTTGTTGATGCTTGACTTTGACCTTCAAAAACTCCCCTATTGATTTCCTCCTTTTACTGGATAATTGTTGATGCCTGTTCAGCCTCTAATGTGCTGGAGGTGAAAAATGAGGCTGGTGTAGACATGGTTAACCATAATGCCAAGGCGGATGCCACCCGATAGCAGCCAGACACCTGAGAAAGCAGGCCTACGTCCAGCTCGCCACTCACCCCCCTCTCCAGTTCTATTATTCATCCCTCTTTCAAATGCCTTTTATGCTGCTCAATTACCCCTCCAGCGGCCCAGTGTGGACACTGTAATGACATTCCGATTATCAGTCTGTAAATGAGAAATGAAATGAGTGTGTGATGCCGTGCCAGGGGAAGAATGAGACTGCTAGAAGCTTTTTCAAAAAAAATAAAAAAAATGGAGGTTGTAGAGGAGGGGGGGGGGTGAGTGCTGTATTCTGATGATCACTGACAAGACAATGAAAAGAGGAAACATTTTGTTACATGGCGAATGTATGGAATTACACTTTGGAATTTAATTGATCGCTTTTGAAGGCTTCCACGATGTGAAGAGACGCTTTGTGTTTCCAAACAAAGAGCCTTGGAGGGAAGGAGCGGTGTCATGACTGACAATATCGTCTTTATCACCATGAGTTGTGCTCAATGAATAAAAAAATACCCGCATTGCTTATGGCTTGAATATCCAGCTGAAAGGTTAAAAAAATAAAGATGAAAAATTATTCAAACTAATTTACTCTTTACTGTATCAATTTTTAAGTAAATACTGTACCTTACCTATGACTGGCATTAGGTTTAATGAAAAATAAATGTTGATTTAAGTCAAGTTCTTTGACAAATAGAGCCTCGTGTCATCCATTGTTGAAAGTGTCATTTCCAAAGCCACTATCATTAGTCGGCTCTTTGACAGTTTCTGGGCTTTCCTTTCAAAGTTGTCCATCCATTTAGTTCTTTATAGCTCCACAAAATACCGTTGAGTACCAATTATCCAAAGTTGTTTTTATGCAGGTTTACCTGGCAGTAAACTCTGCATTCATTAGATCAGCAATCTAACTGGCCCACTGAACTACAGTCACCAGCTCCCAGAGAGTCTCTCTGATTTCAGTCTAATCAACAGAAATGCTTGCCGTCCCAGACTGCTGTTTAATAGGATATTAACATCCTGATCAATCACCTTAATTGATATTTTTTAGGCATTAACGCTCTCAAACTCTAACAGATGTAATTGTCAGATAGGGAGTGGGATCCCCATCGGCAGTAATTGGGCCATTATGAATGCTGGCATGACTGAGAGATTTAGAATGCCAGTGACATGGGAGATGGATAGAGTCAGGGCTTCTGTGGGTGGATCTGTATATCACTCACGCTTGGGTACCAGAGGATTCCAGTTTAATGGGATAGCAGTTTATGACATTTTAACCATTCTGGGAGTCTGCATGGATACAAGTGGGAGCAAATGTGCTGTGTCTGGAGTCTCGTCTGTATCCCAGCCCAAAAAAGGTGCCCTTGTGTCAGCTGGAATGGCACCACGCGGCTTCTCAAGTTGACTGCATTTTAGCTGTGAGTTGTGCCGTTACATCCAGGAGCCAAGGTGACTGTGGCATCTTCATTAATCCTGCCTAACTTCTGGGTTTCCTGGGAAGAGCAGTTCCAAGAGAGGCTGCTGATGCTTGCAAAATTGTCACAGCTCTCTTAGTCTCTGTTCCCATCTGCTTTGCTGCACAGCAGGTGTGAAGGGGCCAATTGTTTGTAAAATATATTTCATTCCTTCGTGGTCCGGAGAGTATGAGGTAAATCTATGTGAATTATTGCTCGATGCTAATTTAAACAGCATAGTTTCCCCCTGGTACACCCTGCAGATGCATTTTAATTTGATTAAATTGGTAAAGCCCGCGAAAAGCAGCTAAAAGTGAGAAATTACACACTTTTTTTGACAGCTTGTAAATGTGACCTTACATCAATGATGGGATGTAGATCATGATTGAAAAGTACCATAAAAAATAGACTTTATGGTAACTCCAGTTTTTTTATGAAAACTACAAATATGATGTTTAATAAAGAGAGACTGTAATCACAGCATGAAGCTCACTTTATGTGAGAAAAAAAAAACCCTTGAGTGTTTTCTTGTGAAAAAATTATTGAAAAAAAAGAAGTTCAACTCATACCTTGTTTCCATAACAACTAGCAGAAAATTCCTTTCAACCTGTTGCTTTGTTACAAGCATGTTGAATAGCATGACTACATTTGATTGTTAGAGCAGCATTTCTTCTCCAACCACATTGGATTAGCTTTTAATTAAAGTATAACACATATATTAATTGTCTTTATCGGATTTGTTACGTTCTCTGTTTAATTGTGCATGGTATGCATCTGCTAACAACTATTTGAGTCTTCATTTGATGTCTGCAGCAGCGTTTCTGTGGAGAGTACACAAGAATCCAAGACTTTTAATGTAATAAAGGTTCTGAGACATTCGGCTTTTAATTAAACAAAGAAGGTCGGTGTATTACAGTGATTAATTCACAGAAATCCCTAAATGTGCATACTGATTCAATGATTTAGCAGCACAGAGTATTGTGGTTCTTAAATTCTCTGTTTAGAATTTTAGACAACACCTACTCCTTTCACATCCACGCAATTATTCCGATCTTATCCCAAATAACCTTGGGGCCTTGAATTACACACTTAAATACACTTTTTTTGATCCTCTTAAGCGGAATAAGGTTACACTCTGCATATGCAATTTTCAGGATGAAAAGGGAGATGTGTGCTGATTTTATTTGAAAAATGCTAGCATCTAGAAAAATTTTCTGCATTGATAAACTTTCATCTATTTATATTTTTATCCTAAAATGCTACATGTAAGAAGTTGCTTGTTATATTTGTTGATGGTGTGATGCCTTCAATATAATGGCTACCACTTATTTTAAACACACTGACCCATTTTTATAACCGACTTTGAAGCTAATTACACCCTGGGTGCTAAATGCGTTCACACTGGACCACCAGGGAGGGGCTTTGCTTACTGTGACTTAATTATAACATCAAGACATGTTTTTCTTTTTTTTTGATTGTATTGACTAATCTACAGATTAGGTTGGTCAGATATGTTTAATTTCTGCTTCTCAAATTGTCTTCATGCCAAATATTTCACACCAAATGCTGTTTTGCTCTCTGCCCTGCACATGACATGACTTCCTGGCTGAAGAGTAAAGCTGCTCTAAACGGAGCCATTACATCAAGGTCAGTTGTATTTGTCAGAACACTTGAGATGGAACCTATCACATTATCTCAGTGTTTCTGCTTTGGAGCCAATGCATCTGTTCACGTATCAAATGAGCTCAGAAAATAAGACGTGCTGGCAGTTTTTTTTTTTTTTTTTTTTCTTTCTGTATTCAGGTCAGAGTGTCTGGTAGTTAGAAAGGCATATCAAACTACTTTATTGCCAGAGGGAACTCTTTTGTCTGTAGCGCTGCTTTTAGCATGCGAGCTCCCAGTTCATGCCAGAGCATATTTAAAGGTGTCTATATTTATTATCTGTTTCTGAAAATATTCAAATCTGCATCACATGAAGCCTCGGGGAGCGCAACTTGAAATATAGTCACAGAGTGAGGTAGATGGCTGTGGATCATTTTAACTTTAGTTTTTGCATTGCTCTTTATCCCTTTTGACTGAGAAAGCAAAATTAAACTCAGAAAGCAATGATGGCATCTCTGTGTTTGACATGGATCAAAGATTGAGGAAAAAAAGACGAGAAGCAGGACTGATGATGGAGCTGGGTAATTGTTGAAATAGATCTTGTAGTTTAGGCATTTTTTACAAGTTTTGTCCATTCAAGAATCTTCATTTGATTCCAAATGTTCTAATTTGGTTGAGAAAGGTTTAAATGACTCATACTTTTTGTAGCATCACTCACAGGGAATATGTGCTAGTTCATTCCACAAAAAAAGAAAAAGAAATGTGCAGCGTGTTTTGTTTTATTCTCATATTTTAATGTATCAATTATCATATTTATTGTATTAACATATCATTTACCGGATGTCCTCTTGAATATGTCACATTTATTGCCAGCTGGTTCAGATTCACATGTATTCACCCGGCGAATATAAACTACCTGAAATTGGACAATTTGGTTGCAAGAAGTGAAATAGAGCTTTGTGAGGTCTGTACTTGGGGCCACCCACTTACCAATAATAAAAAGAAACATTGCACATTTGATATCTTTGATCATCTGATCAGTTGTTTGATGAAAAGGATAAAGAAAAAAAAATTCCACCCTCACTGATGTCTTATAACATCTGAAATCACTTTTTTTTCTGAAACCAGCCTCTAGAGGTCACTTGAGGAACTGCAACAGTTTGTACTTGGTGTCAAATTTAGGAATGCAAAGTGTGGGTTTGGTTTGGACATACTCCAGTCTGCAATACTTGTGGGAAAACATTTTTATTAGTGACTCCTGATGTTGTCTGATATCTGGAAAAAATGTACGTTAACGTTCAATTTTAGTTTAGTTCTTTTTTTTTAACAATATAAAAACAAAGATATATAAATGCACTCACTGCTAACTATATTCATTTAAAAAAGTCTATTTTTAGAACTCAGGATAAGTAAGCATGTTTAAAAAGGAGATCAGCAAAAGCTTATTTGAGCCGACTCTGTCACACGGATTCAACTGCGACAACAAAAATACATAATAATGACAAAAAATCCACACATTATATTGATTTTATTAATATTACCATATGTCTGAACATTCATCAATAATCAGTATGTCATTATCAGATCAAAATAAAGGAATAATATTAAGTTATTGAATATCTACAGAAATGGATGGGTACAATTTTAGGAAAAAAGCATATTTGCTGACTACAATTGGCATTTGTGTACTTTTTCTTTTGTAAAAAATGGTTGTAAAAATAAATCAATGCGGTAAATGTTACAGAAATGGGACATTTGTTAAAAAATACTTTATTTTTTTATTGTAAGTACTAAACACTTAAAAAGAAGAGTTGTGTATTAGGTAACCTATTCAATCAAAATCGAGGGAATTCCCAGACTGGACTGAATCGCCTCGTTCTTTATTGTATCTGTTATTTAAGATTGTGAGGTCCACTGAGGCTACATTTCATTTTAGAGCAAATTAGTAAACAGAGCATCTGACAACTTATCTCACTGTAACTGCCATGAGGCTGCATGAGGTTAGAGAGATGGAAATAAAATTAAACAACAGATAAAGAGAATCTCTGCTTGCTCTTTTATATTGAAAAAATGATTTGTTCCACTATCAAAGAGTGGATCACTCCGATTGTGGGCAATATTGTCTTATAATCTTTGTGCGAAATGGAAAATGTCAAAACGCAGAGAGAATTGGTACTAATTGCTGGCTGATTGCTTGAAGAACTTTGCA
>NC_050521.1:20478711-20500482 GCF_002922805.2 Oryzias melastigma
TTAACAAAACCAAAAAAAAAAAAAAAAGTTTTTTTGTCTCATGATAATAGGGCTTAACAAAAAGGATGATGTCTGCAGTTGATCTGTGTCTGTAGCATTTTGACAAGTGACGAGCAACATTTTAGAGCAAAGCTGAACCTCTGTCAGCACGGGAACTTTGTGAGAATACAACAGAGATAAGAGTGTTTATCTGACGGAGGGCATTCTTCTGTAGGCGGCAGACTTTGCAACTTTGTCTTCTGAGCTGAGTCACATCAGCAGTCCATCTCGATAACACAAGGTTATATGTTAGTGGCTTTGCTTAAATGGAAAACTTTTGTGATTTGAAATTGGAATGCAGTCGATTGTGTGAAAAAAGAAAAAAAAAAGATTATATCATCTAAAAATCTTGAAGAATCCTTTATGCTGAGCAAAAATTGTGATTTGATCAATCGATTGTTTCATGTAGATCCATGTTCCCTTTGGGGGTAGATTTTGAAAGACAGAAAAAAAAATGCTTTCAAGGATGCAAAATTTGCCATGTTGGAGTAAAAAGGAAAAAAAAAAGTTGTCCTCAAGTGTTTTATCAGGACATCCAAGAACTCTGTTTTTCATGTGAATAGGAAGGTGAAGTGGCTGGATGGACCATGCGAATGGAAAGAAACTGTGAGTGGGACTCTAAAAGGCCAAATGGAAGCCTCTTCAGCCAATTAGAATCCTGGAGGATGTAGTACAGTTAATCCCCATGGTAACACAGATGAAGAGCACAGTACTCTGTTCGTCCTGCAGCTCTTTTTCTGCCCCAATCCTTTCATGGGGAAATGTATTCCATTGTGTTATGGTCCTCCTGCAGAGGTGGCGATCTGGGAAAAAAGACGTACTTATCAACGGAGACCTACAAGCCATGAAGAGCTGCACTTAAAATGCAAAAAAACAAATGAAAAAAACATTCCTAATGAGACAACAGATGGATATTACTAGAACAAGGGTTTTGTTTGTTTTCCTGTTCATTGATGTAATACGTTTTCAAGAAGTCGTGCAATGTTTCTTCTTCGCAGATCAGAAGAGTGGAATTATACAGAAACACATTAGCATGTTCATCAAAATGGGACAGCTTTGTTTGTATGATTGGCTCCAAATTATACAAATGAATAATAATTTAAAAAATAAATAAAAAGTGAGTTAAACTTGAACATTTTACATTTTACTGAATACATAAAACTCACAAGAAACTAAATCAGAGGTCAGTTATTATATTTATGGGTTGAAAGCATGGTGACTATAAGTGATTATATTGATTTATGATTTTTTACTGAAATCTGTACAATTTGAGGATAAATTTGTCATGTTGATATGTGGAACTACGGTGTTCGAGCACTCACTGATTACAGTACATTGTAGTACATTGATTTGGTGGATTTGACAAATCATGACATATGCAATTAACTTTGATGACTATGTCCTAAACAATAGAATACTTCAACACTATTTCAGACTTTTAGCAGCTTTTGTACAATTTCTGCAAAAAAGAACTCACATATAACTCGTGCTTATTTTACAGAGGTAAAAAAAAAATCTCTGAAGCCAAAAAAATTATATATATCAACTCAAAATTCAAATTCTACGAATATTGATCATTTTAAATGTGACAAATAGCAAAATCTTTCTTAATTGCTTCACTTTTTTCAGTGTAGGTCACGGTAAGACACAAAGTGTTTCTTTTACGAAAGCAGGCTTTCACACACGAAAGTTAAATTTGAATTTTTTTTCCACATCTGCATTGCTCTATAATTTCCGTTGAACCTTCTCTATATTAACTATAGGTGCATATTTGTAAAAAAAAAAAAAAATC
This sequence comes from Oryzias melastigma, assembly GCF_002922805.2. Classification (NCBI taxonomy): domain Eukaryota; kingdom Metazoa; phylum Chordata; class Actinopteri; order Beloniformes; family Adrianichthyidae; genus Oryzias; species Oryzias melastigma. The sequence continues at coordinate 20,480,543 of NC_050521.1, forward strand.
TAAGACCAAAAAAATTGTATTTGAACTAGCAGAAAGGTTGAAAATAAGTAAAAGAATAAAGAAAAGTTTCAGCATTTTCCAAGGTAATACAGCTTGTACTATGAAAGCATCTGAATGGCAGCTGATTTGCTATCAAAATTAGTGTTTTGTCCCTTCCATGCAGACTTTATTTGCTTTGCTCCTGTTTTTACATCTAAATGTGCAATTTGGCAAAACAGATACTTTTGTGAATTCTGCTTTAGATCGCCTCTAACCCACCAATGACCCCAACATACAAATGGATGGAAACATTCTTTGAGCTTCTGTCATTACAAGATATAGGAAAGTTGAAGGTTTCCTTCATATTTTACAGTTTTGTTTAAAATTATTTACATTGTTGGAAATTATGTTGTAACATGTTCTGGTGGTATTTTTTATATATATAATGGAGGACATGTATAAAGAAAATCAAACTCACTATATCTGAGTATGTTTTTCATTTGAGTTGATGTGAATTTAAACCGTTGATTTTTAATTAGTGCTATCAATCGATTCAGAATAATCAACCTTTCGTTTTGTGAATAATTACGATTAATCACAATGTTTAATCAGGTACATTTTATGTGCACTGCTCTTTTTTTTTTCTTAATTAAATTTTTATTTTCGAACAAGAACAACAAAAAACAAGCAAACAAACAAAAAGAAATAATGCAAATTATCTCACAAACCATCTTTAGAACAAAAACAGGTGAGAGATAATTTTTCCCTTCATTTTTACTGTCTGAAATGTTAAACTTTATCAAGTGACCATCATATAAGTGTTTTAACGCACGCCATGAAAGCCTGAACCAACAATCGATTGAAACTGTTTCTTTGCGACGTATAATTAATTTGGGTTAACAAATATTAATGCGTTCATATTATCTCTCTTTTTATTAATCGCGTGCATTAACGCGTTAAAGTTCACAGTTAAAGTTCAATTTATTTATTTCATTCATCTTCTTGGCCGCTGTGTCCCCTTTGGGGTCGCGGGGGTGCCGGAGCCTAACCTGGCTACTGATGTACGAAGGCAGGGAACACACTGGACATGTCGCCAGTTGCCAGTCTTATTTTGGTTTTAAACGTCAAAATGATAATTAATAGACCAGTATGAACATGTTTAGAATAGATTGAAAAAGGAGAGAAACTTAAACTATTAAAAAAACAAGAATTGTAGAAAGCGATTTGTCAGCTTTCCAACCTCATCTTATGAACCTTTAGGCCATAAATGACTTTTTTATGAGGAACAATTAAAGTGAACGATATATTAAAAATCCACCAGGAATTAAAACTGTGTTGTGCGCTCTATCCATCACATACTATTAGTGCGAAACTCCACACTAAGACTTCCATCTGACACAGCAGGCTAAGAGACACTTAAGCTCTTAGCTAAATAATGACAATCTTTTTCTTCTAATGGTGTTTGTGTGTCCACCTGTGTTGATGTCGGGGTGTGCGCGGATTTAAGGGAGGACATTTCAGCCCACTCTGTGTGCACGCATGTACTTACCAGTGTGACAAAATGACCACGCCACAGTACAAAAAGCAATTACACCCTCAGCACCCCCTCACTTGAATTTAGCTGTTGTGAATGCAGACTTTTAAGGGGAGCCTGGGGTGATCTGGCAATTGGAGCAAGAGATGAAAATTGTGCGAGACGGATGGGAAACAGGAGAGGAAAGGGGTAAGTGTGTCGGAGAAAATGCTTAATCTGGAAGAGTGGAGAAGAGCTGTAATAGCTACAGAGAGGGGTAATCTTGTGGAGGTAAATAGTGTTGAAAGTTCCAAGAAGAGATGGCTAAAAAAAAAAAATCGAGTAGGAGCTGAAAGCTGTGGGGAGGCAAAGGTCACATGCTGAAGGACAGGTGGTCAGACAGTCTACCTCTACACTTCAGGTTTGTAAGCTTTTCCATTTCGCTCTAGTTTACTTTCCCTTTATTTGTCCCCCTAAGGAAGAGCCCAGATCGATCACTAAACACATAGGACTTAACCACGAGGACGTCACAACGGCAAGCTTCCGATATGCTACTGAAGTCGAGATTAAGGGTGTGAAGGCATGAAGACGGAACAACAGAAGGCGAGACATTCAAATGTCAGATCAAAGCTTGTCGGAGGGCAGAGGATGAAAAGATTGTGGCCTTGATCTTTGAGACACGTGAGCCAAAACATGTGCTCAGACATGCAACCTGCGAAAGGAAGCCAAACAGACACAACACCTTCACACTGTTTGTCCAGATGGTTTGAACCATGAACTTCAAAGCCAGAAGTTACCCTTTGAACCTGATAGAGAAGATTAACTTTACTACTGTATTTAGTACACTGCCTAAAACGCACATCAACATTTACACACCTTCTAATTTATTAACCCTTTAACACCTAAGGCATACTGGTGACGCTTAAACACAAAATGTTTAACATACTGTAAATTTTCAACTGCTACCACGATCAACGTAATTCCAGTAGATTCTGAAGGAGAAAAGCGGCTCATGCCCGGAATTACTATGATCGTGTTAATAGTTGAAAAGTTACAGCAAATCTAAGAACTAAAACACTAGAGCTCCGGGGTTAAAGGGTTAATTGAAGGCTAGCTCTGAAGCTACGATCCCATCGCCATCAGAAACTTGCGATTAAGAGACTATTTTCAAGAAAACGTCTTTAGAAATGCGTTCAAAACTCATGTTCGTCGATCACTACACACATTTTTAAGGCACTATTTGGATCTACTTACAAAACACATCCATTGAACATGTTGAAATTTGAAGCTACAATCACATAGCCGTTGGAAACTAGCGCTTAAGAAACTATTTCCAAGAAAACGTCTATAGAAATGCATTAAAACTGATGTTAGTCCATCACTACACACATTTTTAAGATAATATGTGGGCTCTATTTACAAAACGAATCCATTGAACATGTTAAATTTTGAAGCTATGACCACATCGCAAACGGAAACTTGCGTTTAAGCGACTATTTCCAATAAAAAATCCATAGAAATGCATTCAAAACTTAAGTTCGTCCATCACTACACAGATTTAGGATACACATTAAGACACTATTTGGGCTCTACTTACAAAACGCATGCATTGAACATGTTGACATTTGAAGCTACGATCACACCGCCAACGTAAACTTGCGTTTAAGCGACTATTTCCAATGAAACATCTATGGAAATGCGCTGAAAACTCATGTTTATCCACTAACCCACACATTTTTAAGACATTATTTGGGGTCTACTTGCAAAACACATCTACTGAACGTGGTGAAATTTGAAGCTACGATCACATCTCCATCGGAAACTAGCGTTTAAACAACTATTTCTAAGAAAATGTCTATAAAAATGCATTCAAAACTCATCATGTTCGTTAATTACTCCACACATTTTTAATACACTATTTGGGCTCTACTTACAAAATGGATCCACTGAACATGTTGACATTTGAAGATACGACCACACAGCTATCTGAAACTTGTGTTTAAGCGACTATTTTCAATGAAACGTCTATGGAAATGCGCACAATACTCGTGTTCGTCCATCACCACAAACATTCTTAAGACACTCCACTTACAAAATACATGCAGTGAACATGTTGAAATCTAAATTATTTGTGCTGAAATTCCCTTCTCTCTGCTTCTGAATCCACTCAAATTCCATTAATTGTGTAATTCGAAGAACGTGTGTTATTTTGCTGTTGTCAAAAATTTCCCCAGTGTTAAAGGGTTAATAACATAAAGTCCCTGGAGGACTAGTCGCACAGATCACACCAAAATCCACACTTAACAAAATGGCAAATAAAGTATGGTTTTTAATAGAAGTTGTTTTTTTTAAGTGGCAGATAAAAATCTCTAATCCCTCAGCACGTTATCCAGTCATTCGGGGGCACCATTGAGAATTACCTGAAAAAAAGAAAGGCAACGGCAGATAAAAGCGATGGCTAATAATCTATAACATCCCATTCAGATATCCAGCCTTCGACCATTGAAGCTGATCCCAGGAGACGGACAAATGCGCCACTAGTTGCTCCTTTGAGATAATGAGCTGCTGAGTGCTGAGTGAGATGTTTGCAGGGCCAGAGGGCTGGGATTGGAGTCGCTTCACTGACTCTGTATGGAGAGGGCCCAGGCTCAGCTCTAAATTAGTGCGCCCTTTGGATCAATGTGGGCTGTAATTAGCTGCTATTGATCCCAGACAGATCAGCCACTACAGTAGGCCACAGCCAAGCAACCCTTAACGTCCATCTAGCTCCCTCCCCACAGTGCAGCAGCTCGGTCTGAGATCACTCCGAGAGCTAACAAATAACATCAGCCAGCACACTCAGCCCATTGTAAGTGCACTGAAGATGCGGTTCCACATTTCAGGATTCGCTTACATATTCCATTAGCACACAGTGCAATGCATCTTTTTGATTCAGTGTTTTATCATGGGTTCCATTAAAACATATACAGTAGATTGCATTATGTGCTTGTGTAACACTCAGAGAAAAAAAAATGGACCAACTATCTGGTTCTCATCCTGGTTCATCACTCATAAATCACTTGTCATTAGTTTCCACAATTGCAGAGGATGATTTTAATGCAATCTGGCATTTGGGGGGAAAAAAGACATTCAATCTCATGCAGCAGGATCACAATCAACACTTTTCTAAATATCTCGTCAGAGTGAAGGAAGTGATTTTGCTCTTTTCTCTATGCTAATCATCTTCGTGCTCATTAGAAATATGATAGGTGTTTTTCTCCCTTCTCCGTCGCTTGAAGTGATTATCAACAACAAGCCCTCCATGTAGAACTCTAGATCCAAATCCTTTCAGATCAGCCGTCACTTCCTCTATCTTAAAAATGATAATTTATGCTCCAAGTTTGATATTTTTTTCATCTCTCTTTCACCGAATTTGTAATCACAAAAAAATACGGAGCTGGTAATTGGAATGGGACTGACTGTCAGAGATACGGAAGCAAATTCAAAACTTGAATTATCTCAGTTCATTATTCAAATGTAATTTAAACAAAGGCAAAAGATCCGTGAAATGTGGTCAAAGTTACACCCTCCACATTCTAATTTCTCCTCAAGAGCCACCGTCTAAGGGACTTGTACTTTCACGCCTAATGAACTTGAAATTTCTCCCTGTGTTGGTTAGGAATGATCATGCTCAAATTGTTTCACAAAGCATGCTTCAAAGAACAGTAATGGCAGCGTTAAAGATTCAAACCCATCCACCCTGTTAGAAGAGAGATTATGAACACAATCTTCAGTCTCACAGGGATACTCAAATATATAATTAAGTGTTCACCTTTTCTCAGTCTTTATTTAGAAAAGCTGCAACGGAAATCCTCAGTGATGGTTGGAAGTCAAACCCCAACAAAAATCAGTGGGATAAAAAATAATAAGTATGCATATTCTCAATTATCAAGTCATAATAGGTGTCATTACGGCTCGTCCGAGATGTTTCATCAGCGTCGCTGTTTGCAGTAATTATAACATTTGGATGTGCTGTCTATTGAAGAGTGAACATTTGACCAACTTCGGTGCTGAACAGGAATAATTACTTTTACTTCCACTTAGTCCTAAAGCTTCAAACTTATTGAACTACGAGAGTATCTAATTTCTTCCAGTTCAGATCTCTCTTTGCTGCAGTCCAGTTCAGTTAGACTCAGGATCTCACTGATGTGTGCAATTTCAGGCCCAAATGAATCTTCTAGCACAACTGGAAAAAGAGGATATTTTCAGACTTTTAAGTGTGGGTTTATCAGTTGCCTTACTAGGACCCTGATTTTACTACTGATCTTTAGAACTTCTGACTAAAACCCACTTAGGGAGACACAATTGGTCTGCTTAAAGTGAACTAGATTTGTTGACCCCGACAATCCAGAACAGAGTCTTAGTCTAAACATGAACCAGGACCAGTAATGACTCTCTGAGCCATCTTTAGAGGTTGTCTTGCTTTGTTTCCAACCAAACTGAACTTTGGTTTGGTCTGAGATTCCTCAGTCTAAATACAAGAGCAAAATAACTGAACCAAAACGGCCACCGTAGCTGGTCATTAGTGGACAAACGAGGAGCAGCGATGCAACAGGAACTCATCAAAATGTGGCTCGACGAATGCAGGATTATAAAAACAACTTTTAATGTTTTACCGACAATCTATACGTCACAAACACTTATTAGCGTACCTCGCAGGCATATTGTCCTGAGTAACTGCATTGGAGCATGCCTCCAATGAATCAAAAGTTGCAATAAAACGGGGTGTCAAATTCAATCGCACTGGGGGCCAAAATGTAAAACATCTCTTTAGTCACGGGCCGGACAGGATAAACATTTATTGAACACACTAAAACTTTAGAAAGGTAACTTTTTAAACATTATTATGAACAAAAAAATGGTAGGGATGTTATTCCAGAATAAATCAACTTAAACTTTCAACAACTTTCAATATTTTTCTCCCTGTAAAAATATATTTTGTCAGAATTATACAAGTTAGAAATGAACGCAAGAAAAGATCGGGCCATTAGTAACAATAAAATGAAATGATCTTGAGGGCCGGATATTGTTACCTGGAGCCTTGACTTTGTCACATGTGATATAGATGTTCTAAGTTGACCAGCGAAAAAAAAAAAAAAAAAGTTTTAATAATCAAAACGTCTTGACAAGTATTTGCAAGTATCTCTTTTTGTTTTGACCCGCCCCCATAACTGCTGGCCAATGAGTGAAGAGATCTTTAATCACATGGTTTTGTTTACAAGCTTTGGCCCGTAACTGAAATCCCAGTCTGAATACAGACTAAATGTAAGATTTAGGACTCGATCCAGACCAAATTAAGAGGATTATGCACCCTTTTTTTATTACAGGGATTGCTGGAGCCTATCCTTGCTACTTCTGGGCGAAGGTGATGAACACTTGAACAGATCATCCGTCTGTCGGAAGGCAAGACAACTGCACACACTCACGTTTACATCTAGGAACATTTTAAAGTTATCAGTTAACGGTGTGCACTAAGAAAACCCACACATGCACAGGGAGAACGTGCTCTCTGCACACAGAAAAGGTCCCAACCGGGATTTGAACAAGGGCCTTCTCCCTCTGAGACAAAAGTGCTAACCACTACACCACTGTAGCTACAACCTTGTCCAAATGCAGTAAAACGAAATTTGACGCCTTTTAGTTGGATATAGGATTACAGTGTGAATGACAGTTCCGTCAGGCATTAATAGGGATGGGTGAAGATAAAAGGGATTCTGTCACACTGTGGATGTTTAAATGAAAGTATGGTTTGTAGTTTAAAAACCAAATCTAAAGAAGAGAAACCCTCCAAAGCGAAAAACCTCAACCTTTTGAGTTTTGCCAACAACTCCTTCCTGCCCACAATATAAAGTTATTGGAACAAACAGTGCAGAAAATTGTTGGATGAGCATTTGTATGTATTGTGAGTTATTATAAGGATTAACTGTGCAGTAGTTTGAAATAATTCAAATTAAGCAAGGGTTTTGCAGCTTCGTTCTATGTCTGGGTTTACCTCTGCCAGAAGCACGCCTTTGAGACAGAAGTCATTTATCCCACAGAATTCTCACTTTTCTCCACATCTGAACTTTGTTTTGTCTGCTGTGCAGCAACTATTGCGTGGTCAAACACCTGGAGAGGGTGAACGCGATGAGAGCAGAGAGGCACTGAAGCGCCTTATACATCGTCTGCTTTTGTTGTGATTTTCATATTTGTCAATTATATCAGAGTCAATGTGTTGCATGCAATGTGTGCTGCAGAGGGCAGGACTTGTTGCGTCTTCTCAGGGGGAGTTTGTGAATAAGCTTCTTAAGAAAAATGAAAAGGAAAAAAAACGGAAGGCCATTGCTGCACCCTACAGCCATGTCTGAGACGTCTGAATCAGCTGGAATTTGTGTCTTCATCAGGTGATTTGGTGCATTATGTTTATGATTTTCTTACATGAAATAATAACTTCCAAATTGTATACTATTTTATGTTAAATTGTTTTTGTAAACTCTCTAAGCCTGTAAATGCCATGTTTTGGTGCTATCTGAGATTTACTTCAAACAAATTAATGGGTAACGCTTTATATTAAGGTGTGCTTGTTAAGTATTAATAAGATTGGGAAATAAGATTGACTTCAACTTGTAACCTTAGACTTGGGACTTGACTTGGACTTGCCCTCAGAGACTTGTGTACAACTTTGCCTTGAAGTCACTAACCACACAGTTGGCACAAACTGGATGTTTTGTTTTACCAAGTCATTATTTAAAGAATTAAACAGCAAAAGAGAGTGTCATGTTTAAAGCTGTAATGTTTTGTGTTTAAATTAAAACTTCTCATACAGTGTTTGTTGTGTTTTTTCTTTATTAACACAAATGGTCCACGCTTTAGATTAGGGTACTGCAAACTAGTGTAATAAGCAGTGTATAAACACATTTACAAGCATATTCTTAGTGGCTTATTAACTTGGTATTAGACATCAGTAATAAGCAATATAAGCAGTTCATTAATATCTTTATAAGCACATTGTTTGTGGCCTTTTGCTTTGCGATTTAATAGCAGTCTAATAAGCAGCTTATTAATATCTTTATAAGCATATTCTTACCGGCCCATTAACCTGATAAAATATAATACAGTCATAAGTAGCTTACAAATTGCTTATTAAGTATTTATAAGCACATAATTAATTGGATTGACATCATGCCATAATTTGGATAATGGTATAATAAGCGGCTTATTAATATCTTTATAAGTGCATATAAGCAAATTATAAGCATCTTACTAATGCTTATTAATATCTTATTGATACTTAACAAGCACACCTTAATATAAAGCGTTACCAATTAATGTCTATATGAATTAAAGTAGAGTTTTTTATGTTTCCCTTAAAGCGTTACTATTATTTCTTTATGCAAAATAGCTATTTTTATTTTGTCAGTCAGTAGTAAAAACTATTTTGTGCCATTGAAACAATAAATCCCTACACTATTTTTTAATTAGGTATGTCAGTCACTCTAAAGTAGAACTAAAATACACACTTAAACAAGGCTATTTCCTCTTGTTTAAATCAAAAGAAACAAAAAAAAACTCTCAATGACACTTTAATTCTTAGGAATAAATTTGTTTTATAAATGTTTAGTAAAAGTTCGACTTCATTCTCTAACCTTTCCTCGACATCCTAAATGGTCAACGGAAATATAATTGAAATATTGAAATAATCCTGGCTTGGATGACTCTTTTTGAGATTCCAGCTGTACTGCATCCAGTGTGTCCACTCGACTGAGTGCTCAGATTCAGAAATGTGTCAGTGGCTCGGATGCGGCTTGTCAGGCATGCTTTAGCTTCCACCAGCCTGGTCCAGCCAGCCACAACTCTCTGCACACTCATGGGACCGTCCACAGACAGCCATCACAGTCCTGGTCTCTCTCTGTCTCTCATTCTCTCATCACCCGTCTCCTTGTCCCTCAATCCACTCCACTGGAGTGTAAACGTCAGGATTAGGTAAATGACAGGAGGAATTGTAAGTTGACTAGGCAAATGTCCTATAGGGCTGTCTCTTACCCTGACAGGCAGACTTCGGAAAGACAACCCCCTTTGTTTATTTTGGGTCTTTTGAGTTGAAAACTTTTTTTTTTTTTTTTTTAGCGTTTATGTATTTTTATTGATCATCACTTTAGTGCTTCTTCACTCAAAAATGTGCAGGCTTATATTTTGTGCAGGTGACTTTATCTGACTTATTTATTACAGAAAGTGAATGAAAATTAATTAAAGGTTTAAAAGGGAGAGTATTTTCATCTCCAGATTAACTCTAAACTGAAAAAGTCTGACTTTATGCCTCGATTTGCACTTTCTTTATTTATAACTGGAGAGTAAATCTTTACTAATCTGTGATGTGTGAGGAGTGGTTTAGTCATTATTCTGTTATGTTTGCCTTTTTTTTTCCCTACAGTATCAACACTGACAGACAATTGAAACATTTCTTGTTTTGACATGAGGGAATCTAAGAAAAAAACACCAAGGACTGCAGTTTGTCATTTACTCCGTCTTTGGAATCGTAATGTTTTCTGGCAACTGCTTGGATTTTGATTGTCTGAAGCTTTCAAGCTGTCATCCCACCTACAAGTATACACAGGTAGTGAGGCAAAAAAACTTTTTTTTTTCTTTTTTGTTATAGCTACAAAATAAACCAAATAACCCCCCCAAAAAGAAGAATTTACATAAAAAGTAAGACTGCTTTAACTAAAAAAGCACATAAAATCGATGTGGAATTTTTGCTTGTATATTGAATTTGAGGTTTAGAAGTTAAACCTGTTGCTCCTCTGAAATCTTTTAAAGTTGGAGCTTTAGAAGAATAGAACAGAATAGAATAGAGTTGGCTTTATTGTCATTGTGACATATTTCATGCATGACAAACATTCCAGAAGTGTCCTTATAGTCGCATGTGCTGAAAAAGTTAACCATAACACATATGTTTAAAACACAACAGAGAAAAAAAATGATTTAGAAAAATACTACTCTCATATCACTCAAGTTATTGCCCCATTGTTGCACAAATTAACCTGCTTATCGCACAATTGACCCAGTTTTATTGTTGACATTCTTTTGACTACTGTAACTCTTCAACCATTTATGCAATTCATTTCAGCGGACTCTGATCTGGAGAAAATCACCCTTCCACTAATATGAAGCACAGCAGTGAAGTGCTTAACATAAATCAACTGATTCTATTCTGGAGAATATCAAGAAAAGCTGCTTTTCTTCAAGTCAGAATCAGTTCGTTCACGTTTATTGCATTGAAGAGTATGTTAAAGTGTTAGTTTGGTGTTGCTACTAATGTCTCCAACATTAAAAACCTTTTATTTAAGGGTACATTTACAAACTTTTATTGTGAAATATACTTAAAAGGTAAACTGAAAAAGACATACAGTAGTTATAGAAAATCATGGAAATGGAAAATGATAGAAAATGTTCCACATCAGCACAAAATAACCAAGACTTCATGGTAATAACACTCCCTAAGTTAAAAGATGGACAACCGTACTTTGTTTGGGCTTGGAGAAAGTTGAGAAACTGTCTATATCCAATGTAAAAATAAATAAACTTATTTAATTTTGTTCACTTAGCAATGCTTTGTCCGTTGGGTCAGACAAATCAGTGCTATACAGCAGTTTGCAAGCCACACAGCTGTGTTTGTTATGTGGCTCGTTTGTAATGTAAGGCACAAAATGAATTCAAAGCACGGAGGTTCAAAGCTGCTAATGGTCCTATCATTCAGCAAGGGCTTCAGCGTCAGAATCTTTGACTCCACCTTGGAGCCATTGGTGCTTTTTTGAATATTTGAGCTTTTAATCCCACAGTAACAAATGGTTTGAATTTAAAATGCCCTTCAAATGAAAAACTGTTAGCTTTTTCAGTGAGCAGAAGCTGCCATATGCATTTGTTGTTTTTTTAACCTTATTTTTTTTTACATCAGATAATGCTCGGTAGTCATTACTCTATGTTTTGAAAGTGTATGCTGCATCAGCAGTCATTGGCATGCTCCAATATATTGTCTAAAGAGCAGCATTCATACTGGAGCATTCATGTTCTTTGCCAGTTATGTGTGCAGTATGTCATGTATAAGAGAAATCAGGTCTGTGTCACACAGAATACCACAGCAAGCTCAAAAAATGAAGAAAATGTTTTTTTTTTTCTTCTAGAGTCGTGTTGTCACCTAATGTTAGAAAGCACTTTTTTGATACGGAAGTAAAAGAAAAAAAAATCAAGTTTTTAGAAAAAAAAACTGTAGAAAAACTATGACAGAAAAAAAAAATCAGGTTTAGACTAAATTTTACATTTACAGATTTGTCATCCATTACATTTGAGCATTCTTGTGGTGATTATTTAACTTACATTTTTTTTAAATTAATTACAAAAAGTTCCAAAACATACATATATATATATATATATATATGTATAAATATATATATGTATATATATATATATATTACAAAGGTTGTACGGTGCTTTTCTGACAAATACAAGCTTTTGTTGCCAAAGTTGATCCAATTTGGGATAAACAGGAATAGATAAGAAATGAACATCTTCAAAAGAATGATGAAATTGGTCAAATATATTAGATAAACTTAAAATGTAATAAAAATAACCATTAAAATACCCCTACCTCAAACAGAAAAAATGTACTGCAGAAAAATGGCAAGAGGACTTGTTCGAAAAAAATAAAATAACCCCTATAAATTATAGAAAACTTTCTTTCTTTATAGACTATAAAGGAAAGGAAACACAGATAGCATAAGGAAAAAGAGGCGAAAACAAACCTTTAATGTGCGAAGCTGCTGATATGGAAGCTTTAACGAAGCACAAAATATACATCAAAGCTGAAAATGCAAAGCAGCTCTCAAACCACAGCACACATTTAGCATGATGCACAACTTATTAAAAAATATAAAGAATACCTAAACAAATTCATGCTAACGCTTACTAGAGTTTAGGATGTAAGCTGAACACACATGTGATATACTTCTTATACGGTTTAGCAGCTTTAGTAGGAAATTATTCCTGCTAGTCTGGATTTTTTTCATCTGTGATGCACCTTAAAACTTCTTTGGTTGTATGTTTTTGCTTTATAAGTAAACTGAGTTTTTCCCTTTTTATGCCTGATCTGGTTTTGAGAATATATTTTTAAGCGGTGCAAAGATGCATGAAAGGTTAGTTGAAGAATTGTGTCGATAAAAATGAACAGCTGCTTCAAAACAAAAGGGAGGCTCCGCCCACAATCAAAGCGGTCTTTCTAACATGCCAGTGAAATATTTTATAGAAAGACACAAAAGAGTAAAACTCTTATGTGTCGAACATCTGTCTTTTTATCTCAATATGGCATCACTGCTGACACATAATGTAATTAAGACTAAAAGAATACTATGGCAATTACCCGTCTAATGGGGCGTTTATCAGCCCTCATTCTCCAAGCTGTCTGTTTTGCTGGCTTGCTCACTGAGAGACAAGCAGATGCATATGAAATTGCTCCCAGAATACAGCAGAAAGGAGGCACTTCAGTGAGACGGTTGTCATTCTGTTGAAAAAAAAAAAAAAAAAACTTTTTAGGTCTAACAGCTCAAGGTCGTTCGCTCCGTCGGATTTTTGTCTTCTACCTGATGAGTAAAAATGGATCTGAGGAGGAAATGCTTAAGGAAGGCCTTGGGTTTCTGCCTCCGTGGCAAAAGTGGTGGCGGCAAGCAGCTAGAGTGTAATCGGGAACATGAAGGAATCCATCATCAGCAATGCAGTGGTTCAGTCGAGGGGGTGGGGGGCCTCCTTTTCCATCAACAATGACACCTGAAAGACACTCGGTGGCAATGCTTTGACAGCATTTATGATTCTGCCCCCCATGGGCATAAAATCACAGATAAACTTTGTTTTTTCCTCATTTAATTCCCATACAAATAAATGTGTGTATATTTGCAAAGCAATAAGAACATATGGTTTACTAAATATATGTAAATATTTGTGGAACGTTTGAGACACAGGCATATGTAAAAGGTAGACCAAAATAAATACACATAAAAATAAATAACTTAATTCTGCATCTTTGACTTTATTTTAAATAATTGTTTAGCAGCAGAAAAAAGTCCAAATCTCCAGTTAAAACAGCAAGTGAAGGTTCTGACGCACTTTATAAATTGGTAACTTCTTACCTATCTGACAAGAAAAACATTGGTTCTTCAATGGATCAAGTATTAAACATAACTTCTATGTATTTATCTGACACGCTGTATTTTGTTCCTACCAGCGCTGGCAAACATCCTGAAAAGAATTTGTTGTGCTTATTTAGTATTCCGTGGACGCACTGTCAAAAACCCAGCATACTATCCAAGTTTTGCTAAAGTTAACTTTTGTTCAGGAACAATACAAACGCATGGGCCAAACAAGACATTTGTTCCATCATAAGTACGGAAAACATAAAAATTATATTTGGTGGAAATAGAGGATTTGGCAGTCGAGGATTCTGTGAGTTATCCCAATAAAAAGAGGGGAGATCTGTTAAGTGTTTATTATTTAATGTGAGAGACAGATTATAAAGCAAAACAATTCAGAAAATCTGATTTTTAAATAAATAATTTGAATAATGATGCAGAAAATACATATTTGGTAAATAACAAAAGTTCAGATCAATAATTTAGAATGTAACACAGGTTGATAGAAGTCCAAGGCTTCCTGTGGGTATGCACCAGGTTTGTACTGTAGCTGCTATTTTAGGTCCATTCCTCCATGTAGATCTTCTCAAGAGCTGTGATGTCGCTGGATTCATCTCCCTCAGAGGGAACCACAGATTCTTTCCGGGATTAAAATCAAGAAGCTTTTCCAGAACTTTAATCTTTTTTTCTCGAATTGCTACTTTTTCTCAGAGCTTTCAGTACATGTGCAAAATGTCTTTGATCAGATCAAAGATCGAATTAGAATTGAACTGTGTACATGAACCCTGAAAAACTTTATACAATTATAACAAATGTTTACATATGCCACACTTTTGATTGGAATAAATCATTTTGACATGTGCATAACTTTCTAAAATACCAGAAACAGTTGCCGAAGAAGTAGCGAGTTCCGCTGTAAAAATCAGTGCAGTCCACACAGTTTATTCTCACTATTTTCTTAATTATTTGTACTCCACCAGCCAGGTGATGTCTTGCACGGAGGTCTAGAAGAGGGGGATTGTCAGTGATCGTGTATTTATTCCATTTTCTAATAATTTCTCTGACAGTTGATCTCTTCTCACTAAGCTGCTTGCTTATTTGGCCCGGTCTTGTTCAGGTCTACTATGACGTCCCTAAGACAGATCTTTGGTCTTGGGCATGAAAGTATAAACATTACATTACAGACATTTTTAATCATTTCAAGATATCTTGGAGCCTCATGATTTAATATTTTACCATAAACAAATCAGGCTGCATCTATTTTCTTTATTTTTTTTTACAAAAAAAAAAAATAATAACTATAAAAAACTTAATAAATGATTCATCTGTAAACTGTCAGTCTTGTTGTAAAGTTTGCTGTGGTTTTACGTATCCTGTGTTTCAAAAGAAAACATTTGTGTGTACTTGTATGAAATCTTTATTTATCACTAAAAAGACTGTTTCTTTTTTTTAATTTATGCGGCAGAAATCCAATAAATGAATAGAACCAGAAACAAGAAAGCGTGTTTATGAGAGATGGAGAAGCTTTAAGATTCAGAATTTAGCAACACTCCAGAATTAATCTCCCTTAAATAAAGAGTATTTACAAACACAACCCCAGCAGGGAAAACTCCCAAATCCATCAAATATTATGAAGTCTGTGAGGAACTGAATGTTTTTCAAAGATCTTGAGTGCTCACAGAAATATAACAAGCGAAGTCTTCTTCAAAAAATCTGTACTTTAACATTCGCCTCTGGGATTGTGCGTTTGGGCTGCTGTGCTACTAATAATGGCACGAAATAAATTGGGTTTTAGTTTAATTGTGTTTATAAGATTTTAAAGCATTGCTTGACATAATCCTCTATTGTTTTTCACTGTACATGCTGCATTTATTTGGAGTCACAGTTGTGTTTGCAGTAGTGCAGAAAACCCTGCTTTGTCCTTATAGATTGATCAGTGGGTGGTGGTTCATTAATTCAATCGGCCTCTGTGGTGCAGCAGGTTAGTGCTTGTCAGATTACAGCTCTTAATTGATTGATTCATTTTTATTAGTCATGTAATGAAATTACCTATTGACAAGCCAGGCAGACTGGTTCTGATCAATAAATGCTGCTGGTGGGTAGAATTTCAACAACCATCTATATTTTAGATTTTCCTGCTATTCGCTTCTGCACGCATTTAATAAAGGGCATTTCAAGAAACTGTAATGATGCTAATTTTTTTATCTAGAAATTTGAAATGGATGTGAAAAAAAATAATTATTAGCTATTTGAATTTGGAAAATATAAATTGTAAATTCCACCATAAATTAATAAGTTGATTTTAACTTGTTTAATTTACTAGAACATTTTTCTTTATGTTGGGTCATACTTTCCTATCTTAAGAGTGTTGCTATAGCAACATTAAGGTTAATGATTTTGCAACCAAAATCCCTTTTTGATTATATTTTTTTATAACATATGGGCTCTATGAAGCAGTTCTCGCCAGTTGTGAAACCTAAAAATAGTTTGAGACCAATTTGAAGCTTTCACTAGAAATAAAACCACAAAAAACTCACAAGGAGTACTTTACAGTTGTGCGATTGCAAATTGATTGTAATTGCACATCTATAAATTGCACCTTTTACTTTTGATAGAGACTTGTCATTTTTTTCACACATTATATACAACTTTTCCTTTCTTTTTTTTGACAGGAATAAAACCTCACCAAACATATAATTTTATCGCACAAAGGCCGTCTGACAACTCAGATGGGTCAATTTGTTTTTTGCGAGGTGTCAAACAACCCTTACACAAACACAATGTACAGTAACAAGTTATCCCAATTCATAACAAGCTGACAGATTTCCACACCGTTTGATTATTTATGTTTTATGTCAGCGCTATTCCGCACTCCAAATAGTTTTAAGAATTTATAAAGTATGATTTAACCATCAACATTATACATTTAAGATTATGAGAGTTCCAGATCTACCGTACCGCTGTTAAAAAAGAAAAACTTGATAAGCCTAAGGGTAGACATCTGATATAGATTATACATCGCGTTTGCATATCTCAGCATAAAAAAATCAGAAGGTTCAGTCATTTGATCGTCTAACCTTCTTGGTGTAATTCTAATTGAGAACAGCGTGTTACTGCTATATAAAAAAAAAAAAAATACTTGCATATGTTGCAGTTCGTAATACCTTCCCAGAAGATCCACTAGTTTATTCCAACACTTGGTTGTCTATTTTTATTTTTTTCATTTTTGCTTCAGGCACCTGCTAATAGGAACCTCGCCTGCAGCTCTTCACATCATGCAGAGAATATCACTGTACTCTCTTCGAGGAAATTATGCACAACAAAATTGACCTTTTTCATTTCATACAAGTGACTATCTGTACACAATTAGATATTTCGTGTATGCTGTCAAAATCGAAAACAAGCAAGTCTTTAATTTAAAATGAAACTTTTTTTTTTTCCTTTTTTCTTTTGGTTGTTTCTTGGGAGATCAATGCGGCCGACACGATCTGCTGCAGCATCTTACAATGCTGTCTGCCCGAGATGTGAGAACGCGGAGATGCACACAGCCCTATTGAAGGAACTGCAAGTGACAATTGCTGTCATTTTCTTGGTAAAATCTTGTAGTTCAGTGTTAACTTAGTGTAGACTGCAGCGGGGAAGGAGTCATTGGTTATGAGAGTGATATTCTGTGTGTGTCTTTTTGGTGCAGGGCCGCTTTTCAGTTCACATACCTCACTGTTACTTTCAGGTCCAGCTCCACTCAATCAGTTGGCATTTACGAGAAGTCATTTCTCCTTAGTCCTCCCTCAACTCCACCTTTATATTTCTTCCGGCTATATTTTCTACTCCTCCTTTTATCCTCTCTCTTTTTCTTTCTTCTGCTTTGATATGCCATTTCGAGAAAAAAAAAATCCTATTTTTTTTCTTTTATCCTAAGGATATAAAAAGATGAAAGCCAATGTCTGGGTTATTTTATTTTATATGTTTACTGTTCCACTTATCCTGTCTACACCAGTGGGGAAACTCTTCTAGAAAAGGGCAATGTTGTTTAAAAAAGCCAGAGGCATTTTTTTTATACTCCAAAATCTTAGTGCATAACAAAAGTTAACAATTTTTAGCAGAAAATATATTTACTTCATTGAAGTAAATATATTAGGGCTGCAAAGTTCATGACTAAAATAGCAAAAACAATAAAACAAAAAGGGTCTTGGCGGTGAAAGTGCATGTTGGAGTAATCATCCTACATGCAGACGTGTGTGTGTGTGTTTGTCACGGGAATAGCTGGCCTGTTTATGCGTTTGTTAGCATGCATGCAGAGGGTCTGGACCCTAGAGGCTGCGGTCTGCCTGAAATATTGACAGTGAGTGTCTGGAAGACGGGGTGGAGACTTGTTGCCCAAGGCATAGAGAACTGCAGCCAGCTTCATTTAATTATTAGTGTTTGTCGTTCATCTCATTGTCCCCTCAAAACCTGCATACCTTTGTAGAAGAGCTGCTTTGTTTTTCATCTTGGCTGAGCTGTTTGATTTAAGAGCTGGAGTGTGTTCTGGAAAAGCCGAGTAGAGGGTTTGATGGCATTGCCGAAGCAAATAAACGAAGTTTTCTAATTTCTGCTTAAATCACCAACACATTTAGCTGATTCCTTTTTTTTACATTTTAATGTTACCCAAAATGCTTTAACGTGCAAACTTAGGAGTTTGTGGCATCAGGACTGCAGGAAACACAAAGACGCTGCGTTTCGTCAAGATTTCTGTCACAGGTTGCAACAGTGACTCTGCTGCAGTCCTTGGGGATAAAATAGCTGTTGGCCTTTCTCCTTTCTGCCTACCTGTCTCCCTCATTCACAGACAGACTGCTGCCCTGAAACTCATGGCACAAAGCCTAGCTGGCTTTCTTGCGTCTGCCCTTATCCCATCAGCCAGCTGTTTGCAGCTCTTTGTGAGGAAAATAAATGAAAAAAATAAAACGTTTGCCTTTTTTTTTTTGTTTTTGGAGAGAGCTAAAAACACGCTTTTAGCTGCATGAAGGCATCAAGACTTAATTGTTTTGATCCATCCTTTGGGAGCTTGCATATTCTAAGATTTGAGGAGTGTACTCTTCATGTGAAGCACAATGTTCCAAAGGAAAGTACCTGGAGGATCCATGCCATTTTGCTATTCATAAGCAATTTCTTGAAGTGTTGGGCAGGCCACTCCATTTCAAAGAAAAAAACATTATCCATCAAGCAGCAAGAGACTTGGTGCAAAAGTGCTCAGTGCTGCTACATGCCTGCTTAATCATGCAAGTCTTACCAGCCGCGCTGCCATATCAGCGATTTTATTTTCCAGTGAATGCTGTTAAATATGATCTTTCTTCTTAACAGGCATGCAGTGTATTTTATTTGTTTGTTTTTTTTACTTTTTGTCTGCATTTTCAATATATGCCATAATTTGTGGTAACAAATCTCTAACTGAAAGTCATCAGTGATCCTTGAAGAATAAAAAAAATCTTTAAAAATTGCAAGCTTACAAGTAGGTCTATTTACAATTAAAAGAGATTAGGCCAATTTCAGAGAATAAAGCACACAAACGGAAACCACACTGCTAGATACGAGTCACCTTTGAGCCCTCGGATTCTCCCGCAGGATGAGCTGCTTTGCCTTATCTTCACTCAGCAGTCTGCTTCTCCATCTAGAAGTGTAATCTGAACATGTGAAGTCGGTGCTGTCATGTTCCAAAGGCATGAGCTGGTTTTACACGGACAGAGATGGCGGACACATGTTCTGTGGACAGCTGAGTCCACTTCCCTTTGGAAAAGAGATTCTGTGGTGAAGATGGGTAAAACAGCTGGTAATAAATGTGTGAATGCAGAAAATAGGGGGATACATCTCTAAATAATATATCTAAAAAGACAAAGCCTACTTTTTTAATGAATTAGAGTACAAGTGAGAAAAGTTGCTCATTGTTTCTTAACAAAAGGAAACCCAACAGTAAAAAATTCTACCTGGTAGAAAAACTTTAGGGAATTTAAAGGTTCTCTGAGCCAAATATTTTTGCTGTAATGTTATTATTTTTTTTTTTTACAATAAAAATTAAATCTGAATCTGTTTTACTGAGTAAAGAATTGTCTTAGAAAGAAACTAATACAAAAAGGAAAGCTGATGGAAAGCATTTGGATTAAATAGCTTCACACAGGTGATATGTAGTTGTGACAGTACAGCAGCAAATTCTATTGCATTCCATGGTTCATAGCCCCCCCCCCATCCCCAGATAGAAATCCCCCGAGCTGGAGGGG
>NC_050521.1:20500510-20507209 GCF_002922805.2 Oryzias melastigma
GGTGTACATGTATCCCCCCGCCCGGCGGCTCGGGGCCAGAGGGAGGTCTTGTTAAAACACTACTTTAGGCTCCCACTTAACCAAAAGCGATCAGATTGGTGCTTTTTGAATTATGAACATCAATTTACATTATCTCTGCTCTGAATATGCACACTGAAAGCAGAGAGAGGAAAATGAAAATGTTCATTTTATTCTATAAAACGCAAGTAAAACAGATACTAGGAAACTGTCATTTTAAAATATAGTAATATGTTTATTCACAGGGCGATTCCAAACACTTAAAGGTCACTGTTTTGTCAAAACTGAGAAAAATAAAACAGCAAAAAAATACTAAATTAATAAACACAACAATCAAACAAATGAAAAACAAACACGTAAAGAGTCAAACATAATGGTGGAAAAAAAATATATAAAGTTATTGACTTATACCTAAAAAACAGCTTTTACCTGTTGCTGTGTAATATTTACTGAAAGTTGCACTTTCGTTCTTGAAAAAACCTAAGTAACTCTCTGTCAATTTAATGTGATCGATGCCAGGCATTCTTCTATTCACTTTGCACACGTTTAAAAATAAAGAACTTTTTTTTCAAGAGAAAAAGTTGACAGTAGTTGCAAAATCTGGCTGTTTATGAGTCATAGCTGCTAAACTGTTGCTGTTTTATCTTAAAACACAACACACAGTCTAAATAGACTTGGTATTGAGCTCTGGGATGATAGAATTGATGAAGTCACTGCCTAAACTCTCAAAATATGACCAGATAAAACAGACGGGAAATGGTGATAGTTTGTAACTATTTATCAAAGGACCCACTCCTCATTATAACATTTGTTGACGAAATATTTTAGAAGCATTTATTGATTTTCCCTTGTTAATTAAATCCATACATGGTACAGTTGAAGGACTGTACTGTGGTGTAGTGGTTAGCACTCTCGCCATGCAGCAAAACCCTGATTCCACTCCTGGCTGGGTCTTTTCATTGAGGAAAGTGTATGTTCTTAGGTGGTTTTCTGATTTCCCCCCACAGTCCAAAATCCTGTATCATAGGTCAATTCTTGTCTCTAAATTGTCATTTCTGTGTGAATGTGATTCAGTGTGGTTGTGGTCTGAGTTGCCCTGCAATGGGTTGGCGAACCATCCAGAGTGTACCCCCCCTTCATTCAACAGTAGCTGGGTTAGGCAACAGCATCCCCGTGATTAAACAGGTGTAGAAATTGGATGGATAGAATAGAAAAAACACTTTCTGCAGAAACTTTAACATGCAATCTTAGAGCAGGGGTGTCAAAATCAATCGCATCTGGGGCCAAAATCCAAAAAACACTGTAGGGCAAGATATCGTTCCCTTTGCCTGTCTGGGCGGATTGAGTTTATTTATAGATTTGTGTTTTGTTGTCTGGCTGTTTTACTCTGTTTTCCCCATAGTCATGTTATCCTGTTATGTTCATTTCTTTCTACACCATCAGTGAGAGGAAGGGAGAGGATGATCACATCTTTGTGATGTAAAAAGTTGGTTTAAAGTCACTTTTTTGGCTGTTGACTTCCATAAATGGGGCTTTAAAAAGCTGTCTGTTGTTCATTTCTAAGTTTTTGACAAATTAAATTAAAGTTGTTTAATTCTTGGAAATATAGTCAAAACCTCCCTGTGTGCTGCCCCCCACAGGATGAAATGAGGTACTATAGTTGAATTTTGTGATTGGTCAAACAATGTAGGTCCCATGTCATGGCCACAGAAACTCCTGTTCCCTCACCCCCACCCCTCTGGTTTTTTAAATTTTGACTGTGAGTGGAGCCTCCAACTACTCTGTTTGGTTACCCTTTAATAAAGAAAGCCAGAAGTCATTCTAACTCTATCAGGGTTAACTTATAAAGCCACATTTCCCGAAGCTCTTAGGTCTGCACTTGATGATTTTTCACACCTGTTGAGTTGAAGCAGGTTATCTGAGGAAACAAGCGTCGGCCTTGAAACAGCTTGAATGCACCCCGGCTGTTACATATGACTAATTTACACTGTCCTTCTTTACCTCTGTAACCTCAAAAGGCTTTACAGAAGCTTAACTGGGGATGAAAGAAGTTATTTTGTTTAAAACATTTTTTGTAAAATTTTTCATTTAGCTGCAGAAGATAATTTCTTTGTGCTGTTTTCATGATTTTACTGATCAAAATGTCATTTTTTGTCTATTTATTCTCTATTACTTCATAAATAAGAACCATCATTCCTTGCCTTTGTCAAGAATTTGTCCTGTTTAAATTGAGCACACAGCTTTTTATGTCCAGTGTCCTGAATCCAATCATGACCCCAACCATGCACACCAGAGCACCCACATATCTACCATATAACCCGTAGTCACCCCTCAGTTCCTCTGCCTAAGGCTACAGAACTCACCCCCCTCCTTTGTCCCAGATCCCTCTCAGCAGGATGCAGCATTTTTCCTAACAACCAATAGGTCCATTTGGGCTTGCTCCAGTTAAAATCAAAGTCTTTGACACAAACATTGCAAACTTACACACAGGCATCTGTAAACTTTTTTTTTTTACCCCCATGTCATCCTGTTTGTACTCGAGAGGCTCGCGTGGAAAGAAAAAGATTACAAAGTCTTTTTTCCTGGTTGACCTGCATGCCACATCACAAGCTCACACAGAAAAACTGTGCTTGTGTGACCCTATTGACATTCTGAAACTCAAAGACCTACTAATGCTTTCTGCTCTGTTTGCCATTTATTTAATGCTTTAAGGCACAGGAAGCTGTGCAACAAAGAAAGCCCTCTGGCATAAAACACTACAAACACACCATGCAGCTATGAGACCCAAAATACTGGAATAAATGTTTTTTATTTTTATTTTTCATGCTGACACATCAAGATCAAAAACAAAAGAGAGAGTTGATTGTTAATTGTCTGAATGATTCAGTGCTTTGTTGTTTCCTATGCCTATATTAATGTAAATAAAATAATGTTGACCCCAACACAAGCAGTGACTTCATGTAAGCACAAATAATTCATAAATTTATTTCTCCCTTTTTTCCAGCTGACTTCCATTCAGCTTCCTTTGAATGCCGCTCTTCATCTCACTTTTATCGATCTGCCAACGGAGGTGAAGGTTTCAGAAGTTGGAGCCACACGAGGGCACGAGCAGTTTAAAACACAAAGTATTCCGCTTTTGGTCACAGCAATAAATACGCCTTTGTGTTGGGAATGTCATTTAAGGATAGCTTTCTGGTTGTCAGTAAGCGCACGCATGCAAACACAGGCACACAGCGGGCTGCAGCAGCTTTCCAAGGTTGTGTTGACTGCTTTTCATAGCACAGACTAGCTTTGTGGCGCTGGCCCAGGTCCTGACCAGCTGATGCGGCACAGGAGCTGTCCGTGGTCCTGCTATCTGCTCTGACATGCGAGTGGTGCACAGAAGCAGAAAACAACAAAAAACAAAAAAAGGAATGTGCTCTGTTAAATGAGATTTTCACCTTTCAAACCACATCTTTATTTATTTACTTTAAAAAAAAATCGAGCCAACACTGGTTTTAATTTTATTCACAACCTAAGTAATTTACTAGTGTGCTGTAGGTGGCGGAGAGTTGGGTCATGCACAGAATATCCAAGGTAGTCTGAGTCATAGAGCTGATGGCACAAACATCTTTTAATGTGATTTCTCAGACTTCTCTGTGCTTAGCAATGTGGGAAACAGTTCAAACGAAAAGCTCAGACAGAATATATTGGTAAGGTTATGTGTGTACGTCTATCGCTTTGTGTGCACGCTGACTGCTGAAGTTTTTGTGTGCTTGAATGCAAAGCGTTTGTGCATGTGTGTCTGCATGTGTGTGCGTGCACACGCTTACACTAAGTTGGGCGTAAAGATGGATTCAAAGGGAGCCTTTGAAGTATTTCGATGTTCCCTGGCTGCTCTCTTGCCAGTTTCCTAAATAGGTCAGAGACTCTGCACTCTGCCTTCTGCACTGTTGCTGCTTCTGCTGCAGTCTGCTCGAGAGAACCAGAGAGGGCAAGAAAAAAGAGAACTTGATTTAACTTCACATAATCTGAAAATGAACTGAAAACCAAGTTGTCTCGCTACAGTTTGATTCATAACATTTCAGCTGCATGCCTGTATTTCTAGATGCCAAGCAGGTGCATCATTACAACCTAGAGGCTTCATAGATTCTACAAACCAGGAACGACAGACACGGTGACAGATGGATGAAAAGAGCAGAAGGTGAGCTACTGCAGCAGACGAGAGAGAGGGGATGTTAAAGGAAAAAAAGCGGAAGACGAGTAGCTTGAGCTGGAATGAAATGCTAATTAGAGCGATGGCACCAACTGAGCAATGGAGACATAGAATGAGAGAGAGGTACGTGTGTGCTGGTGTGGTCCTGCAGACCATCTGTCCATGGTGCTGTGTGAGTTCTGGCTGCATGCTGCTGGTTCCGTGTGAGCCAGCCACTTGCATCTTCCAGCCTACTGATTAATTTGTTATCTCCAGGATGCCCTTTTTACAGACGTATCGGCTCATATCGGTTTGTGCCTGCTCACCGACGTGTCTCTTAATTCTCTGTTTGGCAGAAACCGTGTTCGAGCCTCCGCAGGTTCAAGGGTGAGTCCAGGACGGAGTCGACTGAGAATAGCAATTTCAAAAAAGCCTTGTGGGGCAGTAAACAGATTTTAAGTTGGTATGAGCTGGGATGAACAACGCTGCCCTTGTGTCCTCTTTTCTCTCTCTCGTTCAGTCTCTTCGCACCTGTACTCAATTTGAGGAGATAAACCGTCTCAGTTAAAGTTTCCTCCTCGCTCTGAATCACTCACACTTACACACATGCAAACAAGCCTCCTGCTTACCAGATCCTGTTAGCACCTCTCCCTCTTCCTCAGGAATAAATCCGAATTGGGAAAGGGCTGGTTTTGGTTGCCAAAGATGACGGGGGAGGGGTTATTCTCAGAAAACACAAACCGAGGGAATTCTGCCATCGCTGAATGTGATTTGCCTTCTGTGGAGCTGGACCATAATAGCAAATAAGGCACAACCTATCCCATCTCTGTCCCAAGACACACAGACAGAACCTGTCTTGTTATTGGGTGAAATTTTCAAGGACAGACTTAAAGAACTGAGTGGGAGGCCGGTGTGTGTGTGAGGGCGGCGGGTTTGTCTGTTTTATAAAAAGCCAAATCCCCATTTCTCTTTGCAACACCCCGCTCACCAGGTGTCCGTAGCCCTAAAAGACAAATCTCCACCTCCTCTCTGATCTCCCTTTTCCTTCAATGGAACCCCCTCAGCGGGAGAGCTGGAATCAACTAGAGAGTCTTGCCCTCCCTCTGGGCTTTTTAGGACTCCTTTATTGCTATGCTGATGATAAAAGTTTTCTTACATCCTCACAGATGTCGGTCCAATTTCCCGACATCCAAGGCCCCACACAGTGGTGCTGTGGTTCAAAAACATCCTCACGTCTGCACACGTGGACATCCATCACACATATAGAGCTGCACAGACTAATTTGTGTTTCACGTCGACACATCAAAGTCATGATGTGGAGTTCTTTTTTTTA
This sequence comes from Oryzias melastigma, assembly GCF_002922805.2. Classification (NCBI taxonomy): domain Eukaryota; kingdom Metazoa; phylum Chordata; class Actinopteri; order Beloniformes; family Adrianichthyidae; genus Oryzias; species Oryzias melastigma. The sequence continues at coordinate 20,506,036 of NC_050521.1, forward strand.
ATGATTCTGCCATGTACACCTCTGACAGACGTGCTTTATACTTCTTTTTGTTGCATCAACTTTCTGCAGAATAACCATGAGATTAAACGGAACTAACCAAAAACTAGACAGATGCCATATCAGATTTGAAGAATTGCCCCCTGCTGTGCTCTGAGAAATGAGTGCATATATCTGAAGCATGAACATCGGGTCTGCTCCCTTCCACTGTTTGTCTTAGTTGACTTCCCACGGGGGACTGTAATGCCTGTGTCAGTGGGCACACTAATAAAGATGTGTGATGTTAACACTATTGTATACATCAAAGCCGAGGATCTGTGCTCCACTATTATAGGCCTGTCACCTTCCTCCAGGGATTATACAGGTTTTAAATGGAGGAATGGCTTTTTTTACAGTACCGTATTGGGGGGATTTTAATCTAGACAAACAACACCTTCATATGAGGTATTATAACAGACTGTCATGCCGCCAATCTCGCTTCTTGTGGAACAAGATGCTCATGGAGGGCCTGCCATGCAACATATGAGAAGAAGATTAAAGTGAATCTCCCTGGGAATAAAGTAAATGTGCTAATCCTAAAGTCTGAGCCTGGAAATATGGACCATGTATTGGCAGGGTTGAGAAGGTTACTTTCAAAATGTCATCTGTACCAGAATAGAGACTTTGTGTTCATGTGCCTGATATGTTATGTCTTTTAAAGTGCACTTCTAATTCGTACAATATATCCGCTATAATCCTCAATGTATTAATAAAAAACAAAGAGTCCATTAGATAACATTAAATAATTATTTTAGAGGAACTTTGTGGACATTTGCAGCTACTTAATGATCATGCTATTGCAATTTTTTTCTTTAACTTTACACCTAAGTCAGTTTTTTATATTATGACAAAGATTCATCAATTATTGATGAATCTCTGATGAAAAGCATGAAATAATTGATTTATACGACAATCATTTCTATGAACTTGAAAGCTTATTTCAAAGGTCTGTTCATATCTGACGAAACAAAAATTACTAATTGCAGTCTTTTTTTTTGTTTTTCATAAAAATGTTTTTGATTGATCTAGAGCTTTGAAGCTATTATTTTAATATGAAGTAGTTATTGCATTGCAGAGTTGTTATGGGTTTAGACATGCCTAAAAAGGTTCTACATCTATAATGTTTTTTTTTTTTCTT
>NC_050521.1:20507603-20524364 GCF_002922805.2 Oryzias melastigma
TTCAAAGTCAGGGTAACAAGTTGAGAGGAAAACATGCCAAACATAAACATTGCATCTTCATTTACATTTTCATTTAATTTTCCTTTGGCCTGTAGCGCTGTGTACAGAATCAATCTTTCTAACTCCATTTCCAATATATTACTGAGAGACAGCAGGAAGAGAGGGATGGTATTGATTTACTGAGTGTTCATTGTGTTTTCACACAAAGTGCATACTTCATAAGAACGGCAATGAGATTGCTGTTTGTTTCCTCTTTCTGTGTCTTTATTTGAAGTGAAAGATTAATAATGACTGTTTGATATGGCTTAGGTGTGACAGTCAATACAAATCTAACTGCTCTGCTGCACAACACTTCTGTAAGGTTTCGGCCCGTAGTCTCCGCCTGTTTTCAAAAAGAAGCATTTTTACTTTTCTCTATTAACGAGTTGGATGAGGGAATATTCTGCCCTAAAGAAAAATTGAAAGCAGGTTTGCAACTTTTGTTTTTGTTCTGAAATGATCCATTAAAAAGGAAAAAAAAAACTGAAGGATAAATCCAGATGTAGACAAAAAACGTACATCTGACTAAGACATGTACCTCTGTAGACCACATCATAGGTCTATTGAGCTTTAGGGTTTTCTCTGGTGGAGAAAACTGAATTCTGCCCAAGTTTAACAAAGTATTAGGGCAACCAAAAAAATTCTTCCGCCGTGACAGACGGGATACTTTCAAAGTCCTTGTAACGCTTCCAACAAAAGAGTTCCAGTTTCTAGCATATTCTTTTCAATGGTCTTAAGCTTATGATAATTTGCTTTAGAGACGGCAAAAGTTTAAGAATTTCTTTGTTTTAGAAACCAATCCAATAGTAAAGCTTGACAGAATGACATACATCTTTCATCTTCTAATGCAGCTCCAATAAACAATCAACTCTGGAGTCTTTCCTCATAAATTAACACATTTTCTCATAAATGTGCATGTTTTAAAGTCAAGAATTATATGATTTAAAATAATAAACGTTTGACTTTTTAAGTTGTAAAACAAATCTGACTTTATTCTTGTTCTTTAACAGTTGTGACTTTTTTCTTGTAAATTTACAACTTTAAATTTGTATTTTTTTTTTTTTTTTGTAAATTGGCCCCAATAGTCTGCCGTAAAACTGTATAAAGTATTTGCTTAAAATCTCACAATTCTCCACAAATAAAAATTCCAGACGTTTATATAACTTGTCATATTAAGCTAAAGAAACCCTGAGAAAAAATTCTATCCTGGTTAATAATACAGTCTTTGTTGAGTATTACTGAATTAAGATGATTTAATTAACATTTAGAAGGATAATAGGGGTGTTGGTTTTTCATGTGGTTTAGTAGAATATAGGAGAATATACCAAACCATACTAAAACCTGGGTTAAATTTAAGTCAGAATAAATAGAATAGAATAGCTTAGAATACAATAGAATAATTGTACAATAAAATAAAATAAAAAAACTTTTCGAGTTAGCAATAACAATAAAATATATGGAAAAAAAGCATATAACAAAGTTCTAGATTAAAATAACCTTCCTATTTAAATATATATAAATACTAGAATAATAAATTATAAAACAATAAAACAAGTGCATATTTCCCATTTTGTATACATCATACAATAACAATTTATAAGTGCGCTGTTTAAAATGTTACTGCCCCCCCACCACCACACACACAACTAAAACAAACACAACTAAATAAATAAAAATAAAGACTTGTTTTTAAGAAACTTGAAAGTAAAAAGTTTAGCTTGTTCTTGCCAAGAATTTGAAAAAACCAAAATGAAATACATTTCTGGCTTTTTATCTGAAACAGTTGTTTCATTAACACTCCCTGGATTGCAATTTGTCAAACTTGGACAATCAGCAGCCAAACTGAAAGTTCTGGCTCATAAAAGGTGTCCAGATTCAGAGACTGTACACTTTGGAGTCCACATTTGAAGCACCAACTCAAGTCATCTTTGCCAGCATTTTTCCATTTCTTCTTTCAAAAAAAGTCATTGTTTGAGAAGACTAAAAGATTAGTTTGAAAAAGTTAACATTGAAACATAAGTAATCACGTCACGATCTGAATTAGTGATGTTTCCATGTAATCTGGAGAGCTGGTTTCCTGAATTACCTCAGAATATTAGAACTATGATTATGATTTAAACCTGATACTAGATAAAGCATTAAATTACCTGTCAGATGCATATTTTCTCTGTCATGATACTAATTTCATTCCTGCTGCTATATTTATTGCCAGATTTACAGGTTATAAATCTGTTTACTGAAATCCTGACACCCGTTCACCCTTTGAGCTGAGAGGTGGGCCAATCAGTGTGAGGACAAGCCCTCCGTAAACATCACCTCCGGCATCGACGGAGATCCCAGTGATTTTCAGTGAGGAGCACGCATTCCTAAAGGAGGTGTATATTAAGCAGCCAGCTGTCTCTTAGTGCAGCTGTGTGATTGATGGGGGGAGACATGCGCCATTTACTGGCCAAGCTGGAACTAGAGAGAATCTCCATCTTCTCTTTCAAAGCAGTCACAAGATGTTTCGCCGAGAAAATTGGCCTATTTCCATTGGCAAAGGATCCACTAAATCCAGAACCAGTCACACAGAAATACAAACAAGTAAACTGTATTTACTCGGGCACAATAGGAGCTCACACAGAGAGTAAATGAGAACCCATGCAAGGTCACACAGTTCCTAAAATTCATAAATTGATATTCACTTGTGCCTATTATATTATTACTCATTGCAAAAAACACATTTTTTTCAGTCTAAATGTACAAATAATTTTTTTAATATTTTACCTTCAAAGTAAATATGAAATTCTGCATCATTTTATTTGACTGTGAATCTGGGTTTGCATTTACTTTTTTTTTTTCTTAATTCATCAATCAGTTAGTTTGAAGACAATGAGAAATTGGCACAGACAGTGTCTAAAAACATAACTATTTTACAAGAAACATTCATTCTGTCATAGCAATTATTTTTTTTATATATTTTTTTTTTCTTTTTTTTTGCTCTGTTAAATCAGTATCCATATGTTTCTTGAATTTGAAGACAGAGTTGGCACTGTGAGCTCCAATGATGTGTTTTTATTGAACATCCTTGACTGCTTCTGCCACTCTTGGCAGAACACTTAAGGTGATAAAAAATACAATCCAGAGTAGAGAATGTTTCCAGAGCCAGCTATATGATGCAATCCTTCTATAGTCAAGCTGAATTTATTCTATTATTATTATGTTTTTAAAAGAAACGGTTCATACCCCGGGCATCAAAATGTTGGGACAACCACACGTAAACATTCCTCTTTCTTTGTAAGGAATCAGATCAGGAGAAAACCCCAAACCTTATTCTAAGATGAATACAAAGTATAAAACCATGTTCTGTAATAAATACTTTTTAAAAGCTCCTAAATATTACAGGTTAGCCACGTTAGTGTATTCCCAATACCTGTAATGCTGCATTCTCTCCGGCCATGTGTGGTGCGTTCAAGGACAGCTTTATGTGGTTTCATGAATGTGTATCCAGCTGTTGGTGTTCACACCGGACACACAGATAGCAGCAGAGAAAATAATCTTTTCCTTTTGTGATTTTACTAACGCTCAGGTTTAGAGCGCAAAGTCAGAGCGGTGCAAATTCTGAAAATCTTCAGGTTTTTTGTTTTCACATCTCTGTTCCTTCTATAAATGTTTGTCTTGGTGTCAAATGAACTGACCTGATTTGTCACAATGCTGCATTGTTGCATTTAAGCTTGGAAAAGTTCAACCAGTTAAACTTTCAGCGCACGATCAATGAACTCCCGATTTGTACATAGAGTTTGCAAACCAGACTTAAAAACTTGTGTAGCATTTGCACAGACTTTTCATTGAAATTGGTTGCTTAAATGTAAGTCAAAAACTGAAAAACAGGCTAACACCGCTACACATTAGCCACATTAGTTTATTCCCAATCACTGTGACTCCCAAATTTGTTCACAAAACTTACAGACTGATACCACAAAACAAATGTTACTGAGGCTAAGCTAACTCCTAACGCCTAAAGAAAAAACTAGTCCAACACCGCTACACATTAGCCATGTAAGCTAATGTTTAACCTTTTTCAACAGCAAAATTCAACATTTTTTGCAACTTATACAAAATAAATGGCTAACATTTTGACAGAGTGTCACTAAAAATCACCTCAACATCTATAAGCACAACCAGAATTATCCATAAATAAGGTGGTCTGGATAAACTTTTTTTTTTTTTTTTTGGGAAGAATTGAACTTAAGTATGCCATATAGTGCAAGAAATTGGTGAATTCAGCATCTACTTACATGTACATGTAGAAAAAACAATATATATTTTTCCATGGCTGGAAACAAATTCAGGCATCAAGTTTTTTTGTCAACTTTTTTAAATATTTTTAATATTTTTATCTTTGATTACATGGCTGAATTAGCATCTGACAAAACATAGATCACCCTAATGCACAAACTTATTGCTGATGGCAACATTTTCTCTGTGAATTTTTACAACTTTTAGAGAATTTGACAAGTTAAAGCACCAAACAGTGAGGGAGGTTTCCTTATTTGACTGCAGAATTATTTATTTGCGCTGTGCTGATTTTCTGGGATTCTCTGAAAAGCTGAGGGTCTGAACATAACATTTGGAATTATAAAATAACATGTAAAATAGTCAAGTCTGGAGAACCATCATCATTCATTCTAAGGCAGGGATATCAAAGTCAGTCGCACAGGGGGCCAAAATCCAAAACACACCTAAGGTCGCGTGACGAACATGATAAACATTTATTGAACACTAAAACTAAATTTTCAAAACTTTAAAACCATACATTTTTAAACATAATTATGAACTAGATATGTAGCATTACTTACGATAGGCTATGCGGAAAAGGTGAAGATGCTGAAATTGATAACGTGAAGCTAATAGCTGATTTCTGAAATGATTGAAGCTGATAGCTGAAAATGCTGAAGCTGAAAGCGAGCTAAAATATTAGCTAAATGCCAAATTAACTTAAAAGATTAGAAAAACAGCTGGCATGTAGCTGAAAAAATTGCTATGCTTCAAATAATTCTAAAATACTGAAAAAAGCCTAAATTAGCCAAAACACCTAGCGAGTAAATACTAACTAAACTCCAAAACAGCCTAAAAAATGTAAAAAGAAAAGCCTTAATTAGCCAAAACAGCCAACATGCAGATGAAATATTAGCTAAAATCCAAAAAAAGGCTAAAAAAAATCTTAGTAAATGCCAAAATAGTCCAAAAAACTAGCATGATGTAAAAAAACGTTAAACCATAACCTTTTAACACCATTATGAATAGTAAAAATCAGGAATAATTTTCCAGAATAAATCAACTTAAACCTTAAATAGCTTTCAATTTTTTCTCTCCACAAAAAATTATTTCGTCAAAATTATACAAGTTAGAAATAAGATAACATTGGGTCATAATAAAATAAAATGATCTGGAGGGCCAGATATGATTACCCCGGGCCTTGACTTTGACACGTGTGTTCTAAGCTATTCAGTGTATCGCCCAGTTTGCTAAAACCAAAACTTGTTGGGATCAGTAATTGTAAACTCTGCATACAAACCCAGTTTGAATGATAAAGCAGAGGAACGTACACTGTGTAGGCAGCATTTTTCTCCTGGAGTTACTGCTGTTGTTTTGAAATTTCACCCTGCAGAGTGAGAATAATGTTTTACCCGGTTTGTTACAGAAAGTGTCGGGAAATGGTAATACAGCAGACAAATGTGTCAACATGAATTTTGTATTTTCCAGAGCACACACATATCATATCTGAATACATTATCAAAACACACTCAGACTATGATCCAGTATATATTTTTATGCTCACACAGATTTAGTGGAGCCACAATATCTGTGTCGAGAAAGCACCTGTGGATAACTGCGAGCTATTCTAAACATAATAACATGAAATAGCAGAAGTAGAACTCTGATCTTTGGGGAAGTTAGGGAATAAAACAAGCAATAAAATCGGAATGGTCACAGCTTCTTTTTAGATTTACCTACTGGGCCCTTTCGGCTGCAGTTCTCCCACCAAAACCTCTCCATTTGGGCAAACATGAGTTGTCTCATGAAGATAAAACACATTTTATGCATTTTACTCAAACATCACAGAAATGTTTGTTGCCTTACACAAATGGGCATAAATAATGTCAGTCACTCCATGGCTTTAATGATTTATTTTTCACTCAAAAACATTTTCCCTGTTGTATATATCTGTCTAAATGTGTTTTTGTACAACAGACGGATTATTTCAGGTCAGAACTTATGGTGGCGGTGTGTCGCAGCTGCCCTCTCCATGCGCTTCCTTCACTTCTTTCCCCTTGAGTGAATCTCATAAGATTAATTGAAAAGAAAAGCAAGCAGCATCCTTAGGCAGTGTTAGTGTTATTATTATAATTAGCAAACTTGGCATAGCCCACTGTTTCTTTGGTCTGTTAACTCGCAGGCTAAAGCCTTTAATGAGATGGCAGTCTTGTGATGTCAGCTCCATTGTGAAAGAGCACTGTAGATGGGCTCATCATTTCTTGTGTGAGCATCGTTTGCGAGTCTATGCAAATTGGCATATCATGGCTAGAGCACACAAAGTGCCCCTGACAGTGTTCAGATTCAGTCAAGAATAACAAGAAGACGCCACAAACGAAGAGCATTTCACTCCATTAATGCTCCAGATGCAGATTTGAAAGGATCCCCCCCCACACACACAGCGGCCTGTTGTGGGACGATCATACATTACACCTATGGAAAACAAAGTTGTATTTATTTTAATAGGAGAGCATAATTAGAGAAAGAACCCACATGAAAAATGAACTGTGCTGCTACTGGAGAGAGAGATAATTGTGTGGATCATTATATCATCCAAGCGTATTCACAAACACGAGCGAGCAGGAACTGTTTGGACTCGTATTATCATCCTTATTTTACTTGTTTATGGGATTGCAAAAAGGAATGCGTAATCACTCAGCTCCAGTCCTTTAAACTTCTTTTTTTTTTTTTTTTAAATATGCATCTCATCAAAACAAAACGACATTCTCTTCATCTGTTTGCAAGTCTCATCATGGAAATGAAAAATTCAGCTGTTCATGCAGAGAGTGGAGCCTTCCATTCTTTCAAGGGACAACAAATATTGTTGCTTATAGCGTCTTGGTTCCACCATAAATTTGAGGCCTTGATGTCACTTTGACCCACAATATCTGCTGCTTTTTATTTATTTATTTTTTTTTTTGCAATATGTACCCTAACAGCATAGCCTTTTCTTTTAATAAAGAGCAACAGCAGCAATCGAATTGAATCAGTCGTGCTAATTAAGTGTTAAGTGTTAACACTTAATTATCAGGTGCTAAAGTGTTAGCATGAAAGCATTCCCCAAGAAAAAAAAATGAAAGCAAAGGAATAAAACCACTTTAGGATAAATGAATTGAGATGAAGCACATTAGATTTTTCTTTTCTTTTCTGCTTGAAATTTAAGCATCTACCTTTTCTGTTTGTTTGCCTTTCTTTGTAATGGTTTGGTCACTTCAAACTTAATTAGGCTATTGGGAAGAGACTTAGGAAAAAAATAGGATTTGCCTAAAGTAACTGACACCTGATGGGGAGCGTTATACCCCACATGTGTTTCCAATATGTTCTTGTAGCATTTTCCTCATGATAAAAGACATGAACAAGTAAAATTATGATATAACTGCATTTCTGAGTTTTTAATTCAAATTGCAGTGAATCGGTAGCAGATGCCGCTTGACACATTTCGTAAACGTACAAACTACAATTGAAAGCCACTCCATTCTGATGCATTAACTTGCAGACAGATGGATTAATTGACATCTTTGTTTCCCACATTTGAGTTTAAAACTGTACAGCTGGATAGCTCAGATATTGCTCGCCATATTTGCTGCAACACTAATGTTAGCTTGCGGTTGCTTGCGAGGGGCTGTAAGCAAATGGGAGAAAGTGTAAACAAATGGATGATGGGAAACAAGTGCAGGCTTACTCAACGCTAACAGTCCTACCCATAACTCAGAGGAGAACTTCTGATGACGTTGGAAAATGACTGAACATAGAAAACGACACAAGTATTTTTTTTTTGGCTAAAAATAACAATCATGATTAAAGGACTTGTGGGAATGCTTTTAAAATGGATCAAAAAGTGATCGGAGTGGGATTTAATGTCACTTAATACACAATAGCTTTGTAACAGAGCTTTCAGCTGTCCGGGCATTCAAGAATTTTAAAGTTTCATCCAGTATTGGCTTTTTGTGCCCAGGTCACACCACAAACTGGTATAATCTTCATCCAGAATTGTGCATAATTTCAGTTTTAAATATGAACAAAAGAAAAATAGATTTTTACCATTTTTTTTTAATACTTGGTGGTTGCATCTTATGTTATGTTTACTTGTTTTAATAAATACTTATGTCAATTATTTATTTTAATGCCTGTTGTAATTTTATGCTTTTTTTTCTAAATTTCCTTAATTCAAAATATTCTTTGTGTTTTAAATTGTAAAGCACTTCAGCACCGTGATAGCGAAGTGCTCCACGAATAAAGTTTAATTCCTTCATTCATTCATACAATATTTTATCTAAAAATCTTTAAAAAGTTGGTTGTGCATCGGTGAATGAAGAAAATTTTGCTGCAACTAAATCTGCTTAGAAAAAAATAGATCATTGCATTGTAGTAAAAGTTAAGTAATTTAATTTAATGATTTTTGTGCATTAAAGAAGAAAACCTTACAGAAAACAAAAAAGCCACAAATATCTCCTTGTTGGACATGAATCTGTCAATGGTCATTCATGGAGACTTTTCCTTCCACCATAGCTTGGCATTGTTCAGTGGAAAAAAGATTTTGCCTGGAAAAATCTTCTACAAAGTTTAAAGTTTTTCCAGGGTATTCCAGCAAACCTGAATTCCATTTGCACTCACAAGTGCAATCCTGGATTTCATGTGGATATTGTATTCAGTATGAACTTAAAAAAAAAAAAAATGGTGGATTCAGTTTGCCAAAGTCAAAAAAAAGTTTTGACACTTTCACCAAGACCTACTGAAATATTAATAAGTCGCAAAAAAATACAATGTTATCCAACATTACTGGACCATAGCTGCATGTATTCACACAAAACTGTCTTTATTGTTCTGCTGACCACAATTTAACAACTTTAGTTCGCTGTTTAAATATTAGACAAACCTAACAAATTCCAAATTTAATATTCAGAAAGTGAATATTTAAACCAGTTCCAAATACACCACAAGTTTCTTTTAAATTTTACGATGGAAGAAATCACAAGGCTTCATATAAGTGAAGTTTATGACAATTTTCACACAATAGCAGGAGATGCATCTAAATAAATCCCTAAAAAGCTGAAACAATTCTTTTAGACACAGCACCAGAATATGGTGATGGCCAATCTCAATGTACTTGTTCAACAGCAGAGGAGATTCTCTTGCTAAATTAATTGGAAAACTGCTTTCAAAAGCAAGATATTATGTGGGGAGGACTCATGACTGGCCAGTAAATGTGGGGGAAAGAGAAAAACTTTGAAGTTGGGTGTGACCCAGTTGCTCCCAATTCAGATCAAAGACCGAAGTAAACACAGGAGGCAGCCACCCTGTGCCGAAACTGAAACCAAGTGCTGAGGTTTATGGGAGAGAGGAGCTATGGACACCTTGTTTGGTGGAAAATGTTTTTTTTTGTCACATGACCAAAACCACAGCCCTTGTGGAGGGTTCAGTATGAAGGTTTGTGACATCCAGACGTATTGAGTTCTGAGCCATCAGCTGGGAAATTGCTGAGTAAAAAAAAAAAAAAACACGTGTGTAATACAGTGCATTCACATACACATGCTGAAGTAAAAAGGGAGACTCAATTAAAAACCAGCTGTGCCTTATTCCACTTCTTCATCCCCCCCTCCTGTCTCATGTCTTACCCCTACCCCCCTCCTCCTCCGCTACCTCAAGCCAGAAGCCCCCCGCTGCTGTTTAAGCCGCCAGTAAGCTTCTACACTCGTGCACATCGAGCTGATGCTTCCTAGCAAAACACACACGCTCGGGCTCACAGGAATGTGCAGAAGTCATGCACACGTGGGCATAATGAAGACATAAACATGAAAGAACACATAGCCTCCCTCTTAAATGGACTCTAATTGGCTCCCATCCCCCAAAACTGATGTAATTTCAGCATTCTTGTTTGCCAACCCATAGCCTTCCTTTCCTCCATCAGCCACCCTGCTCTCTTTTTTTACCTGTTTTGCTGGGTTGGTGGGCTGACGGAGAAACAGAGTCAAAGTTTTATTTATTTAAGAGATTAAAAAAAAAAGGACCTGAAACACAGTTTTGAATAACTAGCCTTATTTTAGACGGCAGCCTGACATATGCAAAGCCAGAATGCGTTAGTTACTCGTCATAATACTTCTGCCTTCTTTCCTTGTTAGCAAACCACAATGTGAAATGTTTTCTTTAATTCTTCTCATACTGTTTTGAACGACCATAATTTATGTTTCATATCACTGCCACAGCGTGAAAAAACAGACTTATTATGGCTTAATTGGGGCATATCCAGAGGGCAACAGTAGTGCTTAGCCAGCTAATCAGTGGTAATTCTATAAGTCCAGGTCCTTTAATTAGCTAATTTGCATTTTCAGAATTAATCAAATTGATTATGTAATTATCAGTACAATGCATCTTCTCAGAAGGGTGCACACTCCTGGTGTCTTCACACTGTGTGCTTCCTCCCTAGAGGTTTAAGAGGAGATTGGTGGAGGAACGTCTATGTCAGGGATCTCGGGTTTGAGTTTAATATAGCCATGAACATGGTGTACAATGCAACAGTGGAGCTTTAGAGTCCATGGAGCCTCTAACACAACATTTTTGAGACTGTATAATGGCTTGTGCTAATATTATCTCATAACGCGTAAAGGTCACATAATTCCTGTCTGCACAACAAATGCATCAGCCTGCTTTAGACCTATCTTCATTTCAGTTGAGCTACACTCTACATTAATCCAGAGTGGATGTCTCCTTGAGAAACTATAGGTGTATTCAGACTGGAAAAATGATTTTTTCTGGACTGATTTTTTTCTAGGTCTAGTCCTAAACCTTGCGTTTGGTCTGTATTCAGACTGTGATCTACCGGAGATTTCTGTTCCGGACCAAAGCTGGTAAACATAATCCCGTGACTAAAGATCTCTTCCAACAGTTACAGGGGTGGGTCAAAACAAAACGAGAAAGACAAAGATGCTGCACTTTGCAAATTCTTGTCAAGACAGTTGAAGACTTACTTGAACTTTTTATTTTGCTGGACAATTTTGAATGTCTGAACACTTTTTACTGCAAAGGAGGCATGCTGCAAGACGGTTACTAAAAACGATTGCGGCTATGAGGTACATAAATTAGTGTTTATGACATATAGATAGTTGGAAAAACAGTGTGAGAAGCAATGTGTATCACGTTAAAATTTGTTGTAATAAAACTGCATTCATCCAACCACATTTTATTGAGTTGCTGTTTTCATCGCTGCTCCATGTTTGGTTGGTTAGTTGTTCCAGTCCCAGCATGGACCGTAATTAGACGGAGGAATTTCTAAGCAAAAAAAGGTTCAGTCCAATTGGAAACGAACTGAGACCACCTTGAAAATTGGGTTTGAGAGTGCTTCCTGGTTGTTATTAAACAACTGGTTCAACGCCAAGACCGATGTCAGGAAAGGAGGAGTAGGCTCTAACTTTCTAGCTTCATATGGTCATGGAGGTGTGGGTCGTTTTCTAACTGGTCATGATATGTGTGTCCATCTGGATACAGTGCTCAATTAGTAATGTGCACCCTCTCCTCCTGGCTTTTGTCATTCAGCTGAACACGGCCATTGTCATGCTCAGTGGAAAGATACCCAAACCCCAAAAAATCTCAATAAGTCACTTGTTTTTATCAGTTTGCTTCATCAAAATGGAATCACGTAAAGACATTGAATGTACGTAAAAGTAATTAAATATACATATATAGACTCTCCTCTGGTATCCTTAAATTGGATTCATGTCCCTTTTTCCATGCAACAGGTACAGGAAGCTGTCTACTGCTGCTAGTCCTCCAGGTGAGTGTGTTTACGTCTGATTTAGCTGTCTTTGTGAGGACCTGGGCTGAGTTTTAGCCCATCAGAGTGAGAACGCGATTTCAGGCAGTTCTGAGTTTCTCACTCTGCTCCTCAGTAAATAATTAATGTTTATTTTTCACTAACCTGTTCACGCAACCTTACATGGGCATGCTATTGCATTGCCAATGGGATAGCAACACGGGAGTCTGTGTTTGGGTTGAAAACACAGTGAAGATTGGAGAGGTCAAAAACTCAACTTCAGATTTCGAGCTTTTCTGTTCATGCACAAATGTAATTGCTCATAAAGTTAAAGCTAATATTAATGCAAACTATGACATTGAAAAGGCTGATATTTTTAAACAGTATGTGTGCCTCTTGTGAATTCATTGTAATGAGGACCAGTTTGAGATTTAGTCCATCAAAATGTTCATCTGAAACGTAATGAGCGCCTCTCCAGCCCGTTTGGAGCTGCGAGTGAATGTGAGAGAGGAGCTCTAACTGAAAGCAAAAAGTGAGAAGACTTTAAGCAGGGAGAGGAGACTAAAGCAAAAATTACCACTCAGTAGCAATTGTTTCAAATGAACTGTTTTCAGGCCAGTGAGCATAATCCCAGTGGATCCACCACAGTTTAAAAAGCTGTTGGTCTCACTTATTCCCCTAGAATTTCTTAATTCTTTGTTTCTCTGGGAAAAGGGCCGAGCATACAATTTAGAAATGCAGTAAAAGGAAGGATGGACAAGTGATATTGTGATCACTCTGCTTTTTTATGAGCTGGAAGCTGCTCTGTAAATGAGTGAGTTAACACCAATGGGGGAAACATTTCTCTGCATGACTGCAGCGTCTGATTGCTCTGACGTGAACTGTGATGTGGAGGCTGGCCATGTTTGTTCAATGGCTGTTTTAATATGTAAAAACAACCAATAATTTAAAGACCAGTGTTTTTGTTACTATTAGAGGAAAGGAAAACTACTGTAAGCAGATCAGCCCATCTTTACTCTGAAGATTTGTTAAGAACAATTGTAAATGCTGTTTTTTTGTATAGTACTTCCCTGCAATCCTTGAAGGCCCAAAGCCCTTTGCCAACACATTTTCACCCCAACTTGTCATACATGATCGTAGTTACTTTTGAACGTTTTAGGTGTCCCTAACTCGTTGTTTTTTGTTTTTTTTTTATGTGCTGGCTGTTCCCATTAAATCAGGGGTTCTCAACCCGGCTCGAGGACCTCTTGGTTCCAGACCACAGATGCTAATCAGGGACCCCAACCCTTGGGACGCAGACCAGTTCTTCAACCATTACCATGTCTGGTACCACGTCCAGTACGATGTCCCAAGGATTGGGGATCCTTGATATAATGGAAACAGCCAGCGCAACAAAAAACGATGAGATGGGGACATAAAAAACGTCAAAAAGTGACACGGAGGGGACTCAAACCATATGTCCATAAATGACGAGCTGGGAGTGAGGATGTCTAGGCTTTACAGTCACAGGCCCATTCATACATATACATCCACATACTCATGACACCTCTACCGCTTAATACTAAGTTAAAACTAAGCTCATGTTGTGCGTTCAAGAACTCGCTGAACAAGGGTTCTAGACTGCCACTACCCGATACTATGTCTCTTCCCATGGCTGTGGGTACCTAACCTTCGATTGGTAGATTACAGGTTCGACTCCCACCTGGCCCACCCAAAGTGTCCTTGGTCAAGACACTAAACCCCACATTGCCTCTGGTGGAAGGTTTCCGCCAGCGTTTGGAAGCAGAGCCACCATCAGTGTGTGAATGGGTCTGTGGCCGCAAAGTGGTTTGCGTTTTGGCCTTCGAGGAAGGCAGTAAAGCACTACATAAGTATACACCGTTTACCATGTACCTACAGCTAGAAGAGGCCACAAACTGCACTTATTAATTTCCCTTCCATGATCAATTTTTAAACGGTTGTGAATTTATAAAAGGAATTCTACCCGTATATCCTGACCAAATTTGAGTCCCTGATTGGTCAAAGTTCAACTAACTTTCAACACCTGTTCGATGCTCAGGAGTTTTGTAGATAGAGCCTAAAAAATGACTTAAAAACTTGCGTAGCAACACATAAACATGAGAGTTTTGAGTGTACCACAAAACGCATTTTTACAAAGACCTTTCATTGGAAGTGGTCACTTGAACGCATGTTGCAGTGACTGGTGGCAAGAAAGAGTCTTGGCCAAGGGCACTTTAACACATGGGCAGGCAAAGTGGGAACCAAACCTGTCATCTTCCAATCAGAGACGCTTTACCTCTGAACTATGGACAACTTTAAAGTTCAGCGAATTAATCGTTCATAAATATCACTAAATTAATTTCTGTTACTACAGTGCATTGCTAGCAGGGGTTTAAAAATTAAATTAACAAATATAAAAATCTGGTTAGCTGTGGATGTCATTTTAATTTATGTCTATTTCTTGCTCAAAGAGTCAGGAGTTATTGCAGTGAGAATTTACTGTCCAAATCCGTCCATATTGCAACAGAGCTGGTTCTCTTGTTTTATAAATATGTTGTGAAAACTGTGTGTGGCGGTCAGCGATGTTTAGCAGCTTGTGCAATAATAATCTCTCTACAATCAGCCCAAGGGGCTCTGGTGCAGTCTGGAACAGAGAGGCTACAGCATTCGCCATCAGTTTGTTGGGTTTCTTTGACTTGCTGGCTTTGATGCTGCTGTCCCCACAGATGGCTACAAAGAAAATTACCCTCTCCAGCTCAGACTAACAGATGACATGCAGCATCTTGCTGCAAAGGTTAAAAGACTTAGGTAGAATATGTTATCTCCTTTCTTGTTAACAGCTTTAGTGTTGTACCTCTGGCTCAGATGAACACCCAGGTTTTTTTCCACCCTCCAGAAAGAAAACTCTGTCCTGGTTGTCCTTAAATCACAAGTCGCCCTTTTTATTTTCCCATTTTTTATTTTTTTATTTTTTTTTAAGATGAAGTGGCTGCTCTGATGACACAAGTTTTCTGCATTAAACCCTCTGGAGATGACAGGATTCTGACTTGCACTGGAGGTCTGAGGGGAAGTACAAGGTGAAATGAAACAGGGAGAGTGAAGTCCCCTGGAGGGCTCCAGTACTGCTGACATCCTCAGACACACAACCCTTCAGTAGTGCAAACTATAGGCTCTCTGTCAGGTTGTCAATAATCCAGGTGGTTGCAGCAGAATCCTTCTGTATTTTCCTGTAGCCGTGCTGCACATAGTGAACTGCAGAAATCAAAGAGCTTGATCTGTTTTTCCACACGGAAGTGGCCTCTCTAAAGCAGATAAATGATGAAGTTATCAACTTCAGAACCACTATGCCATTCTGAGTTCAGATGGGATAGTTATATTTTACTCAGGTTGTTCATTAACCCTTTAACACCAGAGATTTAGCTGCCTGGGTTTATATTATTTAGACAGCCATAATTCTTCAACCGTTAAAGCAATAAAAATAATTCGAGCAGATTCTGAGATGGAGAAAAGCAGATTTGTGCTGATATGCAACAGTTTACAATAGGGAGGTACGCAATCAAAAAAAAAAAAAAAAAGGGTGTGTGTTATTTAGGTGTTGACGATGACAACTCTGGTATTAATAGTTTTAAAAAAGCTTCTTCCAGTGGCTGGACGGCTCAGTTGGCCGGGTGTGGGACTGGTGCATGAGAAACCAGGGTCTGTTTCCCAGAGAGTGTGATGAGCTTAAAGATCAACTCCAATGGAAATTGTCTTTTTAGTCTTTTTAACACCTTCTTGTAGCATTTCTTTCATGATATAGGACACACATATATATATATATATATATGATTAAAATTGTATTTCTAAGTATTTCTTCATTCAAATCGTGTTGGATCAGAATCAGATGTTAACCCACAGTTTTAAAAAGCTTGAGTTTGTGACGCAGTGACTGCCATGTGCGGGCCAAAGTTTCCTTGCTCTAGTCCAATTCTAAATCCTCAAATGACAAATAGATCCATTAACATCTTCATCTTCCTTGTCTGAGCTTCCATCTGGATCAAAACTGTATGGATGGATAGCTGTCATGTTAGCAGAGAAAAATGTATCAGACTCAAATGCTAGTAACAGACAGCATGGAGAACAATTGGTTCTACTGTCCAGAGTGTCTAGTGAACAGAACCAGGAGCGGATGTAGCAGACTGGATGGTAGAACTTTTGAATTCATGTCGGGGTGATGAGACAGAGCGAGACCAAGGAGAGGAGGAGGAAGGTGCAGGTTACAGCCCAAGGAAGTGAGTGGAGTTTCTTTTCTTTCGGGGTATTTTAGCCTATTGAAGGAGAACCATAACTGCTTGTCCTGTTGGTGGCATGTGGTTAGCGGCAGTGTGGCGTGACTGGAGGTTGAGTCTTTGAGTGGAACCAGACTGTGGCAGTTCACAGAAAGCTTGAGGCAAAAACTTCATCAACTTTAAGAGTTAACAAGAGTACAAGACCAATTACTGCCTCAGAGAAGGCAAACAAACTGGAAGTAGATGCTGGAGAAGGCACAGCCTTGACAGTAGTCCAAAGGAGCAGAGGTGATGAGATGAATGCCGACAGCTGAGTCCAATCCAGGAGGAGCCACACCCACGGAGCTGGCCACAGGAATATGGGTACACCATGACAGCAGCTCTGGTGTTTTTTTTTTTTTTTTTTTTTTT
>NC_050521.1:20524371-20570326 GCF_002922805.2 Oryzias melastigma
TAATGTTAGCTTGGGCTTCCGAGGAGCTAACGGGAGAGCTTATAAACAAAGTCATGTTGGGATTTTAACATAGGCCACCTTCTCAATAGTCCTGCCCACTACCCAAAGGTGAATGTCTAATGAGCTCCAGCTGATGTGCAGAATATATGTCATAAAAAAAACACTGGCTTTTTGATTTTAGCTAAAAACTGCATAATCATAGCTTTTTTGGTATTTATTCTGTTTAACCTTTCATTGTACCAGGAGGATCAGTTGAGAAGAGTTTCTCATTTACAGTGATGATCTGGATCACAGAAAGATTGAAAAATATCCAGTTAGTACATGTGGATTAGTAACATAAATGAGCTTATCACAGTCAAGTGAATTTAAAACACTAGCAGATTTCCTCTTTGTGCTTTTTTTTCTTTCTTTTTTTTTTCTGCGGCTAGAGCTAATTTTAGTCAACAGCACCAACAAAAGAGTACTGTTGTTGAGTGATACTTCAAGGTATTTTGGTAAAATTGGTGTATATTAAACAAAATAATAAATAGGAATTAATGTGAGCATTTTGGCAAAAATGCATTTCATTTGAACCAAATCTGCAGGAATACCTCGGTTTGAGGCATCCTAAGAGGCAGAATATCCATAAATTCACTGAAACAAACTCTGGCTCAAGAGTCACTGTAGCATCACTAATAGCAGGTCCATGCAGGCTTTCAGAGCTCTTTTAGTCAAACGCTTGTCCTGAACGCCAATGAGCCATGAGCTCAAATGCAGCCCCCACTTTTTTTTTTTCCCATCTCTTTTTATATTGGTGGGGGTGGTGGTTGATATCATATTGGGAGCTCTAAAATAGTTACCACTCCTACCCCGTCCCGCAATTTCCATCTCATGGTTCACCTGTGTCCCCCTCTGGAAATCCATTGATTCTTCCTCCCCTTTCACTCTGGTCCCATGGATTCTATCATCTCTGTATTCAAATACATTCAAAGTTTTTCTGGGTTTTTTACTTGGCCTAAGTGGACATCCTCATTTCCTTCAGCCCGATACATCAGTGGTATGTGGGATGATGGATTGGTGGGGCATAACGGAAAATGAAAGAGTGAAATAAATAAAGAAAGGAGAACAGCCGGAGGGAGGTGGGTTTATGTCCCTTGCCAATCCCCAGTTATGCATAAAAAAGCTCCTGAAATGAAATCTTTATCAAAAGAGTCACAAGGTTCCCCTTACAAGGTGTTTTCAAATAAGCAGGCGTTATTATCATACCTCCATGGGGAAATATGCATTTACAGCTCGGAGAGCAGGAGGCAATAGGGTAACTGTTAAAAATGTTTTCCCTAGTTATGGTGCATAATTGCATGTCTCTCTTATTGCACCTTTCTATTGCTGCTAATACAGAGAGAGCCCATTTGGCAGTGTGCTAATGTGAGCAGTAGCCTGCAGTGCAGTGGGCGCACTGCTTAAAAAGCGATGCTTGAGGACCAATGTAATGAGCAGACAGGATGGAAGGAGGGCATTAGCACCCAAAGCAGGCATGTTGGAGCAAACTAAAGAGTAAGACCCCCGTGTTCAGATGATGCACCATCAGTTTCATTTTCAGTTTCCAATACCTCAAAGTTTTATAAGCCAGGTTTCATTTGATAAAAAGACTCCGAGAGATTGAGTCGGATGTAATTAAACATGCGAGACTCTTAACTGTTTAATCACTCCCGCTGCTGATCCCTGCGTGCCATGTTGCAGGGATGCAGCTGCAGCCAACAGTGGATTAGCGGCTGTTAATGACCATTGACTTGCGTCGGCCGTAAAACGCGCGCCTCTCCTGCCTCGGTCAGTCCTCCCAGCTGCTTGTTGATGGTCGCTCCCGCCGTTCCGCTCCGCTCAGCGTTAAAGCACCGACCACTCGCGCTCGGAGCACGTACGCACTCATCCCCCGGTCCGAGGACAACCGACGCGCGGGGACGTTCCGCGCGCGCACAGCTGCGTTCGCCCTCGTACGGCGCATTATCCGTCGTCGCGGACACCCCCCCCTCCCGACTGACTCCTCGATCTGATGAGATGTTGAACTGGCAGCTCCGAGCCTGCACTCCCCCCGTCATCTGGTCTCACTTTGGGTAGCCCGCCACAGCAGTTTGTCCGGGAAAAGTATGCAGTAGTGGCACGAGCCTCTGGGCTTTTCGGCTGGAGGGAAGAAAAAGTTGAAGTTGGAAGAAGGAGGATCATGCAGTGAGTGCCGCGCGTCGTCGTGAACAGGAACAGGTACGTCATGTTTTTTTTTTTTTTTTAAATCAATCCTCGTCTTTTTACGCGCCCGCTTGGCTGACCACAGCACATGTGTGTCAGTTCTTGTGGGATGGGAAGAGCAGCGCGGAGCGGTGACATTGGGGTGCCTTTCATCAGGAATAGCATTTCTGCTCCTCACGTGGTTGTTTTTGGCATGCAGAGAATCCGCTGCGCGCGTCTGCGCTGTCATCTGTGCCATGTGTGGCGCTCTCCGTGGTCCTGATCCTTTTCTTTTTCTTAAAAATATTCAAACCCAAAGGAGTTTGTGGCTAAGAAGGTTTGTAAGTAGCAGGCAGATAGTGTCTAGGGGGAGGGGGGAACATGGATCTGGTTTCTAAAGGGTCAAGGTGGACGTGAGATGTGATGAAAGGCAGGAGCTCGTGCCGCATCGCAGCATCATAATGTGAGAGCCGAAAGCTTGATTTTTTTTTTGCCTAATCATGTAAATGAGAGAGCTGGCATGCTAAATGCTTGACCTGTCACTAAGAGTTTCCTTCTTGAGGATGACCACATGCGTCTGCGTCGCGGTGCGTCTTCCTGTCTGCACATTCCTGTCACCCTCATAAACTGAGAACTGCTCCTTTTGCCATTGATTATCATTTCTCTTTGCTCCAAAAAACGCACTGTAGGTTATTATGCAGGACTTAAACAAACAGCAAAGTGTGTGTTTGTGTCTTTAATGGGTCCCCCTCTTCTGCTATGATCTATATTTTCTGGTGACACAGAGAATCTGAGAGCCACAGCCCAGCTGGTCCTCCTCAAGCTGCAGTGGAACATAACACCATTAGTTTAGAGATAAATATTCATGCTGCTTGTGACACGTTTACTTCTGTTATTTAATGCCATCGCATGCATAAAGCCAACGGATGTGAAAGGGGCAGAAAAAAAAAAAAAAAAAAGTTTTGCTGGAAGACGGTCGTTTCTCAAGCCGGATGTCCAAGGATGAGGCCCACACACCAGCTGTAGATCCCTGAGTCTGGCAGTCATCAGCACCTTATGACATGAAAACACACACATACGCAGATGCCACGAAGATCTGCCCCACTGAAATTCGCACCTCATTCTAACTGGAACAGTCTATCTCTCTGCGGTCCCCTCTGTCTCCTCCTCTACCTTTAGCTCTCCTCAAGCCTGCCTGCATCTGTGTGATCTCTGACGCCATTTGATCTCCCTCCCGCTTTTCATCCCTTCGTCTTGAGCTTTTGGCATGCGAATCAAAAGGAAGTAAAGCCTTCGCATTTGCATGTGATCATTACTGACAAACTTTCAAATACATGAAAACAAGTGCACATCTACTTTAGCCATATGTCTGTTTTACTCACAACTATCTCCCGCTGCGCTAAATCTGTCAGGTGTAGTCATTATGACCAGGGTGTTGTGTGTACATATGTGTTGGGCGCCGTGGTCTTAAGTGCTAATAGGAGCTCACACTGGATGGCAGCAGGCTGTGTCAACCGCAATCTCCAGACAAGCCCTCAGGGTGTCCTATTTGGCATGGTCACACACTCACACTCGGCGCGCTAATGGGTCTGAGATGTTTGGACTTGACTTAAGAGCCTGAGCACTGCAGGTTCCCTGCGTTCATGACTGTGATTGACATTTGTAGTTAACAAACAAGATTAAGTCTGGGGATATGCAGTGCTGTGTAGTTACAGTTACGGGATGCAGTTCATTCAAATTGGACTCTTCAATATGTCTCCTTTCCTTCGGCCTTCTCTATGTGGGTTAGATATGTATTCTACTGCAACACCTGTGAGGACTGGAAAGAGTTACATCAATCTCCATTAGACTGAAACTAGGCTGCCCTTGTTAAATAAACTGACTACCATTGAGATCATTTGAGTGTGATGACTGGGTTGTGTCCATAATGGTGTGTTTGTGCCGAGCTTTGCGGCCCACTCTGACCTGGCTGACAGATGACTGCAGTGATTTCCAGGGTTCAGCAGATTAGGGGATTAAAGACTGAAGGCTTCACACAATAACACTAATGCGTGTGCGAGGCGCACACAAGCACACAACAAATCCACACTTGCGTTTGGGGCTGTCAGTGGTGTCCAGTCTGACCCTAGTGCTGACCCGTCGGGTCTTGTCCCAATTTGTGCATTACTGCCCACATCCCCAGATTGAAAAGGACATTAGAAATCCTCAAGGGTCCAATTTCACTAATGCCATTTTCACAGTACAGTTGTGACCTGCATTGGTGCTGAGAGCCCAATTAAGACATTTTGTCCTTCCCAACCAATTTCGAATACACTCAGGGAGAAAATGAACCAGCATCCTCAGCTGAATGTGACTTAGCCAATTCGGTTTTATTTATTTATTTGTTTGTTTTCCGGGCCATGTGTTGCCAAAAGTCCCTTTTGAATACTAAATACGCAGCATTGTACTTTTTTTGGACGCTGCCATCTGGAACTACATTCTACAAATTTAATGGATGTCAGACCAAAACTGTTTTAGACCCCAAATATAATAACCTGAGCAACAAATGCTCAGAAATGTTGTGTGATTGTAGATTTGTGTCAACAGATTTTACTTTAGAAGCCAGTTTTTGTGGGTTAGTTTGGGAGTATTGTCACCACAAACTCCTCAGATTTTGTCCTGCTAGATTTTCTTTCTTTTTATAAAGAATGAATCATTTATATACAGCAAACGCTCTTGCATCCTTTAGAGTATTCATTCCATCACTTACTGTTTTGATGACTATGTTTGAGATGGATTAAAGTTCAACAAATTATTCAATAATAAAGCAAACAATACAAAAGCAAAGAACCTTAAAGTGGTCAATTGGGACATGACGGATTTAGCACATTGCTTTTAGAACTCACTGAAAACGCTAATCTTTGAAGAAAGGTGAGATGAGCGAAAGAGATTAAAAATAAGAGGAAATATTGCCTCCGCTATGACTCTTTGTCATCGTCGTGACATGCTGTGAAACTGAAAATACCAAATTTGGTGTCATAGATCTTTTGAGGACAGTTCCGTACGCCCACTAATTCAGCTGTTTCACAGGATCAGAGACTTTTTGAGCCACACGACAGTCAGTTGTGACTCAAATGATCATAAAAATGAAAATATAGCACTGTCCTAATATTGTTGTGTGATGACGAAGAATATCACATAAATATTGTTGCAAACACTATGTTTCTTTTTTAGTTTATTAGCTGCTAAAGCAGAGCTTTCTAACTAAATGTTTAAAACATTGATTCCATTCTATCATCACCTACTGTACTGTGGTCCATTTTACTAAACTTCTTGGTGTTCTTTCAGCTGTTTGCACACCATTCATCAGACACATACAGATATGAGCTCGTCATTCCATCATTCTGTTCACTAAACAGGCTCGAGGTTTATTTTTGTTTGGTTTAAACTTTTGCCGTTTGCTTTTAAAATGATTCATTAAAACTCGTTATCACTTAAAAGATGAAAATTATTGCAGCAAATCCAGAGTTTTAAGGTATTCAGATCAACTTCTGCAAGATGTAAAATGTAAACTCGGGGGCAACCAAGTGTTCTTGTTTGTTGATCCCAAACTCTAAGACTAGAATGGTCCCGTAAAATAAACTGTGCACAATTTTCTGACTTGAGCATTCTTAAATAAAAGCCTTAAAATACTTGAATAGAATCACTTTTAGTATTTTAAATGAATTAATTTGTTAAATCCAGTAGAAAAAATAAATGTTCTATAATATTCTATTAATGTAAATGTTCTTATTGTTTTTATTTTTTTTACCCAATTCTTTAATATGTGTCTTTTGTGAGTTCTCAAAGTCGTCCAGTCTATTCGAAACAACCAGTGACAGGATCTGGGTTCAGCTTTCTATTTTTGAATTAAAACTAAAGTAAAATGAACTCATTTGATAGTACTTTCTATCTAAAAACATAAACATTATTTCCTTGGGTGTAATGTTGTAACTTGAATTAAAAAGTTTTAAAATAACTACATTTATGTGGCCTAAATCTTGTTTTTCTTCTTGGCTTCTTTTTACTTGTGGTGTTCCTCAGGGGTCACTGATGAGACTTCAGTTTTTTAATGCATACTTCATTATACAAGCAAAATCTAAAAGTAAAAATGATTTTCTTTGTGGATGAAACAAATATTTTGGTGACAATTTATATATAAGTAATAAAGACTAGAAAACAAACCCACTTGCCTTAAGGTTTATTTAATGTTTAATTGTTAAAGTTTTGAAAAGTCTAAAAAAATCATTTGTGTTATATTTGATGCTTAAACTTGTTTAAAAGTTATGAATAAAACTGTATGATAATATTACAGTCAATTTAATGACAATTTTTACCTCTAAATAAAAAAGAGTTTGGGCTTAAATCAATGTGTTGACCCTTTATTTTAACAGTGAAGCCTCTTTATCTTATGCTTTGTTATTCTGTGTCGCCCTCCTTCCCTTACTTCATCTCTCTCACCTTACGTTTGATCCATTATTGATCCATTTTCTTCTTTGCATCAAATTTACATAATTTAAACAATAATTCTCCAACATGATCCAAGCAAGATCACATAATGTGCTGTATAGTTTTCACTTTTTTTTTCTTCAAATGGGCTGAAATTACAAAGATGCAAAGATGGTGAGCAAATTATACTAATTGCAGCAATTGATTACTAGTCACTAGTGAGGTAAATGAGTAGAGACTGCAGAGAGCGGGAAAAAAAAGATGATAAATTCACTTACTGGATGACTTTTAACGGAAAGACGTATAACATTTCAATTGAGATGTTTTATTCTAAAGCTCAACTGCAAATTTGGCTAAAATAAATAAATAAATAAATAAATGTGCATTGTGCAGTTTTGTGCCTAGCAACAAACTGCCGTCCTTTTCAGGGTGAACCCCACCTTTACCCAACAGTTGCCGAGAGTTTTGGAAACGGATGGGCATTGTTTTTGGAATCGTTGTTTTTTTTTTTTTTTTTTGTCATGCCTGCTGCAATATATAGTTTATATTGGCTGAATGCGACTTCAATATATAGTTTTTTTAACGGTAAAGAATTTCAGTACCACGGACAGAGCTACTTCTCAGCAGCTGCATTTACAGTGTTAAAAAAATAAAACAATATATGGTCAAGTTTGATTTTCCTTTTTTTTAATTAAACAAAAGTCTTGTTCCATTAAACTTTGATCTATTGTGATCTATTGTAAACTCATTCCCTGGATCTCTTATCTATGATTATGCAGTTTTTAGCCAAAATCAAACAACTTTCGGCATTTTCGATGACATTGTTTCTGCAGAGCGACAGTAGTTCATCAGAATTTTGCCTCCAAGTTGTGGGCGGAACTATTGGCACAGGGCAACCCCAACCCCCATTCCCCTCCATGTTACTGAGAGCTCTCTGTGTACATGTTCTACCACTAGCTTACAGCCCTTTACAACCCCAACCTTACATTACTGGTGCAACAAAACCAGCGAGCTAGGTCAGAGCTGTCCAGCTGTACAATGTTGAACCACATGCCAGCTCAGACGAGGAATACAAAGACATACATGGATCTAGTCGTCTGCACTGGAGTAGGTCTTTAAAGAAGATTCACTATCTTTTTCATTGTCATGGTGACACTTTTTGTCTTTTCTGCTGAGTTACAAACTCCCGAAAACGTAGCATGTCAATCGGTGACATTTCTCAGAGAAATCTCTGCATTTCAAACAGTTAAAGTATCAGTATGTGACGAGTTGGAGGCAAAAGCAAGATTAATTAATACTTGAATTGTTTGTGTGTTGATTGGCCTTATCGAATTCAACTCAAATGTATTTTTAAAAGGAAATAAAAATACTAAAATAATGACTTGCATTCTAACCGCTCCTTGTTTTTTTTTTTTTTTTTTTTCTAGAGTAAACATAATAGATCAGCACCTCAACTGAAGCAGAAAAAAGTAGAATAATTATCTTAGAGGACTGTTCTTTGCAAAAGCTGCAAAGATGCTGAATATAAAAAGGGGAGCATCAGCTGAGACATCAATCTCAGCAATGACTTGTTCTGATGAAAAGAAAGGACTTTTCTATGTACATTTATTTTCTTTTGCAATGCTTTTTTAAAGGTGTGTTGATCTTTCTGTTTGTCAAAAACACATGAAGTCTTAAGGTCATGAGTCCTTTTGCAGTTTGTTCACTCTGTGACCTTTTTGTTCTTTTTTTTCCACTTTGCCCACATTTCTCACTATAGTTTTATTAGCGAATCCTTGTGTGTGTTCCATGACACACAAAAAGTGGCGCATTTAGAGCGCAGCCTTCAACTTGTATTACCATACCTAAAGATACTTTCCGTTTTTGGTTGGGTTGTGAGGATGTTTACTACATTTGTCTGACAGCTGACCGACTAATTCACTCTCTTTCTCGTGTTTTGAGGTCAGTATTTTGGCCACATCTTAGCACTTTTTAGAACACATTTTGCTAACATGTGGGCCATGTTTTTTTTGTCCCCCTAATTCCGAATGGATAAAGAACAAAAACATCCCATTGAGAGAATCCTCAGTCTTCTGTTGATACCAACTGCTTTTAGTCTAGAGGCTCATTGTTTATCTTTGGAGATTGGTGTTACAGGAAATGCGGCATGATGTTAAGCTAAGTGGAGATAAAGATCAAGTCCAATCTGAGCATCTCACTGAACAAGAGATTGGGTACACCCAGTCTGCTTTTCACCTCAAAAGAAACCGTGTGAAGTGACCTGGAAGCATCTACTTGGCAGGCGTAATGAAGACTTTCAGAAGTCATTGAATTGCAACAGAATCAGTGACTTTATTGCCGTTTTTTGTAACCCAATGGATTATTATTATGTATGAGAAAAAAGATAATCCCATTGTACCTTTTTATGTGGAGCTTAACATTAAGAGGCAATAGTATTCACAGTTATCCAAACTTCAACAATATTTAGGCCAATTCTAAAGGAAAAGTAACAATTTTAGAGGCATTTAAGTTGTTGGATTCAAGCTGTTAAATCTGAGTGCAGAGCACAGTGTGCATGAGGAACTAATCCTCACTTCACATCCAGTTGTGACTGATGATAAACATGTATTTTAGACATTTGGATTGAGCTGTTACCACATTCTCCATCACGTGATACAATCACAATGCACTAACCTAGTTTTTATAGTCCTTCTTTGGCAAGCTGTAGTTCAATTACAGGCCAGACTGATATCAAGTTTCTGCATCTTCATAAAATATACAGAGGTAGAGATCCTTTTTTTTTTTAAGTCCTTAGACATTTCACCTCTGGGAAGTTTTCCAATAAGTTCAAAGGAAAAGGTGACGGAATAGATTTTTGCCAACATAGTTGATATTCTATCCCTCTGGTTTAGTGAACTAAGAAGAATTTTTAGCTTATTTGTTCAAAATTTAGAGGCACTTCATGGCATATCTGCAGCTAGTGTTGGGCAATTTGAAAAAAAAATGTAAATCACAATATTAATTATTTATATCACAATAAGGATATATACCACGATATACCACAATAATTTATAATTTCAGTTATTCTCTGAAAAAATGTCTTTACTTACCTTTCTCTATAATTTTTCTTCAGTAATATGAAACTGAATCGTCTCAAAAGAAAATAACCTTTTTTTAGACTGCACACCAGTTTCAAGTTTCTTTGTAGGAAAACTAATTTTTGCGCAAAAGTTCAGCAATGAAAATAAAAAAATAGAAGTGATAGAAGAGAAACTGCACTTTTCTATTGCCCACACAATCGTCATATCCTCCAGCACAATCTGCAGCAGTCAGTGGGTCAGCTTGCTACAATTTAAATACCATGTTGTCTTGCCATGTGGATCAAAATGTTATTTGTTTAATGACAAAAACACATTTTAAGTTTCAGGTTCAAACTGGTTGTAGTAATAACTGTACATGTTTGTGCCTAAAAATCAATAAATTTAATGTTATCCACAGGATGGAAGTACCCCAGACTTATCCCTAAAGTAGAACTTAAAGATTACATTTCAATTTAATAACAAAGAGTTGACCTAGATTTAGTGCTTTTGTTGTGATGTTTTTATTTCTTTTGTCTTGCAACCGGACGTTAATCACCAACTTAGGGTGTATTCACACTTAAAAAATGATTTGTTCTCGACTGGGTTTGCTTAATTTGTGAAATTTTAGCTTGCTTAGTGCTTAAAACTTTGCATTTGCGATTGTCGTTGGATCTGGTCGTCAGAAAAGTCCTTAGCAACAGTTGGTAGCGCCGTTAGCTCCTGTCGTCTTACAGGACTCACAGAAGATATTGCTTAGTAGTTCATAGACATGAACAAATGTTTAATAAACATATTTAGTTGACATAGAAAATGGACCAAAGATATAGACAGTGGACGCAAAAAATATTTTTGGTATAAATGGAACCCCGTAGGGCCCAGACTCCGCCTTCAGTGGCCCCAAGGTAAACTGAGTTTGAGAACCTTGGTTTAAATGCTGTCATCTACTGAAATAATTTTCCTAAGATATTGACTAGTAATTGGTTGACTGTTTTACATACGATGGCTGTCAAAATGTTGTTTCATCATTATAGAGCAATGGTATTTTGTATATCTATTTGTGGCAGCTACCTACTTTCCACTTACTGAGCAGTGAAGGTGATTAGGAAAATCTATGCTTCCAGCTGCTTCTCAAATGCTCAAGGGTGAGTGTGTGCCAAAAAAAAAAAAAAAAATGCTGTTGAACAAATGTTTGCATTAGACCTTTACATTGTTATTCAGCAAGAACAGAAAGCTTGCCGGACATCAATAGCTCCTTGCGCGTGCTGCAAAGCAGGTAGAACAGAAAGGACCCCTTTACTTGGTTATGCTCAAGAACAGGAAATTGATTCTTCAATATTAAAAATTCAACAGCTGGGTTTCATTACTTTCTGAACCTATTCCCTTTCCCTTGTGGAGTGGGAAAATATCACAGTTTATTAAATTACTTCCCTGAAAAGTCTCTGGGGATGCCATCTTAACTCCTGTCCTCTTTCACAATGCCATTTTAGACTGTAACTAGACATGTCTGCTTAGAAAGAAGCAAAGAAAAAAAAGAAAGAAAGAACACATTAGCCACAGAAAGAGAAAAGATACACAAAATATTCTGATTTCTTGGGCTGCCACAAAGAGTTTGCGCTATTCCATTGACCGTGAAAGGCGTGGAATTGAATGATCCCACAAATAAAGAGATAGAGGGACTGTAAATAGGAAAAGTCACAGTAATTCCTAACTTGAAATGAGACTGTGTAGACAATCGTGTGTATTCTGGGATGCATATGTGCTAGAATGTGTGCATTAGCAAATAAATTCTCCATTATTCAGGGTTACTGCAGCTTTTCCTGCAAAACACTTCAATCTGCCTAATAAAAAGGCGCATTTACTTGTACAAAAAGCTCCAAAGGTATCAGGAGTAATTGTTCATACAGCATTTTAAGCCTGGAGAAGCACAAGAGTGAGGACTTTATGGCTTTTAGAATCTAACCAGCGACTAGGAGGCTATGTAAGCAGAAAAAAATGTTCACTTTCTTTACTAGAAATCCCTGGAAACACAAGTCAAAACAGTTTACTTTACCTTTTTTTGTCGATGAGAAACGCAGTAGTTCTAAAAGAAAACCTTGTGAATCTAAAGCTGTTAGTGACAGCTATCTATGGTTGGTTTTCAAATGAGTTTTAGTCTGTCCATTGACAGTTTCGAACTTCTTTGTGCAAAAAGTTGGACTCCAAGGACGGTGTGGTCCAGAAGATGAACAGAAATATTGCACATCTGCCTTTGTACAATGAAGCAAACGCACATTTCTATGAGAAATAAAATTACATTTCAGTTTTTGTAAAATAATAACTCTCAGTCTTTTAATTTACAGTGGAAGTAATTATCTTCCAATTTGAAGGATATTAAGCTGGAGAGCCTTGCATAATGCAGATTTGCAAATTAATAGCAAACTTAATATAGAAATATATGATGCTAACCCTGATTGTCAGATACTATAATCTTGTAGAGACCTGTTATTGCTTGGAATGGACACCAAAGAGACGCCAACTAAAACACATTTTATCCCTTCCATCTGCTCGGCCTCTGACCCACACTCACTGGGAGTATTTCCATCTACACTAAGCCAGTTTTATTACATATACAAAATGGGTATTAATGAAAAGAGATTAAAAATGGTCATATTTGAGTGATGAAAAATTGGAATTCAAAGAAAAAACATAACAAAAATGTCTTTTGTTTTACTGAATTTACGTTAATTTAGCATATTCCTGTTTTATGGACTCTTTTTGACCATATAACATTCTCCAACATGTTCTACAGCACATATATTTAACATGTGTTACAGTATTACCAACTGCAGGTTGGGAATTACAGTTTTTTAGGGTCTGATGAATCTCATGTTAATCTCTGATAGCTTGTACCAGCATTACTAATAAGTCAAAGCTGACTAACCCGAATGGACTTAAATTCTCTATAGAATTCAGTAAGTAAGGCTACATTTGACCAAAGTTCACTTCCTGTATAGAAAAAAAAATACATAACATTTTTGTAACTCCAGAGTACAGTACACCTCAATATTAATTAGCGCAGACACTAATAATTTTAGTTTTAATATTTCCACAAATCCACAAAGAATGAATTCATCTGTAAAGGTTGTTTCTGACTTCCAAAACCTGGAAATAAGTTAAATGTCCTGGATTTAAAAACAACTGGATTTGTTTGCTCTGGATTTTAGGACACAACCACACAAAAGCTTAGGAAGCTTTGCAATCGTGCGGTGTGTGATTGGATTATGTGAGAAACGTCAGAAAAGTTCACAAAGTCATTTGGTTTGATTTTTTTTTTTCGTCACTCTTCTGACAATCCAGCCACCAAACTCTACTAAAGTATGACTGTTGTGTCCTGCTGCTACTGCTGGACCTTTTTTCATCCAGTCCTTCCGCTTACCTGTCAGGTGAGGCCAATGTGTCTTAATTGGGACATGCTGACTATTTAAGACAGAGGAGGCCACACAAGGCAGGCTGAAGAGTTGGTTGGGTTTTAGCTGGTGTGGTGCTGGTTTGTTTCTTTCTCTTTTATCGTCTTTGTCCTCAGCAGTCTTAGACTGCTGGGTTTTGTTATTTTAGTTTGGGGTTGGACCTTGGTAGTCTTAGTTTGTGGGCTTTGTTTGTTTTGTCTTTTTGTTTAAACCAGCACACTAATTGTTTTTCCTTTTCGCTTTTAAGGACACAGTTTGTGTCCCTTATTTAACAAACTGTTTTTTTTTTTTTTTTTTTGTTTGACTTGAGCCAGGTCTGCCTGATGGGGCCATAACAACGACAGAGTGTTAGGGACATTTTACAAGCAAAATATATTTTGTGTGTTTTTTTTTTTCCCCCAATTAAAACGGAAAGAATAGGAATATACTTTCCATCAAACTAATTTTGACAGGTGACCTGGTGTAGGGTCAAAGGTCACTTGTCAAAATTAGTTTGATGGGATTCTCTCTTAGGACTTTAAAGTGGTAAATTTACAAAAAAATAGGTTGTAACTGTTATGAGAATAGTCATATATATATAATTATGTGAGTTTAATAGTCCTAGGCTAAAATATTGACTTTCTTTCTCATAAATTTACATTTTAAAGTTGTAAATTTATAACTTTAAAAGTTGTAAATGAATGACTTTAAAGTCGTACATTTATGAGGAAAAGTCATAAATTAACAAAAAAAAAACATGTTTGTCAGAGCCGTGTTTGAAGATGAAAGACGTGGAGCATCTTGTGATTACTTTATTACCGTAAATCAAAACACCGAAGCTTCCAAACATTTTTCACGTTATCAGTATACATTTAGGGTACCTATTCAAATCGCTTTGACCAAAATGAGTTTAGTCAATCTGCTGCTCAAATCACGTACACTCACTGGACTGTATGATCGGTTCGACTTTAATCTTGTAAATTTGCGACAAAAAAAAAAAAAAAGTACAACTTTATATCTCATCCTACTACTTTTTTTCCTTTGGTGACCCTACTCCGTCATACTAATGAGATGCGTTTAGGCCCCTTTAACAATAAACTGCTTCTATTAGTTCAAGCTTCATTTGGATTCACACTGTTCCTGAACCACACCAGGATTCACTTGCAAGCATGTAGTGCAATTTCCTCCAGTTGGACTACATGAGAGTTTTTGATCATTTTTTCTTCAAGGCTTTCGCCAGCCTTATTCAGACTTATAAAACACTACACACCCAGAATCCTCAACAGATTAAACAGGTTGTAGTTTGTTAAGCATCTTTAGTTGCCTCATCTAAAGAAATGATTCTTGACACCAATGTTTTTTACTATCTATTTGGCAAATCAGCTGAAGGCCATTCCTCTCCTTTTTTATTTCTTACTTTCCATGAAATTTTGTTTGAGCGTGCCTTTTTTAAGATATAGTTGATCTAAAAAATATACAATTTGACCAAAATATGAGTTATTTTTGATAATTGGCGCAGTTCCTTGCCCTTTACACTTGTGTGAGGGCTGTTGACTGTTTGTTTACTGCAGCTCCACAATGACACTCCTTTAACCCTGACTCCGCTCTCCGTGTGGCAGAATGAAAGAGAGAGATGGAGGGAGAGGGAGAGGTCAGGTGATGATTTATGACCGAGATGCTGCATTCCAGCAGAGGATGATTAATCTCTTTTGGGAACACTTCACGAGTACAAGTTTAACCTACCTCAGCCTCGCACACGCGTCTGAGCGCACACATGCTGCAGGACACAAAAGCGGCGCGGGCGCACACAAGCACACGCGCACTCTGCATGCAGGACGTAAACGCAGGGGCAGAGTGCACGTAAGTGCTTTTGTATGCCATTCATGTGCAACTTCACTCCGCACCTCCCTTCCCTGACACCCCTCTTTTAGTCTCTGCTTTCCGAGTTCTGTCTTTTTTTCCCTCTCAGTGGTCCTGTGTCTTGCATTCACCAATCTCCTTTTCCCCCCCTTGCTCATTCATCACAAAATTTACAGATGCTCACTGGGAGAAAGCAGAAGAGAGCTTCTGTGTAAGGCCGTTTGGCTCTGGTATCAGTGAGCATAAGGCTATAGGATTAGTGCTGCTAGGTGTTAAAAGCTCCAATGTCTTAATAAGCACAGAGGAGAGCAGGGTCTGGCTAGAGCTCTGTGGACTTGTGCATATGTGAGTGCTTTGTACAGGTTTTCCCTTTGGCAGTCCCGGGTTTGAGAGCAAGTGAAGTGTAAATACCACAAGCTGTATCTGAAGCTCTATTACTTGAGCACACTTCAACAAATTGTTCAACACTCATTGAATCACAGAGGGGGGTTAAAAACATCCTTATTATAATGACATAGTTTATTGGAAGTAGAACATTTACAGTCTGCTTTAGCTTTAATACTTTTTAATCTGTACCATCCAGATCTTGTCATAGTCACTTCTGCCTCCGTGCGTTTGCCTTTCTGTGACTTCAGCAACCAGCCGTGTCCTGTAAACACAGCGGCTCCGTCCCTCCAGAGAGTGGAATTACTTACGGGAACAGGATTTGCAGTGTTTGAGAAGCTTTTTTTAGAAACTCGCCGTGGCACAAATAAATATTTTTGTTAAGGCCTTCTGTCAGCTGCTTTGTAAAGTATGATTTATCAGGCGAAAATAGCCAAAAAAATATGCAGACAATTACTAATAGATTGATAACATGGCATTCAAACCAGTTATGATCCATTCATAACACTGAAGTAAAAACGTCTATTGAAAAAAACATTGTAAGCACCGTTCATGTATGTATGTTGCAGAAAGGTTTAATAAAAACTGACACTTGTGTACTATATAGGATAAAATGACATACTGCCTGTCCTGATCTGGATAGACCTGTCAAGAAAAGCAGAAGGCAATTCATCATTATTTAAGTTCCAAGTCAATGCACTTTTGTTTTATACAAGGGGGGCTGGTTTAACTTATAACTGTGTAGGTTAGCTAGATGCACTTGATCTAATCTTCTCCTGTTGAATATTAAACAGAATGCATTCCTGTATTAAATCCATAAATCTCTTGTGCTTATTAAACCTTGACAATTTGCAATTGTGCTGAGAGGTTTTAGGAAGGCGTTGCTATAATAAGTTAACTTTTCTTTATAATAAAGAAAACTGTAAAATATTACAAGGAAAATGGTAAAAATAATATTACTGCCAACTAAAGCAACCCATTACAGTGATTTCAATTTCCACTCTAAATTAAATGCTTATATTCGTGACTTGCAACCACAGGGCAGCGTTTTTCTTAGATGCCTGGATTACAGATTACATATAACATTACACTGAACAAAAATACAAACACAACACTGTGGTTTCTGCCCCCATCTTTCATTAGAGAAACTCAAAGATCTGAAACATTTTCTATGGACACACAATCACTATTTTTGTCAATGATTGTTCAGAAATTGGTCCAAATATGTGATAGTGAGCAATTCTCCTTTGCTGAGATAATCCATCACAGGTGTGCCACATCAATATTCCACAGGCCAAATTGACAACCTGATCAACTGAAGTTGAGGTGTCGCACTGCATGAGACAAATGGTGATAAACACCAGATACTGATGGTTTTCTGAGTCCCCAGACCCCCCTAATGAATCTAATTGGCATGTTTAAGAGTTTTGAGGCCATGTATTCCAAGGCACACCTGTGCAATAATCATGCTGTCTAATCAGCATCTTGATATCAGACACCTGTTAGGTAGAATTCTGCAAATGGTGATTAGACCTTGATTATTGCACAGGTGTGCCTTGCACCTAGTTCACAGTGGACGCGGAAGCCCTGCGAAGCGGAAGTGCGGGAGGAGTGCGCGCGACACCCGGCACCCAAAACAACCCCCTCCCCCCACTCCGTAGTCGACCCACTACGTTGATCTTTGTGTTTTTATTTTCATCTCTACAGTCTGTTTTGATACTAAATATGATTGCATTTGTATTTTTCGCTGTATATTATTTGCTGTATTTTATTGTGAAAAATTGGTTATATTTTGAAAATTTATAGAATAACTTCCTGCCTGAATTGACATGGCTCACTCACGGGTTGCACAAAAACATAGACCCAACGCCAAAACGATCGCGACCCAGCTGCAGAAGACAGCGTCTAGTGTGAACTACACCATAGGTTAACAAGGGCACCAAATGGAAGCAGCTTCCACTTTGCAGAACTTCCACATCCGATGTAAACCAGGTGTAAACATCACATTTAGGCTTATTGTGGCGGCCTGGGGACTCAGAAAACTACTAGGTATCTGGTGTTACCACCGTTTGTCTCATGCAGTGCAACACTTTGCATCCAGTTGATCAGGTAGTCAATTGTGGCCTGTAGAATTCTAGTACTGTCTAATCTGCATCTTGATGCGGCACACCTGTGAGGTAGGATGGATTTTATCAGCAAAGGAGAATTGGTCACTATGACAGATTTGAGAACATTATTTGAGAGAAATTATTATTCTGTGTATGTTTCAGATTTTGAAGTTCATTGCATGACAAATGGGAGTAAAAACAAAAATGTTGCATTTATATTTTTCAGTATTAACAATTTTAAAAGCATAATGATATGTATCTGCATTTGTCCATCCAAGTGAGGACGGTAACATGTTTAAGAGCAGTTAAAGTATCAAAACCAGATTTTCAACATACTGGACAGAAATGCAGCCCTAAAAATTAAAATGTTTTTTTAATCAATCTATTAATAATTAAGGTTAATTCTGACAATCGAAGCAATTATTAATATTATTATTACAACAATTTAAGATCACAATAATTGCCTTTTTCCCATTAATCAAAATTGTACATAAGAATATTTTTATTTTAGTTACTGATATTGTCAAGTGAAAATGCTGAAACAATTAAAAAAAAAAAAAAAACTTTCAAATAACTATATTGATTTCCTCTTTTTCAACCTTTAACAGTTGAGTTTTCAAGTCATTAAAAAGATTTAAGGCTGCACAGTGACACAGTGGTTAGCGCTCTCGCCTCACAGTGTGAAGCCTCTGGTTCAAATCCCAGCCGAGACCATTCTGAGTGGAGTTTGCATGTTCTCCCTGTGCATGCTGGGTACTTCAGCTTCTTCCCATAGTAAAAAAAAAAAAAAAAAAAGAGCATGCTTCATAGGTTAATTGGTTACTTCAAAGTGTCCCTAGGTGTGGATGTGAGTGTGTGTGGGAGTAATTGTGTGTCCTGCAACACACTGACGACCTGTTCAGGGTGTACCATAGAAAGCATCCGATTGTTCAACTTTAAAAAATAAGTCTAGCTGATAAAGATATTGTTACACCTGTATCCTACAATATCTTGACTCACCTAAAAATTAAATAAAGTATCAAAGTGAAGGATTATTTTAATAAAATCAAATGCATTGTGTTTTTTTTGAAGTACCGACAAATCATTAAGACAGAATTCAGCTTAGCTGGTATAAGGTCAAAGAAAAGCTGTTATTTTGTGCATAAATAGATGAGTAATTCAAATGGCCAGAAACTGACTAATTAGGCAATAAGTCACAGCAGTTGAAATAATTATGTCGCCGGCTCATTACAGTAATAATTCATTATGTTATTTGACTCGAGCGTCAGGGATGTTGTTGCCAAATTAAGGGCTTACAATAGTTTGTCCTGCTGCTTTAGCACTTGCAAAGTAGGGGTTAAAAGCTTTTTGTTTTCAAGTAGCACCTTGAAAAATTACCCCCGCACCTGTCATAGTGGTAAATGCTCCATTTTGCCATTGAACTTTAATAATTCATGTAAAGACTAAGCTAGGATAAAGCATCAGCTAGGAAAAAAAATGTTTTAGGTGGTAATTATTGAAACATTAGGTGGAAATATGATTTTTTTTTGTTATATTACTATACCATCATATTTTGGTTTAAAAAGAAATCTGGATTGATTTTGATTCTTTTGTGCCAAATTAAATCAATGTTACATTTTTTAATAAATTGTATTTTTCCCTAATTATTCCAAAGCTTTTAGCCTCAAAAAAATCCTGACATCTGAATGGGACTCAGAAAAAAAAAACTGTTTTCTTTAACGTATTATTTTCATGGCTTTAGTTGCATGGATTTTAATGGATTTGTGCTGTGCAATAATAACTCCAAACTGCTTCGTTTTTCTTGCGACTGCCTGTATTTTATTTCCAAACAGGGGTTTAAGAGCCCAAAACAATCTCAGTTCAGTGGTTCTGGAGCAGAATATAAATGGTCTATAAAATCAGAGGAGCAGGAGCATGGGTCATGGCACTTGTTGTTTTCTCGAGCTCGGTCTAACAAAAAGCTTGAGGACTATAAATTCTCCTTTTTCCGTGTTCCTGAGGGAAGAGCAGTTTGGCTCATAATTTCATGTAAGGAAAAAAAAAAAAAACAGGTCAGAGACATTCTGTCAGGTGTGCGCTTATGTAAGAATCTAATACTACAAGCATCCAAGTGATTCTTACAACCATCTGCATTCCCCTTATTAACTGATTCTTTGATCAGCTCTGACAGCACATTTTATTTCCTCCCAACTGGGATCCGAAACTCCAAAATACAATAGAGTCACATTAGTGTACATTTTCAGTCGTATAACCAACAATACATTTCTCTCTAGAGTGCTTATTATTACATTTGTTTTCACATAGCAACTGTAAAAGCAGAGATTTTACCATTTATGACACAGCAGGGTAAAGTAATGTCAATTTATTTTAGTTGTGCTCTCTCTAGAAACAAGTTCTAAATAATAAATGGAAAAACCAAAAAAAAAAAAAAAGATGTAAGAATTAATTTGCTCTCAGACTTGTGTTTGTTCTGCAACCAGGATTGAAGTGAGGCTTTTAAACAGTTAGATTCCTGCTGCTTTTTAATATCTCGTGTGATCTGTTTGTGTCCTAAGCTGCTAATAGCTGAAAGGAATCAGGAGAACACAGCAGGGGAGGGGAGGAGCTCATGTAATGGATTGGTTACTTTTTGCCCCGCCTCTGACAAAAAATAAAAGGGGGGAAAAAAAAGGGAAATCATATTTTCAATATTTTTCTTTTACTGGATTACTCTCTCTGACTTGTCTTCTTCGACTAAGGTGAGCATTTTTTTTCTCTTCATCTGAGCATTACAGGTTATTTTCTGTCTGTGCAGGATTGAATTTCAAGACCCTGATTTCACCTTGGGTAAAGAGATGGGCTGGAACTAGAGGAAGCTGTCTCGCAGTGTGACTTTTTTGAGCATTAGAAACCTAATTCAGCTTTTCTTAATCAAAAGAAAAACATGTCCTTGCACCTAAACCTTATTCATCTAGTTTGTGGGATTTGCAGAGCTATGAAGGACAGTTAATGTCTTCGTCACAACTGCCTGGATGAGTGGATATGGGTTGTCTGCGAGCAAAAAATTGGGCAAACCTGTACGGGCACGCACCCAATTTAAAGATCATAGAACCAGTTAAGAGAAAATGTTTGTGCACAGATTTTTTTTTTTTTTTTTACGGACATGCCGCAAGCAATAGGTCATAGCAAACACTAATGCAAGGCGTAAGGTGAAACAGAAGCACGTCATACAGATTTTTCATTTTTTCAACCACCACAAAACCTGCACACTTTACAACTGTTTGTGTGCACTCCTTGCACACTTGTTGCATGCTTAGTTTTTGCAAGCCTGACTATTGGAATTTAGGAAATTAGACAGTCACGATATAGTTTTTGTTAGCATCTTACCGGCATCATATAGGCCAAAAGAGGACCGTACAACAGTATTTTCGTGTGTCACAAGTGTAGCTTACATTATCCTTACAAATACTTCACAAAACACATGCCACATGCTCAAAAATGGTACGTTCCATTTTAATCTAACCTAATAAGATTCAGCCACACCTGTCTGCAAACCTCCACGGACCTGGACAACCCTAAAAATCCACAGCACCCGTACAGTCAACCCCCCGTTACGGGTGCATGTGACTGAGGCAGGGGTCTACAACCTTTAGCACTAAAAGAGCCATTTGGGCTTGTTTCTTACAGACCAGAACCCAACAAGAGCCACAAAGTCTCACTTACCGTTAAGAAAATACACAATAATTATGCTTTTTTTGTCGATTTAACATCAATTTCTTAATGAGACTTAAATATTATAATAATAAAATTACAACAGTGTTTATATATATATATATATATATATATATATATATATATATATATATTTAGAAACAATTGTAACTTATTTTATTTTTAACAGCACCACACACTAGTTCCTTTCAGAATAAAACCCACCTTGTGTCAAAATGTTGGTGTGCCACCATCATCGCGCCATTGTTCTGGTTCTGGATGCTCACATTTTAAGTTAAGTCATTTACCACATAACTCTGGGATTATCGGGAAAATCTGCTGTTTCTGCATTCATCTGTGAAAAACGACAAAACGGCAACACC
This sequence comes from Oryzias melastigma, assembly GCF_002922805.2. Classification (NCBI taxonomy): domain Eukaryota; kingdom Metazoa; phylum Chordata; class Actinopteri; order Beloniformes; family Adrianichthyidae; genus Oryzias; species Oryzias melastigma. The sequence continues at coordinate 20,545,947 of NC_050521.1, forward strand.
AGCTAAAAGATGCGTTTGAGGCAGGAGGGGTGTGTAATCCGGCTTCCTCTCTCAGTTCCACATGGCTGAAGACGGGAGAGGTAACTGACAAGAAACCTGTTCATTTATTCACGGCATTCCCGATCGTCTGCAGGGACTGCACAAATCTCTGTGGCAAATACTAAAAGCTGTAATGTTGCACAATGTTGCATAAATGTTTTAGAATCACGCTGCTTGTTATGGGTCAGGCCAAGCCTCAGAGGACCAATTTAAACTGACTTATAATGGCATCTTTAATGCTTCAGTCTGCATGAAAATAAACAAGTCTGTACGATGGAATATTAAATGCAAGGTATTACTGCTTATTCCCAACGAAACAAATCGATCTTTTTATGACTTTCAATCTGTAAAGTGAGGTGATGGCTATTTTACAACCGCCACCGCTGTGACTGCTTTTTATGACCTTTCATTCATGTGAGATTTTTTTGGTGGTCTGATCAAACAGAGATCATTTCCCGAGTATACTGGCATGCGGATTCAACACACTGTGCATCTGTGATCTCTGCCTTAGCAGTGAAGCTGATTTCCTGATCCGGCAGGTTAAGGACGGCTTTGGCTCTGCGCTGCTGACCCATCTGGACTCCTTTCTGGGCTTCAGTCTGATCCCTGTACTACTGAATCGAGAGCTCATGTCTGTTTCGGCTACAGTCGGGCATTACAGCTGCGACAAAATTTTAATGTTCATTGACCCAATACATCTCAGTCAGCTGCACGTGGTTGTAATTCTGTGCCAGATGTGCCTCCTGCCTCAGTCACAGCACAACCTACTGATGAATAACTCAAATCATTTGCTCACATTTGTCACTTCTGTTGTTGGTGACTTCAACTCCTGTCCAAATATTGTATATTCCCCGCTCTTATGTTATTCCCCCATCTTATCCCGGAGCTCGAGTGGTGCAAGCCCCTGCACACACTTGGAAAGCTAAAGAGGATCAGTGATCAGATCCACTCAGATTACTACCTTCTTTTTCGCCCTCTCTTTGTGTCTCTGCCCCCACCCCCACTCCCACCCTCCTTTTTTTATGGGTACCTGCGACCAGAAGGCAGTGCTTTTCTGGAGCTACACTTGGACAAGGACAAAGCAGAGACACACAAACCCAGGCAGGCAGGCAGGCAGACAGACAAGGCTGCAGGGCTGGTCGCATTTAAGAGGAAGGATAATGTCAGCTGACCAAGGCCTTGGTGGCTTCCAGTCATCCCCGGCTGACAACTTCACTAACATCAGCTCAAGTATACAGTAGTAGGACAAAAGCGGGCTGCTTCTCCTTCTTTTTCTTCTTCTTTTTTTTTTTTTGCTTTTAATAGGGTACTTCTCTGTGTGAGTGAAGCAGCAATAGACAAGCATAGAAAATACTCAGGAAGGCATCTGAGGGTATTTGTGCCCTATTAGGTACTTAAGTAAAACCACAGGTCCTACTTGAAATATAACAAGAAAAAAAATATATATTTTCAGCAACATTTTTTGAGATTCTTCTCATTTTTTAGGTGCTAAATCGACACATTCTCACTCCCAACTCGTTGTGTATAGATGTATAGTTCGGGCTCCCTCCGCACTACTATTTGCTGTTTTAGGTGTTGCCAACTTGTCGTTTTTCGATGTGCTTGCTGTTCCCAACCTCCACGCCGTGAACAGTTACTGTTCCAAGAACCACTTGGTACCGGGCCACAGACAAGGAAAGAAATGCATACGCTAATCAGGGATCCCCAACCCTTCGGATGTGGGCTGGTACCGGTACCCTAACCTGGTACTGGTACCTTAACCTGGTATTGGTTCTGCGTCCCAAAGGGTTGGGCACCCATGATTTAATGGGACACGTCAAAAAAATGACAGGTTGAGGACACCCAAAATATCAAAAAGTGACGCAGAGGGGGCCTGAACCATACGTCCATATGTGACAAGTTGGAAGTGAGAAGCCTTGATCCGATACAGTTCAGAATTTTGTGGGTTTCCACCGTAGAATGGACCCATTAAACTGTACCGACCCATTCCTCTTGAGGGTCCCCATCCGTTGTAGGTCCATGGAAAAAGGGAACGAGACGGTTGGGGTGGAGCTGCTGTAGCCACCAGTTGATTGGCAGAAAGTAATGACGACATTAGAAAGCGTTAGCATAGCGCTAAGCTAGCATTTCCGTTTTGCTCTTTACGGCGGTATTCTTCTTGCGCAATCACAATCTTCTTTCAGACATTAAATTCCTGTTGTACATGATGGACCAAAAGTTAAGCAAGAAAAAGAATATATTGAATCAAAAATATAGTGGATGCCCTTTTGAGTTTAGAACAAAAGAGCTAAACATTTTTTAATACATAATTATCAGACTTTATTAATTGATGAATGTTTGCTCATTTTAAGGACTTAAAACATGACTTTAATCTTAGAAAAAGCAAAGCTCAAAGGCAAAAGTCTTTGCTTTGCAGCTGATGCTCTGACTGAGCCTATTTCTATCCAATCTTCAGCAGTTTCTATGAAAACATGGAGCTATTTCACACCTCTAAATATCCTTTACTCCTTGAATTAAGGTAGATTCTGTGGTTGAGGTCAAATACGCTATCCCAGCATCCAGCAGCAGGATATTTACCCAAAGGTACTCTCTTAAACCTTACATACTTTTATGGACAAAAAAATACAGCAGGTATAGTTGGTATGGAACTAATTGGTCTCTGAAATGTTATATTTTTTATTTTAGAGGAAAAAAACACATTTGCAGATGATAAACTAATATAATTATCCTTCAATTACATGTCAGCACTAAAACCCCTTTTTTAGGGTCTTTCTTATAGGTATAAAATAGGAGTCTTTGTTGCAGCTGTCTCCCCAGTGCTGTGATTACACATCTTTTTATTGTAGAATAAATGCTATAATTATTCCAGACCTTCTCTGATTGTTCATGGTTAAAGCTGAACATAAAACAACTGAACGAGTCAGATAAACTATGGGCAAAAACAAGAATTGGTTTCTACTGTTGAAGGTTAATAAGCTCCGTCAACTCTTGTTTTTTTTTTTTTTATGGCCACCAAAGAGTGATGTAGCAATGAAATGCATGCAGCCCCTTTAATGTTCTGTCTTGGGAAACAAAAGCCAAAAACTTAAGCCCTCGCCTACTGTTTTTGTACAGATTACTATTAGAGAAAAAAAAAGATTGATGTTTGAGTCCAGACGCATTAAAACCCGAGCAATTAATAATCTTTTTTTTGTTTTATTTGTTTGCTCAAACAGTTTTTTCTGTGAAATCCTGGCTGTGCCCTCATGGGAATTAGCTTAATAATAATTTAATAGTTTAATGAAATGACTAATGTAAAAGCCAACCTTCAGAACACCTGAGTTTCTCCAAAGGATTATGTTTTCACCCAATTAAACTAACTAATGGCACATCATCATTTGTTTGGTTCTCTAACTCCGTCCATTTAATGTACATTTTATAATCCCCTACTGCTTTTCCCGACGCCTTTGGCTAAATGTAAAAGCAGTGTGTTTTTTTCCCTATTTTAAATGTGCAGCTGTGGTCACAATGCTTTAGTTTTGTATTTACCATTACCACAAATGTATAGTCGGTCGAACCCGTACCAGCTACTATTCCCTACAAGCTTAAGGATATCTATAAAGTTTCAGGAAAAAAAGCAAAAACTAGCAAACAAACTATACGCAAACAGCAAAAAAACAAATAAATAAAAATCTGCATTCACTTGGCTCTTGTTACTTAACTCCCAGTCATCCTCCCACACACCAGGCCAGCCAGCCTCATGACACCATTCCACTTAGCCCACACTCCTGCCGGAGGATCCAGCTAATAACTCACGCAGCCAAAGCACGAAACAATTACTTTCAAGAAGATGCAGAGGAATCAGGGGAAATGAGGGGTAAAGCATAACCTTGAGAGAGGCTTTTCTTTTAACCCCATGTTGTCAGAGTAATGCAACCCAAACATAATGACAAACAAATAAATCAGCTGGGTTTGTTTATGAATCTTTAGGTTGATCCTACATTGTTTGTCATTCTGGAGGCAATGATAAATAAAAGTGAGGTACTTAAATGAGAAAATAAAAGTTCCTCCAATGTGTCTGAATTTGAAAGACTCAATTAGCAGGATTTACTTAAAGCATCTGGTTTGAGGCATTCCCAGCTTTTATATCTAATCCATCAAACAGAGACTTCAGGAATTACTTGACAAAGAAAACAAAACATGGGAAATGATTCTAAAAAACTAACCTTTGCCTTCTATTTTAACTAAAGGAAATGTGATGCATATTTGATGGTAAATCATCATTCTGTTTCACGCCCGTTTTATGAAGGTGATATTCCTCACAGATCAGTCTTTTGTTAGATGATATATATATAAAAAAAGCATAAAGCAATCTTTTATCCTAATCTCCCCATAGAGAAAATTGCAGAACAATGGAATCTGCATTGCATTAAATGACGAGCCGCAATTCGAATAGAGTGATCAAAGCAGTGTTATTCATGCTGATGTGTGATTGTGAGTTAACACACACATACATACACACACGTGTGGCAAATTGCAGTGAAAAAGTAAATTTCACAGATATATTACAAATGCGCTAGTTAGTGGTTTGAAAAAGCAGCTTATGTTGGGATTTTCTTTAAATTCTGTGTGGATCAATAAAGCGATGTGGAAATTTTGCATAACGTCCCACTCTGACAATATTTTAATCTATTTTAAAATCATTCCCGGTGCTCAATAATTACGATTATGCTGCTTTTAGGCAAAATCTGAAAAACTTCTGTTTTCCGAGACATAATTTCTGCAGAGCGGCAGAAGTTCTTTGCATCTCCTCACACCCTCAACCTAACATTACAGGTGCAACAAAAATAGTAAGCAATATTGGAGTTATCCAGCTGCACAGTTTTGAGCCAAATGCCTGTCCAGACAAGGAAAATAAAGACATTCATCATGGGTCTAGTTGTCTACAAAATAATACTTCACACCTTCTTGTCTTCTCCAGGTTCTCAGTGATTTGAATAAAGAAATTATAAAATCTAATTTTAAGGTTAATTTTTGTTCTTCATTGATATATATATATATATATATATATATATATATATATACTACATCATCAGAAAAATGCCTAAAATAACATGTTAAAAACATTGTTTTCATCAGAGTTAGTCATTTTTAGGAGTACCTCTAAGTTGACATGTATTGCAATACCATTTAAGCTTTTTTTTTCTTAAAAAAAAAAACATGCAACTAAGGTTTAGGATATAGTAAAATTATTGCTATATGGAAAAATATGATTTTTGTTTTCTTGCTTGAACAGAAAGCTTATTTTTACTCTAAAATGTGTAGAAACTAAAAAGATGCAGAAGTCCTTTTATTGAGGAACATTCTGGAGAGAGTAAATCAAACACTCCAAACAAGTCAACCAACAAGCAAACGGTCTCTGCTGCAATCAGTTCAGAATAAACAGCAATGCTAACGGACATGATTTTTTTTTTTTTTATAAGCTCAAAGAAACTTTAAATGGAAAGGCTGAGCAGAAAACTTGTGAGTTGGTTCACAAGAGACAGTCCAGAGTAATGAATTGGGAAGAAAAAAAAGCCAAAGTTTAAATAACCTGTGACAAAATTAGACCTCATGCAGAATTGGGATATAAAGCTTTTTGGGGATCCTAAAAACTAAATGAAAATTGAACAAATTGTTAAATTTTCATTCCCAATTTGTGAAAATTATCATATAACAGTTTTTTCAGTTTAGATTTCAATAAAGCTGAGGAAATGACTGCAGACTTTATTGCGCTTAAAATGGCCAACTAATGAAAATTTTAGAAAGGAAGGCATTTTTTTTTTTGTACCGGAGTGCCATCCTGTGATGGCTAAAAATGTCAAATCAATCAACCCTGGGTGGAATTAGAATTTGATCTTGGGTCTTTTAAAATAAAAAAAAAATAAAACCATGCAAAATCAGAGCCACATCATGGCTTTGTAGATGTAAATTGTGAACTTATAAAGCTCAATTTGCATTGGATGTTTACATGTTTGCATGCGAGCATCTTGGCGGTGAGAGTCCTCTGCGATGTACTGCGGTTGACTGGTAAAGAGCTCATTTGAGAAGGCGCAATTTGAGCAGAGATCAGGGAATTCCTCTGTCATCGTGCTCACATAAATCATCTCTTTAACCAACCCGAGCCCCCACCCGCCACTAACTCCACTGCAGATAAACATGATCACAAAAAAATGTAGCAAAAGAAATTGGAGTGTGTGACTGTATTAGAGTGGGATGGCGTCATATTGTCAGACCGAAGGGAAGGTGGAGTGAGTGAATGAAGAAAGAGGATGGAAGATGATGTGGAAGGAAGGGACATAGTTCACACGGGTTGGCAGAGTCCGTGCTGAGTCAAGCGGTACCAGGTTGGTAATTGGATTGGATAGTGTTTTGGGGAGGAAGAGAAATACTGAGGAGTGGTGGTGGTGGAGGGGGTAGGGGCTAAAAATCCCTTTCTCAGTCAAGAGTGGCTACAGACAGTATTAAACACAGCTTAGTTGAATTCAAAACCTAAGCAAGATTTAAACCCTATAATGATTAAAATAGTCTATTTCTATTTATGCGAGTTCTGCAGTAGAAGGCATTTTAATCTGATACATAAATATAGAAATGAAATGTCTGCACACTACGGCACGATCCATGTTAATGACATCACTCTTGTTAATGTTCAGCCTGAATGGGGAAGACAGAGAGAGATGGAAAGAGATAGAGTTGTCCGATAGTTGTATTACAGTAATACCTCGGTTTAATGGATGTCTGGTTGGGAATAAGGCTGTACTCAGTCCAATTGAGATTGTGTTGTGTTGAAGGGATGAGGTGCGCCCCCACATAAATCCTCTCCTAGATGAGATGGGGGTGTTCAGAAAGAGGGAATGAGCAGACAGAAAGAAAGAAAGACAGAATGATGCTCACAAATCCAGCTGAGGATTTCACTGCTGTGGCTTTGTGTGTATTGAGGGGAAAGATTGATGGGAAAAGGGGGGGTGAATCCCTCAGATCAGCTCTGTTAATTCTGCAGTGGTGTCTACGCGAAGTGATCGCTAGAAGCTGGAGACGGGGGGAGCGTTAATGTTTCTAAGATGCATCTCTTTGTGGGACGATAATTGTTTTCATGTTTGCTCCTCTCAGTCTTCTGCTCTTGTTGTTGCAAGCGCTTCTGCGTTCATTGCATCATGCAATGCCACTCTTGGGCTCCACTTTATGGTGTTGAGAAAGTTAGCTCGAGGAGAAAAGACGATAAAGAGGAAGAGGGAGAACAGCTGGAGGTGGGGAAGGTTAAGAAGCCAGTGGTTAGGTGGTAAAGTAGCAATTCTTCAGCTAAAATTTGTAGAGCATTGGAAGAAAATCGAAGTACAAAAAGGATATCTGAGCGCATGTGGATATAAGAACCAACTTCAAACTTTAGGAATGAAAAATATCTATAACACAGCAGGAGACAGACTTTTAGGACTTCATTGGGTTTTTCCGAAGGCCTGCAGGAAAGGGGAAGGGTCATGTTGGCCTCGTGTAAACAGCAGATGTGAAAAGTTGCCCTCACACGCCACCAACCTCGGCTGCAGCGAGCTGCACAGTCGAGGAGTCGTCATGTCCCGCCGGCCATCTGCTGTTGCCTTAGCCTCATAAGCTTAAGGTCTGTAAAGACATTGACAGTGACAGCTACCTTACGCCTTCAGGATTCAGGTGAGATTAAAGCAAGTGTTGTTTCCATTAGCTTTTACACACAAGTCAGCAGTACGACAAGCAGGCCCAGGCACGCTCCCGCTCATTAGTCGTGTGGACTCTGTACTGGCAGGGTCTTAATTGTTTTTCTCTTTTACTGAGCAAGTTCATCAGTAATCATTAGAAGGAGCTCAAGCAGGTGGGGTACCTCTTAACTTTGTCACAACATCAAGGCCTAATGGAGGCATGGGCAACAGCCCCCCTTTAAATGTCATAACTGCCCCTTTCGAAAGGAATGTCCTGCAAAAATCCACAATTGACTAAAGAAATAAAAAAATGTCAACCACCCCCCTCCCAAAAAACAACCAAAACAAATAAATGAATGAAAGACAAAAAATAAACATGATACAGTTCACATACTGTAAAATGTATTTGTGAAAAAAAAAAGATTGTTAATATCATACAGTGTTACATGGATTCTCTAAAGGAGAAATTCTAACTAAAATGTTCAGATCATTAACGTTGTAAACATTGTTCTGCTTCTCCTGGAGGGCGTTTCAATTTGGCCACTAGGTGGCGATCGCGCTATAGCATTACACCTTATTCCAGAAGAAGAAAACAGTATAGGCAAAAAACTGTTTTAAACCACAAATTGTTACTTTAAAAAATATATATTTCCTTTTGAGTTTGGAAAGTTCTTACCTTTGAGTTTATAAAGATGTTCATATAGTCAGCAATGTATGTTTAGGTCGACCGAGCGTTGACATTAACCGTCCTATGGGAAATTCCATTGAAAGTTAGCATCAAGCTAGTGGACTTTAGCTTTATGTGCTAAATCGATTTCTATTTTTATAAATCAATTATTGATCCATTAAGCTTAAATTGATTCAAATCAATTTTATTAACCCCAGCCCTAGATTCTACTTGTTTGCCGCCTGCCCCGACCCTTGCCTGGATCCTGACCACTCTGGTTTCTCTCTGATGCTCCCATGCTTGTTCAATGTGCTTTCTGCTGCTAACTAGCGATCAAGGGGTTCGGTAGAAAAAAAAGTAAAAATAAATAATTAAATAAATATTGTCTTGTCAGCATTTTAAAATCGATACAATTATCACCAAACAAAATATCGTGATATATCACCATATTGATTTTTCCCTACACCCCTAATATAAATAGATGAAGTGATATGAGCTTTAGCATGGATTTCATTTCTCGGAGTGGTATGACACCACAAACTCCCAGCACACTCCCACCCCCCTATACTCCACCTGCACCCTATAGTGGGGATAAATCCAGGCCTGCAAAAGATACACAAAACACTTGTAAACACATCCACACAAATATGCTTGTTTTATTCTTTTCTTGAAATACATTCGGATGGAAAACCAGGAAAAAGAAAAAAACTAATCAAACTGAAATTGAAATAAAACTTCCTTACGCTGAAATTTCTGACTGTTTTTCCACAGAGCTGGTGGTTTGTAATGATGTATGCTTTAGGTTTGTCAGCAGTATTGCCTGTGCAGTACAGAAATGTCTCTCTGTGCATAACCTATTCTCTTGCTTACTGTTGCTGACATTTCAGCTATCCATTTGGGAGCATGCTGAGTACTGAAAAGGTTGTCATAGCAAAGTCACAGTCAACCTGTCTCTCCCTCTCTCTCAGTCACTCTGTGCCTCTCCTCCTTTGCATCTCCGTCTTTCTTCATCTCCTCTTCTGTCAAACTCTGTCACTCATCAGGTTCATTTGTCAGACTTTTTTTTACCTGTATTTTCATCTGATTTCGCTTTGTCTCAATTGCTCTCTCCTAACTTCCTCGTCGTACTTTTTACATACCGCATGGTTATTACAAACACACACACTGCTCTTTTTGGCAGCAACAAATGAACTGAATGATAAAAACGCTTTGTCGGCTTTGAACTTTTTTTGTTTTTACAGCAGGTGACGTTCAGTTTCATTCATCTAAGTGGGGAGCTTTAGAGATGCAACACAAATGTCAGGAGTGTTTTTATTAGAATTAAGTCAAGAGAAATTTTGAATTATTGTTATCTTTGGCTTAGAAAATTGAGTCCCCTTTTTAAAGTCCAAGTCAAGCCTTTAGTCTCACAGCAAAATTAAAGACCCACTCGAAAGAAAATTGGGTTTTTTTCATGTTCTTGCGGCATTTTTCTCATGATGGAGGACATACATAAATTAAAATTAAACTTAAAATTGTATTTCTGAGTATGGCTTTATTAAATCCATGTGAAACAGAAGCAGACAAAAAAAAGTGCTGTTGGAGAAAGTTTGTAGTAGTGACATAGGTGCTACAAAACAGCATAATCATAGTTAAAGACCACTAGGGACTGACTTCTATAGTGCCTAATTTAACACAAATACAAAGGAAAACATACTAAAAAGGGAAGAAGCCTTGACCGTTGACCTCCTAGAGTTAAAAATCAAGTTAGGCAGACGGACATTGTTCTCAATTAGTTTCAATAATAATAATTCCAATTGCTGTAAATTAAAGAAATGTTTTCAGTATTTGTGCTGTTTTGTTTTTATCGTTGATCATTTGTTGCTGGTTGGTGCGTAGAAGAAGAAGAAGCCACCCCCTGGGGCAACCTATTTGTTTGAGGTGTGTGATCTCACAGCCTGCAGGGCTGACAGAAAAGCTTTACAGTAAAACCCCATAGTCTGTGTGTTTGAGTGTGCACTTCTCTAATTCATTTACTTTTCCTGTCCTGAGGAAATGTCGCAGTACTCAGGGAAAGTTTGCTTGACCCCCCTTGGCGAGGCCTGACTTCTGTCTCTGTGATTATGTATGTGTGTCTGTTTGTGTACAAAAGCCAACAATTCAGTATGTTAAGAATAGCTGAGGGGAATGAACACTTTGCCTCTCTGTAGGCATGCATGAGCTGCAAACAAAGAGGGAGCTGTTGTGCTTTAGTCCCTCTTTCAGTCACAAAACTGCCAAATTCTTCAGATTTGACAATTTTGCTTAAAAAAAAGTGATAGATAAAGTTCAATTTAATTTTTTCTAATAGTCACAATCATTAAATTAACTGTTTCATACAGTAAAACATGCATACTCTAAACAAAAAAAGAACCAGCCAATATTTGAACTAAGGCCTTCTCTCTGCAAGGTACTAGTGCCAACAAGCACACTGCCATGCAGGTTAATTGGTGTCCCTAAATTGGCTCAGAGGAGCGAGTATCAGTGTGAGTGGATGTCCCTGAGCCTTCACACTAATGTAGCTGGGTTAGGTTGTAGCAGCTCCCCTGATCCTGCATTGGACGTAGTATTTAAGATGAATGAGTTTATTTATGTTGTAGCTTCCTTTTCCCACACAGACGCTGAGACGCAACTTGTGTTGACAACAGCAAGTGTCTGACCAGCGCTTTTCTCTACTCAACATCCAAACCAAAAGTTTCGTTCCCTTTTTAGATGTATTATTTTTTTCCATGATCTTCTTGCTAAGAATATTCCATTCTTTGCATACAGTATACCCCCTTATTCACAGGGGTTAGGGAACAGAGACATGCCGAATCCGTGAATACGGAGTACCGGTGTAATCTCACTGCTGTGATCCACAGCTTGATGGTCCAACACTTAATTGAAACGCTCACTTGAATTGCCCGTACCATTCCAAACCGGCCAGGAGCGGATCGGTCCTAATGGAAACAAGGCGCTCAGCTCAACTTAGTCTACTACAATATGTTTAACCTCTTAAAACCTGAGTTAATATTTGAGCCAACCCTCTACACATGTAGTCACAAGGACCAAGTTAAGGCCAAAATGTGATATCAACCCATGTGGACGCCAGGTTTTAAAGCAATGGAATAATACACATTTTATCACCACTTATTTTCATTTATCCACTTAAAAATTAATGTTTTTCACATTAATTTTCTTTTTTTTTTTTTTTGTCTAAGTTACCCCCCCACGCATACACACACACAATCTGTTTAATCCTGCTTTCCCGTCTGTCTGACATTTGTGTTGATGTGGTGAGTGTGTGAGTGACAGTGAATTGATGAGGGTATAGAGCAGTAATTAAATCAAGGTCTGCGGCTGTTTAACATGGGGTATCCAGGGGTGACAGTGTTCATTGACAAAAACCTAAGCAAATGTCAACTGCCACTTTCCAGTCCAATTTAATATTATTTACCAATGCTGTCAAGCTAAATAACTCATTTGGAGGCTGTAAAGTCGGAATGAAGACCAGCTAAAGAAAACCGCACGCACACACACACATTTCAGGCTAAAATAAAAAGGAAAGAAATGAACACTCCCCACCTCTTTCGGAGATAATGCCTCTCCTTTCCCATCTCCTACCCAGTGGCAATCTCGGCTCTTCCTCTTTTGGCACCTGCGTTTTTGCACAATTAATGCTGTTGATCTCCTCTTGCTACTTTCTCTGCTACAGGAAGGAAAAAATTGTAAAAACAGCCACAGGACACATAAAAAGCTAAAGGATGGAAGCTTCCTCCATCTTTCATAGTATGATGTGCATGTTAAAGCAATAACTTAGAAATCTCCAGCAACATATTTCTTGCTACATAAAAAAAGCAAATACACATGTACTTCTAACTTTTCTTTGTCCAAAATGTGCACGAAAAGCACATTTAAATGCATATGTGCTGCTAGCATATGCACAAATACATCTCTATACATTCACACTATATTTGCATAAACTAAGAACATTACTGCTCAGTTACGCAGGCTAAAATTAACATCTAATTTGCTGGAAAATAAGCTTTTTGACACCATTCAGTGTGAATCAGTCACAGCAGGGCCAGAACTGTGTTTATCATCCAAACTTATCGTGAATAAATAGAGGAGGGGGAGACAAAAAAGTGAGACAAAAAAAAACAAAAAAAACAAAGCACAAGATCATTTATTGCTGTGATTCCAATTTGGCTTAATTACAAAGCAAGAGATCAATGTGGAGAAAAGAGTGCACAGTGCCAGTTGCCATGGAAATGGAAAAATAACTTAAATAGAGAGAGGTCAAAGTTGAACCGTTCTTTATGATTATATGTCCAATGTTAAAAACAATTGCAATAGATGTTAAAAAGAAAGAAAATGAGAGGGCTTTGAGGGTTATGCATAAATAATTAAAAGAAAAAAGAACCCTTCAAAATAAAAAAAAATAATACAAATCTGTATTTTTTAAATATTTTTAATCGACTGACCAATCAAAAGACAGCCATTGAAAAGTTTGAATGCTTAATCAAATAAATCAACTCTGTAAAAACTAAGTAAACAATAATGGTAGTAAAAGGTCAATTTAATATACAATCAAAGCAAATTTAAATTGTGTTATGTTTGATGTGAAAAGAAATAGATCCAGACGGAAAAACAGTCTGTTGTGAATAAAAATACCTTTGCATCACAAAGAAGTGTCCTTGAAAGAACAAGGCAGAAGCCTGCTACTTTTTCCAACTGTCAGTGTGCATCAAGTCTTCAAGGGCAGGGATGAATGAGATGCAGAATCAGTGAAAGTTACCTCATCTCCGCGCTCAGATGTGCTGTAAACCATTGCCTCGGTTGAAATGCAGATAGGCGTTCTGTTGTGCTTGCCCTTGTTACTTTATCTCTGGTTTTCCCACAGTTTCTATCATCTCCATGACTAAAAACGGAGGTTCTTTTCAAAGTAAACAAACGAAAAGGCACAGCACGTGACGCACTTTCTTCTGCCTGCATGTGGCTGCACACTCATGCCCGAGCCAGAATCAAATAACGGAAAGGTGTAGCTCTGGCTGGCCTCAACATGAACCTCCGGTTGCCGGTGTTGTTTTGGACAAGCAGCCTCATAGCACATGGACACACACACACAAACTGCTGTGGCCACTCATTTGCATGACAAAGGCTTGGTTAATTATTTAAGGACTCTTATTTGATCAATACAGGAGAGCTGTATCCGACTGCAGGGACAATCTGAGCCACTGGATTCTATAGGTCTTCATTATTCATGAGGAGCACTGAGAGGGAGGAGGGAAGAAAAGAGGGAGCAAAGTGGTAAAGAGTGACAACAGAGGAGCAGGGTATTGTTTCTTGTGTATTAAAAGTTTTTTTTTTTTTTTTTTTTTTTTTGGTGCTGATGAATATTTTAGAGGTTCTGAAACGTAGATGGGATCTATCTGTGGAGTTGACAGAAGAGGGAAGGGTCAGGTGGTGACACTGCTGCTGCGGCATCTGTGGTTAGCCTAAGGGGGGGGGAGGTCACAGGACTTCAAGTGTTGAATTTTAAATTATGAAATACAATCTACTTTTGATTTTTTTTCCCTGTACTGATCAATAAATCATGTTTAGTGATGTAAAATGCTGTACAGTACTAACAATTTACGCACTGCATATACAGTAGTGTTTATTTAACCACCACCAAGTAGCATTTGACTTCCGTTTGCATGTTAGTCTTATGCATTAGCCATAGGTACGTCTGCTTTCCAGCACAGCCAGGGGGCACTTATCTAAAAATAATCATAATCCCCCCAGAGTAGGAGTGCGTGAGTGACTTCTGTCTTCCCTCTTCAGTCCCCTCAGGCAAAGCCTGGAAGGGTTGGAGGTGGAGGGATGACACGTAAAGGCTCAAAATTGTTTCTCAAGCTTTTGTGCACACATATAAGCACACACTTCCATTTTTTGTCTCTATTTTTTTATTGCTGTCCAGAAAGCTTCATTTCAGGCTGTGCAAAACTCTTACCTGCAACAGTGCAAAAAAAAAAGAAAATGATAATAAAAGATAATTGTTCCCCGGTTGGAAATCTGTTAACTTTTATTTACTTCTTCCGTGGTGCAACATGCAGCTCTTTTAGATCTGGCTTCATCAGGGAAATATTTTTTATGTGGCCCTGATGCGGCTTAGCCTTTTTGCATAGCAGATGAGTTCTGCCTCTGTATGATGTGAAGCGCACATAGAGAACAGGAAAGGAGTCCCTCGAGAAACAGCTGCTGGAGAAATCTGAGTGAAAAGATCTAAGTCAAAGTGAAAGAAGCTCAAGTTTGCTAATTTTTCTTTTTTTCTTTTAATCCCAACTTAGCAAAGTTTTTACAAAGAAAAGTTGTTGTTTTTTTTTAGTTGGAAAAACATTTTAACAGGTCAAGGGTATGAAAAGGCCCTTTGAGGGGTCACTTTTGATCTAGGACAGCACTAGGTGTGAGGCAAGATGGGAATGTAAGGATTGCTCTGGGAGTGGCAGAACGAGACGGGAAAAGAGAGTTATATTTGGTGAGACATCCTGTGTTCACCTTTGTGGCGTCTGCAGAGATGTTACTGATGTCCAACCTGTGCACTTGCGTGTGTGGGTGAGTGCTTGCATGCACATTTGAGCATACATTCATAATTGGACCTAGTGGCTTGTTAGACTTTGAGTCTGCTCTGTCGTCATGCCAACCAACCAATCTCCTTTTGTGTCTGTCTCATTTTGTGTCGAGATGGCAACTGCATGGAGATGCCTCACACAACACAGCAAAATGCACTGAGCCATTAGACCTCGGTATACAGCCATACCGTCTTGGGCTCGGCTCTTTGTGCCCTTTTTAGAATTTTCAATCCCCTTTTCCTTTACAGTAGCTCAACACTTTACAGACCCCCGATGAATGTGTCAGCGACTCCTGCTGCATCTCACCCGAGCGTGTGCATGCATGTGTGGCATCTCTTTAGAGTGTTACAACTATGTCAGTGTGCTAGTCTCATTAAGAGCTTACTCCTGTTCTTGGACACCTCTCCGATCATCCAACTGGACTGAGACGAGCTGATCCCCACCAATCACAGCACCCGCTGCGCTGACATCTGGAGAGTCTGAGATGAGGAAGAGAAAAGAGGGGACATAAAAGACAAGAAGGGAATAATAGGAAGAAGAATTCAAGATGAGATAGAAACCCACTGAGAAATCATGGATGTAAAGAGAGTTCTGATGAGTAGCCTAAGATGCACAGGAAATGTCAAAAAGGTTTAGAATATTTTTTGTCTCGTATGATTTATTTAAGACATTTTTTGGTCTTCGTAATAGATACATTCTCTTCTGTATGCTATTTTAAGCTTGATCAATATGGATTAAAATTACTTTAACCTGGCACAATCACACAAAATAATCCTTTTTTTCTGACTGGTACAGTGCTCATCATCATTATATTTGAATCAAAAATGCTGATTTCAATCGGTTCAATTGAAAAGTATTCAAAGCTAATTGACCAAAACTCATCCGGTGGCCAAATTCTCAGTAGGTGGAGCCAGAAAAGCTCTTGTCCGGTCCAAACCGGAGTTCCGCTTTGCCCCGCTCAAGAGCTGAATTTCAAGAACAGCTCAATTAGTCCCATTAATGGATTAGTAGCTGGTAAACAAATGTTGTCCCAGCAGTTCCGTCCCTTTCATGCTCTCATAATTGTTAACTGTGAACTTTGCATCAAAACCAATAACCAGTCCGTCGCCATTACCCCCTTGCCTCTGTTGCCACCGGCAACCAATAGAGTCCCTCTCAGCTGCCATGTGAGAAAGACAGACTCGGTGAAAGAGCGAGAATAAAAGAGTGTTATGAAGAGCGGATCAGAAGAGATATATTGGATTTTAATCGCTCTGGGAGAAGAAAAGAACACATGCTGGGTTGTGACAGATGCAAATGTCAGCTGGATTGTTTGATTTGAATTGTTATGAATGGAGAATACCTATGCCAGTGTTTTCCTCCTCAAATGCGTGTCTTTTTCGAGGCTTGTGGGGGCTGAGGCTCACAGCAGAGCTAAAGCAGCCCAAGGATGTTGCACATTTTCTTCAACTCTGCACTATATGTGTCAGCCTCCACCATGCATCTTTACCTGCACTCGTTTGCTCACTCTTGTAAACATGTCGTTTTGGGGAAGGTGAAGCGAAGGAGAGGAAGCACTCCATGCGACTCATCACAGAGCTCCCCGCTACCGCCTCGTCTCCTCAAAGAGTTCTGGCACCCCGCTGGGAAAGATGAGAGGCTTGATTACAGTCAAATTAGCAAATGAGCAGGTTAATTACAGAGCCAAATTCCTGTGTAAGGACTGTCATTTTTCTAAGAGACGCTCCTGCTTAAAGAGCCTAAAGTAAAAAGGGGGGGAGAGAAGAGAGAGACAGGTTTCTTTTTCCCAAAAAACTCCCTGGTTTCTGACCATCTCGGCTCTGAAGCTTGCCGTTTGAGGTTAAGGGGAAACGGTTGCATCAATAAGCTATTATTTTTTTTCAGAGGACACTTTCCCTCTGCATTTTCTTTTTCTTTCGCTTGCTTCCTCTCACTCTGGAGACTGCATCAAACCCCTCACTCCAGCTTTTTACCCACTCTCCCGCTCTCTGGCTTTCATCCTTCACTTCACAGGAGCCTTTGGGACGCTTCAGATTTTTTATTTGCTACAACCACATATACATCACTCAAAGTTTGCAAGAACATCGTTTCATTTCTCACAAAGACAAACATGCTTCGCAAGCTTTCTGTAAAAAAAAAAAAAAAAAAAAAGTAATTAAGGACTTTTCTTTCTTCCAGATTGTTATTTCGCAACCTTGTTGCTGCCGGCCCCTTTTGATCTGTCTGTTTGTGTTACAAGCCCATGACATGTGATAAAGAGCAATGATTGCTGCGCTTTCTTTTGGACAACTGCCATCGGCTATCTCCAAGCCTGCAGATAGCACTCGTCTGCGCATGTGAGCCATGGATGAATTTTGTGGGCAGATGTGAATGAAGTCTGGAGCAAATGGAGTGAGAAGCCGAGCAGCTGGCGGAGAACAAGGAGAAGGCTAGTGAGGAAGACGGCAAGAATCGCACACATGCACGCCCACACGCGCACACGGACAGTGATGAATCGAGACGGCGGTGCACACGAGACGTGACATGACTCACACCAGTTCACTATCAGATGTCATCCGCGTGTCATCTCGGAGAAAACCTACTGCAACACCGCTAACTTCATTTCTCCTGCCTTGTCACCCCCTGTGTCATCATCTGTCATCAGTTCAGTAAATTAGAGTTTCATTGCAGCAAGTGTTCCTTGGGAATTTGTCTCGGATGTTGTCATATCTCTTAATGGACCTGAAGTTGTGAAAGTTGGCAGTTGGCTTTTTATAGATTTATGAGTGCTGTTGCAGCCAGAGGGAAACACATCAGAGAACTGTGCAGTTTCTAGAGGGCAGCTTTGAAAGAGCAATGTGAAGATATCTATAGTTTACCCATCAATCATATTTTAAAAGGCTAAGAGATCTGAGTGTCTTTCTTTGGAAGGCTTTACAGAAGTATATCAGCACCAGTTATCCTTTTTAGATCATAGCGACAGCTACGCTGACCCTCTCAATTTATCCTTCCTTTGGCTATTTTTCTCCATACATACTTCCTCTTCCTTCTCCTCCTCCCACTTCGACAACTCTATTGTACTTTTAGCCCAATCCAAATGAATTGAGCTGCAGCACTTATGTCAAAATGAGCCCAGTCGATTTCATAAATGTAACTATGCACACTTTTCATGACTGCAGTGCAAGCCATTTGTGGGAAGCCTAAACATTGTAAACAAATAAAGCAGCTGTATTGCCTTCAGGCCTTTGGTTAGGAATGCACTGCAGTGTCTGGTGAATGAGCAGCCAGCGTGAAATCCAATATAGACCTCTGTGTGAAGGAGGAGGGAGAACACTCCAATCCAATCTTCATCAATAAAGCACTTTACAAGACTGGTGTGGCCATTGCAACCAAAATACAACTATTATTTTGGCCACACCATGTCATGTCTGATTGTGCTGAAACAAGAACAACAAAGAGCATTCTCGTGCTGCTCTTTAAAGGGTCCCCATATGTCTTGTGGATGTAAAAGATGTCCTCCATTGCTGTTGATTGCAAGCAATGTGTGCCTTCTTAGATATTTTTCATCTGACAGCAGTTTTTTTTTAAGAGCATTTCATTTTACGCTGCTAATGCAGACACAGAACAAAGATTGCACCACCATTTATATTGATCTGATGGTGTATATGTGTAGAAAATACTTTTTCAACTCTTGAAAGTAGGGCTGCCATGATAAGTCGAGTAATCGACGACTAATCGACAATTAAAATAATCAAGGACTAATTTAATTGTTGATTAGTCGTTACATTATATTATATGGAGTCAGAGTGCAGTAAAGTTTAAAGTTATAATGGTATTATGCTAGCTTTTTGGACTATTTTGGCATTTATTAAGGTTTTTTTTAGGTTATTTTGGTGTTTAGCTGATGTTTCAGCTACATGCTAGCTATTTTGGCTAATTTCTGATTTTTTCAGTTTTTTAAGCTATTTTGCAGTTTAGCTAATTATTCAGCTATATGCTAGCTATTTTGACTAATTTAGGATTTTTTCAGTTTTTAAGGCTAATTTGGAGTTTAGCTAATTATTCAGCTATATGCTAGCTATTTTGGCTAATTTGGGCTTTTTTTTTGTTTTTTTTAGGCTATTTTTGAGTTTAGCTAATATTTCAGCTGCATGCGAGCTGTTCTGTCCAACTTACGGTATTTTATTTCAGTTTTTAAGGGTAATTTGGCATTCAATTAATATTTTTAACTGGCTATCAGCTTCAGGATTTTTAGCTATTAATTTCAGCATCTTCAGCAGCCAATTTCAGCTTACAGCGTTCATTCTAGCATTATCACAGGCAATTCTATATACCTAGTTTTTATTCAATTTAAAGCTAATAATTGTTAAGTTTTGTGCCTTACACCCAGTTTGTGCATAACCCGATTAGTCGACTAATCGGAAAAAATAATCAGTGATTAGTCGACTATTAAAATAATTGCGGCTTGAATGTCCTAATGCTGGAAAAGTAATTCTGCTTTCTTTGAAAACCTCAGAGTTTGATATAGCAATGTTTGTTCTTTCCTATTTAAACCACTAACTCTGCCCTGTATGCTGTTTATCTCTTATGACTGTCCTAATGATTTAGTATGGTACAGGAGCTCAGACAAATAAATCACCAGGGTTCTGGCTGCTGCAAGACATGCACCCCCAGAGGACTCTTTTCTCCTTTCTGATTTGCTGCAAAAACCCATCGGTTACCATAGAAACCCCTTTATCACCGGCAGTTATTGGGACATTGACCCAAAGCAAGGGCCAGGGCTAAGTGTGATGACCTCACACCATTTGTTGCAGGGTGCCTTTCACTAACTGTGCCTCTGTTTCTGGGGAGATGTGCTCCATGAGACCGCACACAAAGGCTGAAGCACTCCCCTTTCCAAAGCCTTTTTGTGTTGGTTTATTTGTCTCAAGCACCCTGGTGGAGTGTTTTTTTTTTTTTTTTTCAAAGTGCACATCGCTGCATACATATTAAAGTGCCCACACAGAGATCGGACGTGGCATAAAGGGATAACATTCATCTCTCCTTATGAATGACCTTGAAGGATCATTTACGGCCCCTTTTCCCTATGTGCCTCTCCCAGTGTCAGGTTTTCCCCAATTGCAATGCCGTTGCTGCTGCCAATCGTACATAACCACTCCAACAGCCGCACATTAATTACCGCAACCTCTCTCTGCCTCGTCACCACAAACAGTATCCATCTTGACAAGTCATTTATTCTTATTTTCAATTTTACAGACTTATTTGCAATAATAGAAGAGAAACAAATCAGCCAATTGGATGTGATAGCTCATTTGTTTCTGTCATGCCAAAGTGGGACATTGCTTGAATTAAGATTTTAAAGGATCGGCAGTCAGAATACTTGTTGAATAATAGATAATGTAACATGTCTACCCAATTGGGAAGGTTATTCATGTTATTATCTACGGATGACTGATTCTTTCGGCAAAAGATTTTGATGAATTGCATTTTATAAAGTTTTAATTGCCTTTTGACTTTTTTATTGTAAAAAATGATCCCCTCAGACACAGGAAGCCATTCTAATTACATTCTGTGTAGAAGAGAACTGCAAATAAAGTTTACAGGTTGCAACACTTTCTCACACCTAACTCGTCACATATTGACAATTGCCTAAGGACCCCTCCTTGTCAAAAATTAGCGTTTTGGGTGTCCCTAGCTCGTCCTTTTTGACGTTCTGGCTGTTCCCATTAAATCACAGGTCCCAACCTCTGGTCCAGTACTGGGACGTGGAGCACACCGGTACTCTAACCCAGTATCAGTACCCTAACCTGGTACTGATTTGCGGTAGGGCTGGGAATCACTGGGTACCTCACGATATGATGCAATATGCAATATATGCCTCATGATATCGATGATATTGTGATACTAAAATGATTGGTAAAAATAATCTCTAATAACTCATAATATATAGAAGAGCACATATTTTTTTAGAAAATATACCCCAATTTATTTTTTAACTTTAACACAATCATAATTAACAACTCGTGTCTTATTTTGTGCAACAAATAATAGACACTTTTGTGCACCATTGGTGAAATCAGTAATACTATGTCTTTGACAAGCTTTGACCCCAATTAAATTTTAATTATCTGCAACATTCATAGTTAGTAATAGTAAACATGAACAGCAGTGCCACTTATTAGTGCAAAATTGTTGTAAAAAACAGAACACAAATTAAGTAATACAAGTAGCTGCCAGGTACATCGGTGCCTGCCACAGCCAGTCTTGCAACGCGCGCCCCCTGTCTACCTCACAAGGAACGTCTCACTAAAGGATGACGGATATTATGTTTTACAGCCTCTTTAAACTAAAATTATAGATCGATACTTGGTGAGAAATAATTGAGAATCAGTCGCTGGACTAAATATTACGATATATCGCAATATTTATATTTTTGGCACACCCCTAATTGGCGGTACCCTAACCCAGTATCGGTACCCTATCCTGATACTGGTTCACGTCTGGTACCGCCTCTGCTCCCGGGTTAGGGTACTGGTTATGGGTTAGGATTCCACTACCTGAGGAACCAGTCTGCGTGCGATACTGCATCCGATACTGTGTCCTGAGGGCTGCTGACCCTTGATTTTATGAACAACCAGCAAATCAAAAAATGACGGGTTGGGGACACCAAAAGCATCAAAAATGGACGCCGAGGGGTCCTTAACCAAGCGTCAAAATGTGATGACATGGGAATGAGAACGTGCTGTTTACAGGGATATACTGACGTCTCCTGATTTTATAAGTTTTGCTAAGTTTAAGGACCTTAACTCTAAAATTTGCATTAATTGTGTTTATTAATTTATTGTTTTTGTCCGAGATTGCATACAAAGTCTTTGTGAGGCAACTTTTTTTTTCTGTTAGCTATAATGCAGCTTTTTAAATGCCTAACAGTTGTTCTTCAATCTCCCCTTCTTACCCCTCATTTCACTTGTTTTATACGTCTTCCCACTCACATACTCTCTAATGATGCTAAATCTAGCATGTTAAATGAGACCAGTCAGCTACATCATTGGTGGCTGAGTGTCCAAGACTGACTTCTATTGGTCCTGAAGGCACAAACACTTGACGACTTTGAATTGGTGGCATTAGAAGCATTCACAGTTTGCAGGCACTGCCAACCCCCCCCCCAAAACATCAGGTAGGGCTCTTAAATACCGGTTCCATGAATGCTCCAGAGACGGATGCACACTTGTGTGGGTTGTAAAGAACAGATAAAGCAACAGAGTCAAAAATGTGCATGTGAAAGTGTAACTGTAGCTCCAGCTGAGAATGGTACTGTACCAGAGATCAAGAGTAGAGAAACGCGCTCAGCGGGAGACCATCCCGTCGATTGCACCGCACTCAGCTTCAAAGTTCTCAGCTTCAGGATTTTGTATAGAATCTAATGGCTTTGGAGTGTGAGTGCACACAGTAACACAAGTGGAAAAGCGCCGTAATATAGGACCCTACATGACAATCTGAAAAGCACACACACTTAGGAGTGCGCGCACAGGCACGCACACAGCGTGTCAAATCTCCTACTGAAGTCCAATATATCCCTGACAAACCCATTAAAGGTGCTTCATACAACAGCCTCTCACAGAATACAGAGAGAGAAAAGTGAGAACAGAACAGGCCGACAGGCAGGCAGAGAGGAAGAGTCGGATTTGAAAGGTGGTAAAAGCTAAAGCACACTGAGGTGTTCATGTGTACTGGTTTATCTGGGTATTTTTATAGTAAATAAGAGCTAGAAATATTATTATAATGCATTAAGTTGATGTGTTGCTAAGTTTTAAATGTCAAATATTGTCATAAAGTCACGAAAAACGAAAACAGAAGTGGTGGAAAAAAAGCCTCAAAACTCTATTTTGTCCACTATTATTATTATTTTTTTTTTACATTTAACATGAATACTGTCAAGTTTTAGTATTGTTAACCTTCAAAGAGTTGAGGTCCTATGAAGATCATATCATCATCTGAGATTTCCCGAGGAACAATTTGAGTCTCTTAAGATATTTTATGTTGTTTGATGCTGTCAAATAGTTAAACTTCATGGTCAAGTTTTTGGGAAATTACAAAATATCGTCCCATTAAAGGTGGCATTTCTGGAAGTGTTTTGCCCAAACGACGTCCTGATGACGGGTTGGAAGCATATTTAACCTGGAGGAACCTATGGTGGCCATGGTGAAGAGATTGGGCTGTTTCCAGTCAAGCCAACGGTCACACCTGGAAGAGCTTGGAGAGGAACCGGAATTTAGGCAGTGGATAAAAGGGCTAAAGAAAGTCATCCTTATGATGCTTTAGAGCCAAGTTTTATATTTATTTAGTGGAATCAGACAAATGATTTGTTTATATATGAATATGTGACAAAGAAAAATGTTATAATAGAACATTTGAAGGATTACAACTCTTGAAAGAAATTCTTCTGTAACAGAGAACCCATGTCACTTTAAGAGCCTCTTCACTGCTGGGAAGGACTGAAAACATAAACGTCTGCTCTATAAACATAATGGAAAAGCATTAAAACTACCCAGCATGACAAATAATGCACACATCACACTCTGCCAGTGAGTTTCCTTAAATTCAATGCCAGGATTGACCTAAATGTGGACAAAACAGTTGGTGTTAATCTTTTAAAAACTGAAATCCATGTGTCCTCTGAAAAGGTCCAGACCAAGTCTCTCTTTTGTTAAAAGGCAGAATTTGAAATGACCGATTGCCAAAGTAAAAAATGGGTGAATTTTGTTTTTTGGCAGAAGCGTGAAAATGAATTCCAGGATAGTGAGTTGACAAATCTTTAGAATCATATAGTGTGACTAATGCCAGCCTCCAAAGTTCCACACGTCTACTTAGTAATATGTGTCACTTGGTACTTCTGATGTCTCTCCAGAAAGTAAACTCACTTAAATAGTTTTAAGTTTGATTAGTTAGTTGCTTGGGAGTCCCTACTGTACAATAAAGTAGCTAAAAAAACAGCAAATACATCTAACAAAGTGATGCTGAGGACAGTCTTGACTATTATGTCCAATTGGTAATGATTTGAATATCCAATGTCTGATGTATTTTAATTTTATTTTTAATCTACGCAGAAACCAGAAAGCTCATCTTGAACTGGAAAAAAGGACTGATTAAATGCAACCTTATTTCGTCTTAAGTTGATCAACAAAATACATATAAAAATAAATAAATAAATGCATAAATCCCATAGGTATAGTCTTTAAAACTTAGTTGTTTTGAGTTATTGATGCAGGCAAACATATTTCTTGAAAGTCCATTTTTCCTCAAATGTAATTTTATTTGAAAACTCTTCGATCGATTTGCGTCTTTGCAGTAAAAGTACAGCTCAAGCAGGTTTCATGATTAAATTTAAATTTAGACATA